>NC_085987.1:47949219-48262234 GCF_910591565.1 Cydia splendana | reverse complement strand
AATTTTCAACTATTTCTTATCGATCTTTAACCTATTACATATTTTAACGCTGCATAATACTGTCTTATAAAAAAATATTCGGCGCGAATTTTAGACTACCGGCGGCGGCGGCGGCGCGCTGACTCTCTATGGCGGCGGCGCGCCGCGGCGGCGCGCACGTCTAGTATGAATTCAATATACGCGATATAATCCGTTTCAATAGTTTTATTTCATAAAGTCATTATTATTTAAAGAAAAGGCGTATATAATGAATGACACTCCCACACTTTGTTCTAAGCCGGTGCAGAGTAAGCTTAGACGGAGTATGCAAAGCGAAAGTGTAGCCCCAACTTTACAATGCCATGTACAGACAGCGGCAAAAGTGTATTTGTTAATTATATTATAATATTATCTGACCGACACAATAAATATTTTATTTTGTAATCGAATTTTAGACTAGTTTTAATGCATTTCATTATTTTTACTACTGACCCCTGTATTTTAGCCAATTTTATGGTGTTAGCCAGTTAGGGGCACTTTAAATAGAAATAAATTTTGGAAATATTTAATTTTTGTTTTTTTTTTCTTTCACACTTTTGGTGCTGGCTGTCCCGGTTTCATTTTAACTTTATATTTTAATTTTTTATTTATTTGGTGTTTATGATAGACAACAAGAGTAAATCAGACAGTCAGGGTCAAAAATATTGAGTAAAAATTACTTTAATCTTTAATTTGCAGTTCAAAAGGACAGTTATAGGGTAATTCGCCAGTAACTGGCCGGTTTTAGTAACTGGCCGCCCAAAATTAAAAATGAATTCTAGTATAAGGAGGCCAGTTATTGAAAGCTGGCCAGTTATTGAAACCTTATACTAAAATGAATTCTGTTTATAGGTGAATATAGAATTCAATTTTAGTTTAGGGCGGCCAGTTACTAAAACCGGCCAGTTGCTGGCGAATTACCCTAGTTCATACGAATCGGGTGATTTTATTTAAATTTTATTTTGTCTGTCAAAAACACTTTCACCTTCCAGGGGTACTCAACTACTTTAAGGGCATGAGTGGGTAAAGATTAATATTCGTTGACTCTTTGTTTTCTACGAACGCAATTTAAAGGGAGCATGATTTTTTCAACACAGCAAAGGTTGGGAACCCCGTGATCTATAACTGTATAATCACAAAGTGTCATGGATATGGAACTTGCTAACTATGTAAACAAGTCACTAGTAAATTCATCATATCATCATTCAGAGACAATTTCAATATGGCGGTTTTTTACATAGAATGTCACTTTAGTCAGCAAGTTCCATAGAATGTCACTTTAGTCAGCTTTTTAAATTATATATTACTAGCGACCCGACCCGGCTTCGCACAGGTTACACAAAACCTTAACAAATCATACACCTAAACATTCCTCAAGAATCACTATTGATAGGTGAAAACCGCATGCAAATCCGTTCAGTAGTTTTCGAGTTTATCACGAACATAGGTACATACACACTTACAGACGCGGCGGGGGACTTTGTTTTATAACTAAAAAAAAGGTGCACTGATATTGAAAGCCAGCACAGTCAAAGCACAGAATAAGTAATCGTATTATCATACAGAACGGCCCCGCACCGCCCCGCCCCGACTCGATATACCTCGCCCCGCGACAGCAGATTGACGAGCTTTTGCCGAGCGCTCAGTTCGGTTGGCGACGCGATGACGGAACGTCCAATATGCCACTGTATTGTGTTATGTACGGGTAAATTATCTGTTTCTAGAAATAAATAATAAGTTTTCTGATACCCAGAAGACGAAAGCTGTTGAGTAAATAAGGCTACAATTTTGCATATAGGTACTTTATAACCAATATTATAATAGGCCGATTTATAGCTATTCCTTAATAAATACTATATAATTATATATGTACTTACTTACTTCATCATACGTCACATGTCATGAATATAATTCATCATAATATCGCAATTCTTAAGGCTACAAATATAATGACCACCAAAAAATACTTTGGTACCCTTAATAAAAAAATCATGCTTACCAAAAAAAATTACTGAACACCAAAAAAATAAGGCCTAAAAATACAAAAGTACCACCACTTTAATTACGACTGCACTTCAAATTGTATTCAAATACCAAATATAATGAATGATCACCAAAAATCATTAATGATCACCAAATCTTGAAGACCAAATTAATGCGATATTTTCACCTAAATAAACCACTATGATTACCAAAAAATGTATACATATTACCAAATAAAGTAAACTGATGCCAAAATTACTAGCCCCTCCCGCTCAACCCCCCGTAGCCCGCACCGCATACCTACCTAACCTAATCTACTTTTCTAGTAGCATTTCGTTATGCTACTAGAAAAGTAAGTTAAACTGCTATCAGTTAAGTGGGTTAGCTTAGGTTAGCACTGCGACCCTTACAGAAACGAAATGGTACTAGAAAAGTAGGTTAGGTTAAGTTTCAACTGCTACCCATACAGATACGAAACGCTACTAGAAAAGTGGGTTAGGTTAGGTTTGAACTGCGACCCTTACAGAAAAGAAATACTACTAGAAAAGTGGGTTAGGTTAGGTTTGAACTGCGACCCATACAGAAACGAAATGCTACTAGAAAAGTGGGTTAGATTAGGTTTGAACTGCGACCCTTGCAGAAAAGAAATGCTACTAGAAAAGTGGGTTAGGTTAGGTTTGAACTGCGACCCTTACAGAAACAAAATGCTACTAGAAAAGTGGGTTAGGTTAGGTTAGAACTGCGACTGTTACAGAAATAAAATGCTACTAGAAAAAGATGACGAAGTGGATTAATTAATTTAATAGGATAACGATATATTAAATGTTTGCACATTTTTAATTAAAATGTGGTTACAATTTTTGTGATCATTTACTATTTTTGCGTTTACAATGATTATTTTGGAGCCATTTGCTTTAATAGGATAGCAAGATTTAAAAATTTGGTTATCATTTTACATTAAAATGGAGTTCTAATTTTGGTGGTCATTTACTATTTTTGGGTTTACAATGATTATTTTGGTGTCATTTTCTTTAATAGGATAGCAAGATGTAAAAATTTGGTTATCATTTCACATTAAAATGGGGTTTGAAATTTGGTAATCATTGACTATTTTTGGGTTAATAATGATTAGTTTGGTGTCATTTCCTTTAAAAGGATAGTAAAATGTAATAAAATTGGTAATCATTTCACATTAAAATGGTGTTATAATTTTGGTGATCATTCATGATTTTAGGGTGGTAAAATAGATTTTTTTGGTATTAAATTTTACTAAATCTGGTGATCAGTTAAATAGCAGCCAATTCTTAATAGAATAGAGAGAGAAACGGCAAGTTTACATATGTACCAAATTTTTACGGCAAAGGTAATAAAAAAGATTTATTTTATTGAAACGACTATTTCTCGAAAAGACAAATCCACTACAGAACAACACAGCCAACATTCAACTAACTCATATATTCCACGTAAATGTTTCTTTACGGGTCGTCGTGTCACTTCGGCCGGCCTCGGCAAACTTCGGCCACAGAATAATTAATAGTACTACCGTACAGAAAGGAAACTTCCTACAAAAACGAAGTTTGACAGCGGTTCAGGGTCGAATCATGATGGCCCTTTCTAATATATGGCACTATCCCTTTCGGCTATTTAGGGTTGTCAAAAATCAAGTGAATATCTTATCTGTGGTCGTGCACGCAAAAGGAAGTCAAGTGGTGCCAACCCTAATAATTGCTCGGAGCAATGCTGAGCCGAGCGGAGCCGAGTTTGACCGAAGTCAGGAGTTTCGCACCCCTGCTTCGGCTTCGCCTTCCCGCGCGCCGCACGAGCGTGTCAGCCCTAAGCGACTTACTCACACAATGACGCGTGAGACGTGCCGTTCACACATAGATAGGTACGCAAACGATTTTTGATGTATGGCGTGTCCGGCCTGTGGTCAAAGTAATAACATTGTAGGCATACATACTTATAGGTATCTATACATATATATCTTTTACTTTAAAAATAATGTAATAGCACTTTTCTACATTCCTTTCTTTGTAAGTACCTACACTAAATATAATAAGTATTTATATTGTTTATCATACTTTACTCAAAATTATAGAGACGTTAAAATATACTATTGGTGATTTGGTGCGTTCACATCGAACATCAAAGACGTCGGTCCACTGTTACTTTTTACACTGTGACATATATAATTTGACGATGTTCGACTTCACTATTCATTATAATTCTCTTGCTGCTTATTTTTCTGTGTGATAATAATGAAGGTTCATAGTCATCATCATCAGTCATCACACTCTCATCACAAGTACCCTTAGCCATTTTATAAACTAGCGATCCGCCCCGTATTCACACGGGTTAACAAATTATACACCTTACTTACCTCAAGAATCACTCTATTGATAGGGAAAACTGAATGAAAATTCATGCAGTAATTTTTGAGTGTTAACTTAACCCTTTTCAAGCATAGTGCACCTAGCGACCACATACTCGCCAATAGAATTTCAACCTAAGGAATCCGATTTCAGGTTCATATTCGATTAGTCTTTCGGGATAAGTTACTTATCATTAAATGAATCACCAAAGCTGCATAAATTTTAATATGCATTTTTTGGAAAAACCTTGTAGTTTGGTGCGGCCTGCAAAAGGGTTAACAAACTCACAAACAGACAGACGCGGCGGGGGACATTGTTTTATAAGTTGTAGTGATACTAAAATATATATATACATATATTAAACCTCATGAGCTTTCACACGATACTCAATATAACCACAGACAGATGTCGTAGTCAGATCGTATAATCCGCCGTATTACATTACGGCTAGCCGTTTTCAAAAACAGGTGCGTTTTGAAATGCGGCGGTTCGACGATTAGCCGGATTGTCATTGCGATACGTTCTTCAATAAGGCGGCCTACGTTTAGCCGCATCGTACTACTATTTAGATTGTAGAGTGACCACTGACCAGTTCTTTTGGTCGCCTACGTAACCGGAGTTTGATAATGTTTGCAATTTAATTTATTTTTACAATGGTCCCACCGCACTACATGTGTTTCTTTTCCAAAACATTTCCTTCACAACTTAAATAGACGGAGCCCCGCAAAGCTATTTCTGGGCGGTTTGCCCTTCGGGCATCTGAAGCTACCTAACGAACCTAAAACCTACTTACCTACCTACGCTTTTTCCCCAAAGTGTAATTTTTTCACGGACATCTCACTAAATCAATAGGTAGGTAGGTTAGGTTCGTTAAGGTAGCTTCAGATGCCCGAAGGGCAAACCGCTCAGAAATAGGAGCCTATATCGATAGTTTGTTGCTGTTATGTCAGGCAGCCCCACGAGTATTAAAAATGGGAAGTAAAAACTGTCAAAGCGGCGGCTAATGACTCGCTGTATTACATTACGGCTAGCCGTGTTGAAGAACGTATGGCGCCGAATACATTCCGGCGGATTCTCATTCAGCCGCATTCAATCCGGCTAATCGTTGAACCGCCGCATTTCAAAACGCCCCTGTTTTTGAAATCGGCTAGCCGTAATGTAATACGGCGGATTATACGATCCGACTGCGACATAGACATTATAATATTCCCATGTATCTGTACAGAGGCCATCAGATATATCGGAGCAGCCATGTTGTTGGCAAATATCTGAACAAAGCCTTTGTTATCAATTATGAAGCGGGTATACTTAGTGCATTTAGACAAGACAAAACCCCAAAATTTACGAAACATTTTAATACGAGATCGGAATAGATCAATAGAGGGGCCAACCCAAAAAATTTGATGGAGCAGGTTATTTCTGAGATTGGATTATCTCATTAAAAAAATACGAGAAATACATAAAACGGAACTTTATATTTATGTTTCGTAATAGAAGACTCAATAGTAGTTTGTGTTACAAGGGATCAAAATGATATTTTTCCGTCAAGGGCGTACATTGAATACTGAATGAAGCGATGGATTCTAAAGTAGAATCCTGAGCGTAATGAGGGATTCAAGTGTTAACGCCCACGACGAAATAATTTTGATACCGTGTGACACATACTGCTTTTCACATCAACTATGAGGAAAATAAAAAAATCTTAGTGTTGACACTACAGTGTTGCCACTTTTAATTTCTACTCTTATTTTCCAGGCTGTACATACGATGTTCATAGTTAATTATATTAATATTTTATACTGGCAATGAAATGTCGTTGAACAGAAAAGTGCCACTTTGATCCCTCCTAGCAGGGAAGAAAAATCCATTTTCTGATTAGGTGATGTGAAAAGAATATGACAAAACCGAAGCAAAACAGCTTGTACACTGACATAGACACTAATGGCTTAGCGCCACTTGCACCACCCCACTTAACCACCAGGTTAACGCCTGGTTAGTGGGGTGGTGCAAGTAACCCATTGTCAAATTGTACCTACTGGTAACTATGGTTACACCAGGCCCCAATTTCACCACGGTGACAGGTGCGACAATTGTAAAATCACTGTTGCTGACGTCACAGGCATCCATGGGCTACGGTTACCACTTACCATCGGGCGGGCCGTATTCCTGTTTGCCACCATCATTGTTTTATTAAAAAAAACTTTATGATATCGGAAAAAAACAGATATTTCTTTTGCGAAGTTTCTGACAATTGTCAAGATTTAGAAGAATTGTAGGTAATTCTTGACAGGTAATGAGTTATATGTCGGAATTTCGTGACAATTGTAGTGTTTCTTGTGACAATTGTCATAAACTTAGCAAGAGAAATATCTGTTTTTTTCCGATATAATAAAGTTTTTTTTAATAAAACAATGATGGTGGCAAACAGGAATACGGCCCGCCCGATGGTAAGCGGTAACCGTAGCCCATGGATGCCTGTGACGTCAGCAACAGTGATGTTTTACAATTGTCGCACCTGTCACCGTGGTGAAATTGGAGCCAGGTTTAACCGGTTAACCCCGGTTTAGTGAAGGGTGCAAGTGGCGCTTAATGTAGTTTTTCTTAATTGCAATATAAATTTTATTGGTGGTATAATTTCTAAAATCAAATATCCTAAGTAGGTAAGGTAGAAGTAGGTACTAGTGCTCGACGCTGCACTAGTATTCGACATGGCCACTTTATGTCAAAGTGACGGATTAAATTTGAATACACAAAAATCTTCGCCGTTCAAATTTAATTCATTCGAATTTCTATCGAATTTCGCGGCACCGCCGTCTAAGATCGTTTTAAATTAAAAATGTAACCTGTAAAATTGTATGTACCTAATGAATGATTGTACCACGACTGCCAACATTCTAAAATAGACTAAGAAACTATGCTAATCAAGTCAATCATTGGGCATTACAAGTTCCTTTTATTTAAGACTTTTTCAAACAGTTATTAAATTTGTTGTAACAGAAATTAAGTCTGAGAAGAAAACGTGCCTGTTAGTTTGACAGCCAAAACAGATGGCGCTGTACTGCGCCATATGTTTTGTGGTTACCGAATTGTCAAACGTCAACTTATGACAACCATGTAGTTACCACATAATGTACGGAAATGAACAGCGACATCTGAGGGCCTACCGCGAACACTGAAGTTCGCTAATTGCAGCCATCTACCTCTTTCCTTCTAATTACTTCTTAATTGGAGTAAAAGAGAAAGATGCCCGCAATTTGCGAACTTCGGTGTTCGCGGAGGCCCTCTAGTTGAGCCGATAAATTAGATGCACGTAACTAGTTTTCACATGTTACACAAACAATAAATCTTTGCTTTCATTGAGACTGAAGCATCGGTTTACGTTGCAAAGTATGTAGGTATTTTATTTAGGGTAGGATAGGGGTAGTTTTCCCCCCTCCACCTCATTTCTCCAGTTCATGTTCAAGTATATTATACTTTGCCCACAAGTAGACTAAGAAAAATCTGTCTATATTTAGTGTTTAACTGAATTTGAATTTACAACTTACAACTACCTAAGTCTGGTTTATAAACTAATTTTAACAAAATTAGTTTATAATAAATGAAGAGGCGGGATCTTGACAGTCGGTTTGTTATTTCAGGTTTAAATCGGAGGAAACGCTAAAAAGGGACCGGAACACTGAGGCAGATTAGGTAAATTAATATTGTATTTCCAAACATTTTGTACAAAACATTTCATGTGTCAAAACATGCTTTTGGCTTTAACTACTCATAATCAGAAGCATTTCCCGTACAAACAAATTTTAGTTGGTGTATTAAAACTTTTTTTAAAGCCGATGGTTATTTATCTGGGTACATTTTGACCATTTGTTACAGAAAAAGAAACCCCCTATACACCTGCAAAATTATCAGAACATTCGCGTTCGTACTGGACCACGGTAGGCAACTTAGGGTAGTATTCTACCTGTCCAATTACTTTGTCCAATGTTCATTGCGTTCAAAGATATTGGACAGATCTTTTATTTTTGGGTAGGTACGTCACGTCACGACCACGCCCACCTCCTAAATAGTGACGATACGGAAATAAAAATTTGACACTTTTTTTGTCGACTACATTAGCTAATGATTTTGAGTAAAAGACCAAAGTTCTACAAAAAGTTTTTGTACTTTAAAAAATTGGAAATCACTCTTAATACTAATAATGAAAGTCTAGATGTATATATATGTTCGTCGTTCGATGTCACTTAGCATTACACCATTGAAATTAACTTTTTGAAACTGTTCTTTGTTGATCGAATCGACACTTAGACGGGGCATTATGAAATGAATATATCAGTATCATTTGATCTTATTTTGACTTTACTTCCGTTGCATGTCTCGTATATTGGCGCGGCGAAATAAACTGACTAAATAATGACCAGAATAAGATCAAATCTGGGCCAAAATTATATGTAATATGAAGTTAAAATCAGAATTAAATTCGACAATGAAGTCCAATAGTAGCTCTAGCTCGTACCTGGCCGCGTAGCCAAGATGCCAATCGCTTACGCTCCGTAGCGATCGAAACGCAACTGTCACTGTCACACTAATATGGAGGAGTGATAGAGAGACATAATGCTTTTCGTTGTCGAAGCGATAGCGATTGTAACTTTGGCTAGGCTGGCTGTAGCTCGTGAAATACGGCGTTGCGTGAGCATAATATGTTACTCTTCGAAAGCAGCAAAAATATGTGACACGCTCTTAAGATTGGTTCTACAAGGAAGACCCGCGTACAATAAAACAGAAAATGAACATTCAAAACGAATATTTATTTAAAAACTAGTCTTGTTTCTGGGTAAGCTTTATTTTATAAATATTGATTAGAATAGCAAAGCTGCTTAGACACTTAAGTCACTTAACCACTTGCTTATTAATGTAAGTATGTCGAGTACGTTTGAAATGATTTGACAATAATGAATACTGGGAACTAGTATCATTTGGCCGTACTTCAAGCTCGCGTTAATACATGTACGAACAAGTACGATGATATGGGTGATTCAGGAGACGTGAGCAGGACTAACACTGCGCATTTCGTAAGTTATAAGCAACTGTTTCGTATCAGTCCTATTAGTGAGGTTAACGTTAATTTTCTAGTCATGTTGAAAAAAAAGTTATTAATTTATTTACGTCATGCATGGTCACCCTACAATTAGAATACTAAACTTCCGATATTCTGTGTCAAATTGAATGTCATCACTTTTATCACGGTCTGGTTACTTTTGAAAACTCGTATCTCACTCAAGTTTGACAGCTTATTTTCTTCGTAATCAAAATTCTGTCATTACGGTTAAAGGTTTTATGTTTATTAATTAGGTCTTGTAGGGTGACCATGATTGTAGAGAACTAAAATTGCCCTCACCAAAAAGTTAAAAAATAGGAAAAAGTCTGGTTGTTTCACCTTAATACGTCGGTGATCGATCAATTATCAGTTACTGAGTGTGCAGGATTAGTCCTGCTCACGTCTCATGAATCAACCTGTATACGCAGGAATGATAACAAAAGAAAAGATATCATTTTGACATCAAAATGAGATCATCAAAAGATGCAATATTTTTTCACATTTACTTATATAATGTGAATAACTTGTGAATTTTATTTCTTTGTGGATTGAAAATGATAGCAACGTCTAAATCAAGTTACAAATATCATCGGTATTCTGGTCCACGAAAATCCAGTAAAAGAGTTCGCACTCAATTAAAGCGCAATCATGATGGTGTTGTAAGTTACAGTTTCACTCCTTCATTGTAATTTTCTAGTGAGTCCATCTTTGAGAATATTGTTCTCACTTATTCCGTAATCTTGTTTATAAATAAGAAAATACTCTTCTTTTGCCAGTCGTGTAGATGTAGCCCTGGGCCCCTATTCGACATGTACAACTGTCGGATTTCGCGTCAACTTCAATTCAACAGTTGAAGTTCATCAAGTGCGGATAGTTCATTTGGTACAACCAATAATTTAACAAAAAAACAACTTTGTTTTATTATTACTTTAAGGTTTATAATGGTTTGGTTTGGTTGTCACCTAACTGTGGATTGTTAATGTCAAATTTTTTACAAGTAATGATTCGATTCAACGGAAGTTCAACATGCGACGTCAAAAGTGGCATGTCGAATAAGGCCCCTGATGGTAGGATAATAAGCTGTGACAATACCTAATGTATAATATGTAAATATCTGGGAGACCGAGCAAAGCTCGGAAAACATATAAAAATCGAAAATGGGCGTTTTCCTAGAGATAAGACCTTGCTAGATCGATTTTTCGCCCCCAAAAACCTCCTTATAGCAAATCTCATCAAAATCGTTAGAACCGTTCCCGAGATCCCTGAAATATATATACATTGGGATAAATAAATAAATACCTAAATATATAAGAACAGCTCGTTTAAAGGTATACGATTATTACTACTGTTTTGGTTGCCGAATAGTCAATGTGTCACTTACTCTAAGGTTTTTTAGGTATTGTACAAAATGAAGAGGCAATCTTGGAAATAACATGTTATCCTTCATTAGCCAGGAACTATCAAGTACTATCAAGACATCCTCACTGCAATAAAAAATACTTTCCTGTGGTTGAAAATAATTGAATTTTGTCTATGAATGAAAAACACAATTATTCGTTGCAATTATTACTTTATTACCAGGTAAATAAGTAAATTATAACTTTATAGGTAGGTTAGGTTCGCTAGGTAGCTTTCAGATGCCCGAAGGGCAAACCGCCCAGAATTAGTTAAGTTGTGAAGGAAATGTCTTTTGAAAAGAAACAGTGCGATGGGACCATCCAAGAACTCCAGATTTGATGGACACCCCAGCATTTTTCATAGTTTTGATGATGTGCAGAAGTTTGAAATGTAAGTTTCTGTTAAATTAATTTATGGAATAAATGATTGAAAACGTTAAAGTTTTTTTTGGAAACCATGGTCACCCTAGCGAAACCCACACGTTTGACGTTTGACGTTGTCGCTATTGAGCGCAGTTTGTAAAATGCCGACGCCGTAATTTGTAAACGGCGGATTCTTACAAAATGCCTGCGACATACATATATAGCACTTTTGTACGGCGATTTAAGCCTGGCTTTTGGTGTGAAGTTAGGTGCATAAGTTTGCACGAGCGCCAGTTTCATGCGCGTTGACTTCAAGTGTATTATTGAAGTCAACGCAAAAAGTTAAATTAGTGAATGTGAATTTGTTCGTTTGTTGTGGCGTTTATAAGTGTCTAATTCGTTAACAATGGATGAAGTTGTTAATTGTGACGGTATGAAATTCGTCCACGTATTACTCAACTAAGGCAAGGTAAAGTCGTTAAATTAATTTCGTGGATAAATTCAGTCTATAGTAATAGTAAGCCTAAGGGCATACCTACCTTAGTGCGCTATGATTAGCTCGCCTCGATACGCTAGCAGAATGTATTTGAGTCCGAAGAGTGAAGATTGGACACTTATTACGAAAACATATTTTTCGGCTCCAAAACTCTAGGGACGCCACTGAAGTATATCGGTCCCTAGCTTAAGAGGAAAGGGAACGGCCGCTTCTCCATACAAACGTACACCCCATTTTCCTCTCTGGATATTGATATTACGGAAAATATTTTTACATAAATTGATATACACTAGTAGTTCGCCCCGAACTGAGAACTCGCGGTTTGCCAAAAATTATATAGAGCGATTGACTTTGTTGCACCTACTTACTCGTATAGTTCGACATAAAATAGTAGAAAATAATTTTCAAGAAAAAAATAACCGACTTCTATGGCGGCCGGTGAAAGATTATTGTACACAGATGGTGCACTATGTGAAAAGGAGGTAAAACCACCCACTTTTCTAGTAGGTAGCATTTCGTTTCTGTAAGGGTCGCAGTTTTAGCGTCTCGAACCCACTTCTCTGATAGCAGTTCGGTTCTGAGAGGGTTGCAGTTCGAACCTAACCAAAACCACTTTTCTAGTAGCATTTCGTTTCTGTAAGGCTCGCAGTTCTAACCTAACCTAACCCACTATTTTTCGGTTCTGTGAGGATCGCAGTTCAAACCTAACCTAACCCACTTAACCGCGCGTGCGGTTCGGTGTACTGAGGTTTGAGCGGGAGGGGCTAGTAAGTTTGGCATCAACTTTATACCTACATTTTATGGTAGGTAATCATAGTGGTTTATTTAGCTTAGGTATCAGTGGTTTTCCGGGTCAAGGGCCGAGTCTGGGTCTGAGTCCGGGTCCGGGTCCTGTTCCGGGTCCAGGACCAGGTCCAGGTCGAGGTCCAGGTCTAGGTCTTGGGCCAAGTCCAAGTCCAGGTCCAAGTCCGGGTCCAAGTCCGGGTCCAGGTCCGGGTTCAGGTCCAGATAAGAGCCCAGATCCGAGTCAGGTCTGGCTCCAGGGTCAGCTCCGTCAAAATCGAAATTCGAAATCGCCAAACGTGTTGTCATTGAAGAGTTCTGTTCTGATCATCATCAGCAGTTCCACTTCATCAAATGCGACAGTTTTTAATGTAAATTCTTGATTTTCTGCTGAAAATACAAAAATCTCTATACGCATGCCTTTAAGATTTGAGGAGTTCCCTCGATTCCTCGTGGATCCCATCATCAGAACTCGAGCTTCACAAAAATGTGGCTTAAAAACTTAACTTGCTTAACAAACATAACGAAGAGGACAAATCGCCAAACATGATCTATGCTTCGTTGAAGAGTTCCATTCTGATCATCATCAGCAGTTCCACTTCATCAAATGTCACTTTTTTGAATGTATATGCTTGAATTGTTGATAAAACACATAAATCACTATATGCATGCCTTTAAGATTTGAGGAGTTCCCTCGATTCCTCATGGATCCCATCATCAGAACTGGGTTTTGACAAAAACGGGACCTATCTGTATGCATATACATACAATCAAAAAAAGAATTTTCTAAACCGGTCTAGTAATGACGGAGATATGGAGTAACAAACATAAAAAAAAATCACATTCGAATCTCCTCCTTTTGAGATTTGGAAGTCGGTTGATAAATGAGGGCGCCATTTTCTACGTAGCTGTCACATTTTTGACGTAAATGCTTACACATGGCAACAATTTATAGTCTGTCAAGCCATTTCCGTCAGTAGAGAAAAGCGACTAAAAAATGTAGGCGCGAAGGGTTATCGTCCCTATAAGTAGTATGGAAATTTTAAAGTTCCATTTTATTTAATTTCTACTATTTTATGTCCCACTATAGGCGGCAATGGATCAAAAATCGCGTGGATATATTACAAGGTCTGTGGAGCCCTTAACTGATACTGTATCTGTGGTAAGCCGAAATATTTCCTGTCAAATACCTATAAGTATTATGTTTATTTTTATCTTGCTAATTATTTCAAAATGGTAAATTTAAAAACGATGTTATAAAAGTGCAAGCCGAGCACTTTCATTTGATACCAAACTCGACCATACTTTCTTGCAAAAAGATGACCAGAATAGCAAGCATTTATATAGCATTTATTTATTTATTATATATATATTTTTTTATATAAAAAATGAGTTTGTGGTGAAATGACAAAACACGTCCCCATTCTTTATTCATGTTCTCCAACATATAGCAGGAGATCTAAGGTCCCGTTTTCTAAGGGGACCTTGCATTTTGGAGACAAAGCAAACCGCTTGGAACAGGTGTTCCTGGGGGAGACCTGAGCTGATTAAGCCCGGTTGCCAAGAGGTTCCCCCCAGTAGGTGGGCAGGGGAGGGGGGGTAAAAGTGCCTCCGGCGCGCCTCACTCTAAGCTTTATAACTGCATACATCTCGCAACTATATCAAGTTTGGTGTCATTTTCGTATAATTCGAGGATGAAGAATTCATTTCTGTGACTAAATTTTCACTCACCCATACAAAAAATTCGAAAAATTCATAATTCAAAAAAAATCTTAAGATTTTTTTTTCGAAAATCCTCTACAGAATGTATACTATGAGGATTTGCTCTAGAAAAAAAATACCTGTGAATAGCCCAGTTCTTCTACTATACAGAATAGTAAACTTGTCAAACATTTTTTTTCATAACTCTGTTAAAAAAAATTTTTTGTGTCGCGCGGCGTACTTGCATTGAAAGAGTGGTATGCAACGTTTAGGATTTTTAAGTATGTTTAGATGATTTCTGATAAGTTGTTATTCTTCTGGTGGTAGATTACATTAATAAATTACTTCTGGACGTGATATATATACAAATATAAATTAAATATATAAATAAAGATGTTGGGAAAACTTTCGCTAATAGAGTTAAGTATTATAAATGTGATAAAAGGCATTAACTCTCGCTCTCAGGCATTAACCAATCTAAAGGCCTGGGTTTTTGCGAATAGAGCCCTTAGCATGCCCACTGATGACGCTCACACCGAATGTCATCTCACCAAACTCAGTAGAAATACCTCCTAGAGACAAATGGATCAACAACCAAATGTACGTCGAAGAGGGAAGCCACATCTGGTATACAGATGCTTCCAAGAAAGGCAATGATGTAGGATGTGGGATCTATGGTCAGAGATCTAAGCTCAGAGCTAGCGTCAGCATGGGCACATTGGCCTCAATCTTCCAGGCAGAAGTCTTCGCCGTCAACAAATGTGCGGAGATCAACCTGGATAGAAACCTAAGACACCAGCTTATCTACATCAACTCAGACAGCCAGGCTGCTCCGCTGGCACTAGAATCCCTTGAGTCAAACTCAAAACTAGTCCAGAACTGTAAAACAAACCTAAATGCACTGGTTTACTCCAACAAAGTTACACTTAGATGGGTACCAGGGCACTCCGACATTAACGGAAACGAAGAAGCGGACGAACTTGCTAGAAAGGGCGCAGACACACCCCTGGTCGGCCCAGAACCCTTCTGTGGAAGCACAAAACGAAATGCATATTCTCTGCTCAGCAACTTAGAAAAAACGAGAGCAATCGATTGGTGGAAGTTCGTTAAAGGACAAGAACACTCGAAAGCTCTGATCAAAGGGTTCAACAGCAAAACTGCTAAGGAGCTTTTAAGACTCAAAAGGCACAAAACCTGCGCGGTGACCAGAATACTGACTGGACACTGCAAGTTGAACAAACATATATGTTTCAAATTGGCAAGAAACAAGATGCGACATGCAGGTTCTGTCAGGAGTCAGAGGAGACTGCAATGCACATTCTCTGTTCTTGTGGACTACTAATGTCAAAAAGAAGTACCTACCTAGGGCGACACGTAGTGCAACCCTATGAGGTACAAAACATTACGGTCCAAATAATATGGAACTTTCTGGATGCAACGGGCATTAGTAATTAACTTAAAGGGCCGTCACAATAAATCAATGCTGGTCAATGCGACACTCAAAGGCCCACAACACCACAATAATAATAATAATGTCCCGCGGGGGCAGCTTGTGGCGAGCTGACGGTGAGTGACGACACCGCGGACCCCTATTCCAGAGGGCCCTGTCATCTGGCCCTCGCCTCTGTGCTTGCCTTGATTGGCCGGCCAGAATGGAGTCGCAAGAGCGGGACCTGTGCTCCAGGTTGGAAGTGTAAAATGTCATAACGCCGGCGGCCTGCCGAACGGATTACCGGGATCTGGCTACCGCAGACTCACCTCTCGACAACCTCACAGCCACTCCAAAGTGTTGCCCTGTTGTCGCACTGTGCGTGCGGCCATTGCGGAGCCCACTCAATGAGTTGGCGAGTCACCACCTGTCATTTACAATTTTGAGACTGATTGTCACGGCAGGTGTCCGCTAGTCTCTCCCATAGCCCATTATCCAGTCCATCCAACTTTCAAATCTATAGCCCATGACCTTAGTTCCCATCGCAGCACAAAAGTGATGCACTGTAATAGTCTTTGCACCTGGCGGGGACCATCTCCGGATGTATCACATTGTGCGTTCGGGGATAGTATCCACCACATGTATCCCTTGCTTTTAGATTAACGTGCCTTAAAGGGCCTCTGCGCTGTTGGCTTCGTCCCCACGTACGCCTCCCAAAGGTCCGGGACCCCATGGTCCCGAGATATGGAAAAGACATGCAAATAATAATGTTAATTTTATCACATTTATAATACTTAACTCTGTTGGCGAAAGTTTTCCCAACATCTTTATTTATATATTTTATTTATATTTGTATATATATCACGTCCAGAAGTAATTTATTAATGTAATCTACAACCAGAAGAATAACAACTTATCAGAAATCATCTAAACATACTTAAAAATCCTAAACGAGTTTTTTAACAGAGTTATGAAAAAAAATGTTTGACAAGTTTACTATTCTGTATAGTAGGATAACTGGGCTATTCACATGTATTTTTTTTTCTAGAGTAAATCCTCATAGTTAATTTTTTTAGAGGATCTACGAAAAAAAAAAAAAAAGATTTTTTTTGAATTTTGAATTTTTCGAATTTTTTGTATGGGTGAGTGAAAGTTTAGTCACAGAACTGAATTCTTCATCCTCGAATTACACGAAAAAGACACCAAACTTGATATAGTTGCGAGATGTATGCAGATATAAAGCTTAGAGTGAGGCGCGCCGGAGGCACTTTTACCCCCCCTCCCCTGCCCACCTGCTGGGGGGAACCTCTTGGCAACCGGGCTTAATCAGCTCAGATCACCCCCAGGAACACCTGTTCCAAGCGGTTTGCTTTGTCTCCAAAATGCAAGGTGGTGGACCTTAGATCTCCTGCTAATATAACGAAACCAGTAATTAATTATCAATTTTTTTGAACATGTCTCTTCTCAGAAATTAGAAGGTTTGGTCAATTTTCAGTACTTTGAAGGCCATTTTCTCCTAACAGGTTGAGTTTGGGCAGCTAAAAAAAAATACGTGTCCGTTATTTTAGACTACTCTATAACATATATCAAAATAAATCAAATCGGAGTCGGACAGTTGGGTACCCTTCCTTGTCAGTATGATCGGCATCTCGAAATGATCGGCAATTAAATGAGAAATGTTTCCTAGTTTTTATCCTACTACACAAAAAAATATTCAACTAAAAATACCTTTTTTTAAACATATATTTCACATTATCAACATGGGGTACCTAGTTTTGACGTCTAACAAAAATGGACCAAACATGACCGCACTGAAAATTCCCGCCGCCGTCGGCCCGGCAACGTCGGAAATTTAATGGCAACGTCGCAATGTATCTGTACACGACATTTGTGACACACACATACGTTAAATTGATGAAAAGTTAACTGTGATTTTTGCATGATTTTTGTATGAAACAAAGTATTTCTATTAATTTAGCGCAAACGAATACTCGAAAGTAGAGATAAATGCGAAAAAATTATGTACTAATAATGTGTAGTTACTTAATGAAACCAGATTGAATTTTGTATGAAAATCGAACCACCTTAAGTTTAAAAACTTTCAAAATCACCGCCTTTTCGAGGACTTTATTGTCCCCGTGGTCTCGAAGAAAGGCTATTTCGATTCGCGATTAACTGCAGTTAACAAACACTTAAACTACTTAAACAATATAATAATAAAAACCGGACAAGTGCGAATCGAACTCGCCCACCGAGGGTTCCGTACTTTTTAGGGTTCCGTACCCAACGGGTAAAACGGGACCCTATTACTAAGACTTCGCTGTCCGTCCGTCCGTCCGTCCGTCCGTCTGTCTGTCACCAGGCTGTATCTCACGAACCGTGATAGCTAGACAGTTGAAATTTTCACAGATGATGTATTTCTATTGCCGCTATAACAACAAATACTAAAAATAGAATAAAATAAAGATTTAAGTGGGGCTCCCATACAGCAAACGTGATTTTTGACCAAAGTTAAGCAACGTCGGGCGTGGTCAGTACTTGGATGGGTGACCGTTTTCTTTTTGCATTTTTTTTCGTTTTTGAAACGGGTTCGGTACGGAACCCTTCGTGCGCGAGTCCGACTCGCACATGCCCGGTTTTTGGTATTTGTTGTTATAGCGGCAACAGAAATACATCATCTGTGAAAATTTCAACTGCCTAGCTATCACGGTTCATGATATACAGCCTGGTGACAGACGGACGGACGGACGGACGGACAGCAGAGTCTTAGTAATAGGCTCCCGTTTATACCCTTTGGGTACGGAACCCTTAAAAAACGATTTCAGCGCCATCTGAGCTTCGCGCGTTTTATCCTTTAAAGCACATTTTCATAGGGTTAATATAGGTTACTTTCTTGCCTAACTATTACCTAACTTAGGACAATTATAAAAGTTAACGTTTAAGGCCTGTGTGCACAGGCAATAGTCTTGAAACGCGTTTAACCATTCTTTAGTGAACACCCGGTACCTAATCCATTGCGGCTTTTTCTAAAGTCACTTTACTCAAGCAACTATCGAGCACCCTTTTGACATATTTAATTGACGAAATAATGGAAAAAAAATATAGAAGGAATTTCTTAAAAGATGAGTTTTCAAATGTCACTTACAGAGCGTCCGCTAGCTGGCGCGGGTGCACGGAACGGGTGAGAGGGTTGACGAAAAATAGCATGAGCGTTGCTAACTGGCGCTGACACGTGCGACATATTTTATTACCTACGATGACACCCGCGTGCGTGCGCCCGCTCCGTTCAGCCGCCCGCGCGGCGCGAACGGCACTACGTGATAGGGTAGAATAGCAGGGTACTGCCCACATTTTAGTCCTAACTCTGTCCAATTTCCACCGACCGGGCCGGTTTAGGCCCATGTCTACACATTCCCAATTCTACAGATTCTCTTATCTACGGATTCCCAATTTAATAGATAACCAAATACAGATTCCCAATTATACAGGTTCCCAATTCTACATATTCTTAAATCCGCAGTTCTCATCTCTATAGTATCCCAATTCCACAAATTCCTAACTGCACAGATTCTGCACGATAACCAGCCAGTAAGTAATTAATAATTATATATTCATCTAAAGAAATAGTTTTTACCTAATTTCATAGAACATAGTCACATAACATATCATATTTTTATCTTCCCAGAGAAAGGTGCTATTATAATAATATATAAATATATTAGAGTAAAATTGAAAATCGTTTATTGTTTATTATTCAAAAAAATTGTAATTACAGCGTTCGCCAATATATTACAATCTTAAATGCTAACCAACATTACTTAACCTAATTTTTAAATTCACTACACTACACTACTTAATTAATACAGCGATTCAAATATTCGTTTACATTCTTTTACAAGCTGTGACCACTTGGATGCGAACACATCAATGTGTGGTGCCATATTAAGCACAGAGTTGAGCAGCCTGAGTGCGGTGTGTAGCGGCGCTTGGCGCAGCAGGCCGCTGCGCGCGGGCGGCGCTGCCAGTAGCCGCGCGCTGCGCAGTCGCCCGCGCGCATTAGGTGCATACAGTCTTATTACTACCTCACACACCAGCTCTACACAATCCACCCTATTATGGATGACGCCTAGGGCGAGCTTCGCTACTGCTAGGTGTCGTCTGGTTTCTAGTGATTCGTACCCTAGCATGCCTAGCAGAAAACGCGTCGGGTACATGTATGGATAATAAGTAAATTGTTTTTTGTATAAGTGACGTAAATACCTTTTCTGAACCCTTTCGAGCAAGAGTATATAAGAATTTTCGTGAGGTGTCCAAACTGTTGCACTCGTTTCTAATACACTACGAACGAGAGCCGAATATAGAGCGCGCAGAGCTATGGGCGAAAATGGCTGAGAGTTACGCAGTACGAATCCCAGTTTTTGAGGCGCCCTCTTAGCAACATTTATCGCATGTTCGCGGAACGTTAATTGTTGGTCAAACAATACCCCCAGTGGCCTATTTTATAAAGCTACAATTTACAATTTACAAGCGGAAGTCTCGTTCTAGCACATAGGGTTAGAAAGAGACTTCCGCTTGTAAATTGTAACTTGTAGCTTTATAAAATAGGCCACAGGTCTCTCACCGACCTTACGCGTGTAATAGCGCTGTCGCTTAAAGTATATTGGCATAATAATTGGCTGGGAAGAACGAGTGAATGACATCACTTCACATTTTTTTAAATTAAAAGTCAATTTATTTAGCACACTCCATGTATATATCGCGTTGATGTCGTTTTGTAACTCCTCACAGTCTGCTGCATTCTTTATTACCTTTACGATTTTAACATCATCTGCAAACATGAGAACTTTGCTATGACGCGCTACTGTTGGTAAATCATTTATTAGAATATTAATAAGCAACGGGCCCAAATTCGACCCTTGACTTATACCCGACAGCGTTACGTATGCATCTGATAGAAATGGTCCGTACTTCACAAATTGCGTTCTGTCACTGAGATAACTTGAGAAAAATCGTAGCAATCTAGGTACAAAACCCATAGAACCCAATTTGGTTAGCAAGACATCATTATCAACTCTGTCAAATGCCTTTTGAAAGTCCAAGTATATGTCGTCCACTTGGTTTCTTTTGTCAATTTCGAAAGACATTAAGTAAACTGACCAGATTGGTAGCAACTGACCGCCTAGGAAGGAATGCGTGCTGCGCGCTCGTGATGTGCGGTAAGCATTGAGGTAATATAAGCGCATGTAATGTCATCTCAAATACTTTAGCGAGTGAGCATAATATAGCTACCGGCCTATAATTTTCAACTTGGGTCTTGGGCCCCGATTTTGGGATAGGTGTGACTCGAGATTGTTTCCAGCACTTAGGATAAACTCCGGTCGATAGAATTATGTTAAATATAAACCTAATTGGTTCGCACAGATAGTCAGCACATCCCTTTATGACATAAGGCGGTATGGCATCCGGCCCTGGGGAAGTGTTAGACCTTAGTTTCTTTATAGCTTTTTGGACATCACTCGGATTGATCGTCGATACGTCGACGAGAGTCTGCTGCCCCAGTCGCGCTAACTACGGATGGATCTAGGAGAGGCTTGTTTGTTAGAAATACCGACCGAAAATGATCCGCGAAAGCCCCTGCAGCTTCAGTGCCTTGGTATTCCTCTTCACCACGAGTAACTTTAGGTTCGATGCCTCCTCGTGAGCGTAAGCTATTAACGTATTGCCAAAATTTTGCTGGATCACTGCAAAGTCGATTAGAGATATTTGTAACAAACAACTCATGTGCGGCTTTGATATCCCGTTTTATTTTGGACCGTAATAATTTAAACTCTGTTTCTAAAGACGCTTCGTTACGAATTTTCCATAAACGATGGACCCGTGCCTTACGTTCTATATCGCGAATTATCTGTTTTGTATAATAAACTGGATATACTCTACTATTTGAACTCTTCCTAATTTTCTTTGGAAAACACATATTGAAAAAGTTATAAGTACATAGACTCGTTGAAAAAGTTAACTGCTTCATTAGGGTCTCTAGTAGTAAACAAATTGTTCCAATCCGCGTTTTTTATAAGATGGTACAATGCATCGAACTCACCCTTTTTGTAGTCCCAGTCTAGATCGCCACTAATATTCGACGGAGGCATAAGCTTATATTTTTCAAGAAAAATATTATATTCGATGCTCACAAATAGCGGTGGGTGATGCCCGTCCACTGTAGACAGTTTCTCCCCCTCCTCTGCGCCGCGTACCCGCACTGCTCCGCTCAACTCTGGGCTCATTAATACCGCATCCAGTATTCTGTTATTCATATTAGTTACATAATTGTACTGAATTAAATCACAAACAGTTAGGAAGTAGTTATACATTAATAAAACATTATTACTGGCACTGTGGTAGTTGAGATCCCCGAATACAACTAGTTTCTTACTACTGTGTTTTTCACTAAACGCCTCTACTTTGTCAAACCAATCTGAATACACTTGGTCAGATACATTGGGCGGTATATACACGACACAGACGTAAATAGATTGGCCATGCACTTGAAATTTCGCCCACAAGTCTTCTCCGCTAGTCGTTTCGAAGTCCCTAATTCTTTCCAGCTGTATAGGTGGGCGTGCTGCTAGCAGGACCCCGCCGCCATTGCGGCCGTCGCTCCGTATATATGTTTTCAGATATGACCGTACTAATCGTGCTGTGTTACATTTATTATTTTCTGAAGTGCTGACAATTTGTAGAATTGGGAATCTGTAGGACTGAAAACCTGTTTGACTGGGAATCTGTAGAATTGGGAGTTTGTGGAAATGGGAGTCTGTATAATTAGTCTGTATATGTAGAATTGAGATTTTGTAGAATTCCAATTATGTAGAATTGGGAATCTGTAGAATTGTGAATATGTAGAATTAAGATTCTGTATAATTCAAATGATGTAGAATTGGGAATCTGTAAAATTGAAAATCTGTAGAGATAGAAATCTGTAATAGAAATCTGTAGAAATGGGTCTAAACCCTCCCTTTTAATGTACTTTTTTCTACTATTGGGTTTGAAAGAGCTCGTGATTCTGAGTAGCAATAATTTAAATACTTCCAGTAAAAGAAAGTGTAGTGCAGGTACAACTTTATAAAGTAGTTAAGTTTGAAATTTAAACGATCGCTCGATGGAAATCATGCTTTAACCCATATATATGTACCTATAGTTAATATTACATAATAATAGTATAACTATATATTTGATACATAAAACTTTTGTATGCGAACGTGTTTGGGTAAGAACAGTCAAGCTCGTTTACATCGAAGTTAAATTGTGCTGAAATCCGTTTAACTGTATTGGACATGACTGTAATTTCCTTACAATGTAAATGTATTTGACTGTATAGTTAGTAGTAACATGAAAAGTTGGAGAACTCATGTATTAGGTAAACTTGAAGAGTATTAACACGGTCGCTAATAAAACACTAAAAAGGCGCAAAAGAAAATAGACCGAGCAGAAGTTTTGTAGGTATATTCTCTAGGTGATTGCTGGTGGCCTAGCGATAAGAGCGTGCGACTTTCAATCCGGAGGTCGCGGTTTCAAACCACGGCTCGACCCAATGAGTTTTTCGGAACTTATGTACTTACGAAATATCATTTGATATTTACCAGTCGCTTTTCGGTGAAGGAAAACATCATGAGGAAACCGGACTAATCCCAATAAGGCCTAGTTTACCCTCTGGGTTGGAAGGTCAGATGGCAGTCGCTTTCGTAAAAACAAGTGCCTACGCCAGTTCTCGGGATTAGTTGTCATGCGGACCCCAGGCTCCCATGAACCGTGGTAAAATTCAGGAACAACGCGAGGAAGAAGAAGAAGTTTTGTATGTAAAACTAATATATACTCGCTATCATTGCTTTGTGGGTCAATTTTCAAATAGGCATTTTTTGCTGTCCCACGGCTAAAACTCGAAGTCCATAGTACTAATAGACTGGGTATGTATATATTTTCGTTCAGTGTACTATAAGCTTTAAAAATCATACACAACTGTACCTAAAATATTATTAGTTCCTGACAAAATCGCATTTGAAGTTCCAAAAACGGCGAAATTTGCCGTTTTTCGCGTGTCCCAGTGGCGGCATAGCGCAATAAAAAAAATCATAACTTTGGATGTAGGCAACGTATTATAAACAATTTTGTATTTTTATAAAGAGCTTTTTCTAGAGAATTTATTTAATCATATTGATAAATTAATGCATTGTTTAATAAAACAAGGGAAGCTTTTTTATCGCTGTCCCGCGCGGCACCTGTTTTGTTATGACTTAAATATACCCCCTATAATCTTCTTTGTCTATTGAATAACGGTTAGATTAAATTTACGACGCAATAGTGCGGTTAGTTGGGTATCGATTGACATCTAATGTAGACGCGGAAACAGTTTTATTTCTTTAAAAACAGGTAAGAATCTCTTTCGATATATTTTGGTACGACTACAATGACATTTGTATGGACGCTTAATACGTTGGTACATAGTTGAAATAAAAATCTTTATTTTATAATAATAGTTGTAAATATAGTGTAAAAATATATAGTAAAATAAATAAGTGAATCGGTTGTATTGTGTAGGAAATATCGCAAAAAAATAATATTGGCGACATGTCGCGACATTTGTATGGCGACATTTATACGGCTATTTTGACCATAAAAATGTCGATTGTGGCATACAAATGTCGACATAGTGTCATACAGATGTCGAGAAGTTGCCATACAAACGTCGTCAGGGTCTTATAAATGCAACAAAAATAATAAATAGTGGCATATACATGTTGATACTGCTATATAATGTCGAAAAAATGCATTATACATGTCAAAAGCGCTTTACAAATGGCTAAATAGTGGCATACAAATGTCGATCTTTAAACGTCCATATCTAGCTTACTATAAAAAGTACAGAGGTGCCTCATACAGTATATTTTTTGTTGTTAAGAACCCTTCCTAAAACGATGATTATAAATCAGATTTTTCAAAAATAAAAAATTGCCATACAAATGTCGAAAAAAGACCCTCTTCAAAAATTTACCCTTGTATTACATTTTCAAACAACGAAAACTAGTACCAGACATTTATATGTTAGTGAAATTTTAAACGTCAAACTATGACGTATAAATAACATTTGTGCAATCTGTGCTGTTAAAATCGTTGCAGAGTTATCTTGGTCTAACTTTACGAATATGTTCACGCCAAGTTTCATGTAATTTAAGCATGTTTTAAAACGACGAGAGAGTAACTTCGATTGTATGTGAGCGGATAGGTTCGTGTGAATCTTAAAGTCTACATCCAAGACAATTTTTTTTTTCACCACACCAGCTCGGAAAGGCTTACTTTGCACTTCAAAAACGAATAGCAATGTTGCACTTTGCTATCAGTAATTCACATGTGAGGCAAAGTAATCAAATGCAAATTTTGAGTTGTTTTCTTATGTTTGCTGGTAGAATTGACTTTTAAATGATGATTTTGGATGATAAATATTTAATAACATTCATGTGTTATTTATATATTTTTTGAATTTGGTCTGACTTTGTTTGATATTTTACATTTAATATTTGCTTCGGGTTGGTGTGGTGAAAAATTTTGTGTTTCACTCGGGTTTCGTTCGGGCGGGTTTAACCGCTCGTGCTAGTATTGATACCCGAGCTAGCAAAAGATTCCAAAATTGAACCACGAGCGTAGCGAGTGGTTCGAAAAATGGAATCTTGAGAGTTGCGAGGGTTTCAAAGCACGAGGGTTAAACAAAATGTGCCCCCGAGTGAAACAACATTTTTCACCACACCAACCCGAAGCAAATTTTAAATGTAAAATATCAAACCAAATCAAATCCAAATTAATGTTATTAAATATATATCATCCAAAATCATCAGTTTAATATCAATTCTACCAGCAAACATAAGAAAACATCTCAAAATTTGCATTTGATTACTTTGCCTCACATGTGAATAAAATGCAACTTTGCTATCAGTTTTTGAAGTGCAAAGTAAGCCTTTCAGAGCTGGTGTGGTGAAAATAACTATTAATTTTGTGTTCTACGATATTTACTGATATTTAAGTCTGATGGATTCACTATGAACGAATAGCGACTGTAGCCGTACCTAACTTATATAAGTACCTACATGTTAGTGATACTTAATATACCATAATGTTTTCACTGTTGGTTTCATTTTGATAAGCCTTTACCCCCGACTTCGTTCGTGGAGATGTTAAACTACTGCATGACGTGCCGTCGCTAACTTTTCAAAATTTCAAAATGTAGACGCCCACATGATTCGGTCAAGTTATGTTCTAACTAACGGAGACGGATATATTTAAGTACCTAAAATATTTAAATCTCAGCTCCCATATCCTCTTAATAGACGAATCAAAATGGACGAATTCCGTAATGATGAATCGCGAAATGGACGGACTCCGTAGTGACGAACCGCGAAATGGACGAAATACTGAGTGACAAATCGCCAAATGAACGAACTGCGTATTGACGAAGATTCTGGCCAGAATCGGATACCAAAGTTACTCACGATACCGTAGCCGGGTCGTTCTCTCATTTCGTGCAAATCGGTGGTGTTCTCTCGATTTGTAAATTTTCTTTGGTAAATTTTTGGGTTTTCATGCATTGTGGATTCATTTATAGACACTTTTATGCTAAAGGCACCTTCGTAACCTTATTACTTTTCATTTAATAAGACTGGTGGTAATGAACTACGCGCTGGTAATGAAATGGGCATTGGATGGTAATCTTATCAGTGGACGGTAATGAAACAGACTTATGAAATCGCAATAAAAAAAAACGAAAATTAACACCATTAATATAATTAACAACATTAAAATCACGTGTCTTAAGCGCTGTGCAGACGATCAAGCCGATTTAACAATTCACATAATTATTATTATGACGCGTATTTATTGTTAAGATTACGCATGTTTATACTTTATGTGTATATCGGTACATTCAAAAGTTTAAATATAATATTAATGCGTAGTATGTATTTTGGAACAGTGCCAGTACATACATAAAGACTTTTATAAAATGCCAGTGGTCAACGTTTCCCAATTTTATTTAAAAACACTTTTCGATAGGTACCTAGGTATCGTTAAAATGATATACAAAAAAACGTCACTTCAATTCGTGGCACCAGTACGTCTACCATCAGTTTTGACATTGACATATACGCTCACGTCTACGTAACTTACTTTCTATGCATCTCGCTCGTACTCGCATATGCGAGCAATAGTGCAAGCGAGATGTACAGAAAGTAAATTACGTAGACGTGAGCGTTATGTCAATGTTAAAACTGATGGTACAGGCTCAGGTACCTATTGCTGTGTGGTTAGATTACTTGTGATAAACAAGAGGATTCATTATAGTATCAATCAAATTGACACTATATGTATTACTAAATATACACGGTGACTAAAGAATAACTGCATTCCCGTTGCCAGGGAGGTTTTGGGATTATTCTGAGCAACTTTTACTGTGGGACCAACCACTTAATAACCGCGTTAAAAAAATTACCCTCCCATAGAAAATGGGCCAGCCAAAACGTATGAAACAGCCAAATTTTTTTTTCGTGATTTCGGGGTTGGTCCCCTAGTAAAAGTTGCTCAATATAATCCCAAAACCTCCCTGGCAACAGGAAAGCATTTATTTTTAGCCACCCTGCAATGTATATTTACGTTATTGACAGGGTTCTATTATTACTTAAAAAACTTAAAAAGAAATAATCGGAGTTGCTTGTTGCTTTAAAATAAAATTAATAGCAAACTTACTCATAGATATGTTGCATAACGGGGTGCATTACATTTGTTATAATTACTTTTCATATATTATAGTGTGCTATATCGTTATTTTGAATAACGTAATAAATGGCATACTACCGTAATACCTAATTAACGGTATCTATAATGTTATTATTGGTATAATGGTCATAAGGTATATTTACACTTCGTCTAATATACTTTGCCATAATTATTACATACTCTAAAGCATATTATTTGTTATAACAAGTGACATCACATAATTATTTGTGTGGCATAATAGTTGCATGACATAAATGGGTTAGGTTAGGTTGGAACTGCGACTCCGCACAAACGAATAAACTACCTAACAAAAGGAGGGTTACGTTAGGTTAGAACTTTGACCCTCCGTAGAAAAAAATACTCTAGCAAAAAAAGGGTTTAGGTTAGGTTTGAACTGCGGCCCCCGCAGAACGAAAACCGTGAAAAAATTGGTAAGGTTAGGTTAGAACTGCGACCTCCCTAGAATAAAATAGCTAGCAAAAGCAGTAGGCCTGCGTACTAGTTATAAAAAGTATGTAAAACTTTACGTTATCAGTAAATGAATATATGACAAAAAATGTTATACAAATATATGTATTTATATCAAGTATAAATTATAGTTTTTTTTTATAATTATATTAAGCATTACACACCCTGCATAACGCTTTCACCATTCTTCCACCCCGTATCAAAAAGGCATAAGTCATTATGAAACTCGTATAGAGTTACGACATTTGGTTTACCGTATATGTCTACAACAGTCTGTTAATTTCAATAATTATTTATTACGTTCAGGAATTACACTTACTCAAACCAATTAATCCCATCCTTTTTCTTGTGTTTTATTGTATTGTTGCGGCACCATTTTACCGCACAAGAAGGCATTTTATGTGGCTTTCTGAATTAATAATTTTATATGGGCTGACACATGGACCTAGAATACTACGGACGTAGTTTTGCTAAGACAAAAACTGTGATTCCATCATCCACCAATTTCCTAGTATTTACGCGTGACACACACACATTGACAGTTATCTCAATGCCCTCATCCACCAATTTGCCGTCAGACGGATCAAAACGTCAGTGAAGTAAATTTGTCCAAGAAAAAATATAAAATATGCCGGCATGCGTAGTTAAATCCTGCAAGAATTGTACCGATCGAAAGAAAAAAAGTGACGGAATAACTTTCCACAGCTAATTTTATCAATTATCACGGTATAGTACATGAAATCTCCATATTTCATTGTTTATAAATGCGAAACAGGAGTGTGACCAGTAAGTTGAATAGGGTAATTTCCCGAAAGTAGGGTAATTGATGCCCTTCTTATTAAATTATTATGTATATAAGAGATCATTTAGGACATTTAGGTAAATAGCTAAATTATTGATTTTGCATTTCAAACTAGGTCGGTATGGTAATTTCTCGATAATAAGGAAATTAAAGACGTTTACATGAATCATTTTTGATAGCTAACGTTTATTTGTTACGTAAGGTAAACATACTCATGGTGCTCGACGCGGTCCCAGTGCAGTACATGTCAACTTGAGACTTAAGTCATTGTCAATAGAGGTGACAGCAAGGTGTCATCTATTGGGCATTAACATGTCGAGCACTAGTACATTTACCTTATATTTATTTTTTGTTTAAAACCAGATATGTTACAAGTTAAATATCATTAGGTATTGAAAATAATATTTGCACAAAGTAATTGTGCAACAATGCGCATTTTCAAGACCTATAAAATCAGTTAGGTACACACTTTTTTTATTGTCTAACGTAAAACTGTCCTATTTTAATATTTGAAAACAAGGACGATATTGACAATAATTGTTTCACCATTAGGGAAGAATTTGTGTTACATGGTATCACTCGTCTACACGCACACTTTCAAACCGTCCGCCATTGCAGTGTCACAGTTTGTCTTAAGTGACATTCCCTCTGTCAAATATATAACTCTATGGGCTGACATGTTATAATAACACAGAAGGCCGCTGTCGTACTAAAGCTGTCAAATTCTGCCCGACACAGTCGATTCGTTTTCGATACAGTATAATACAGTAAAATTATACATTTTGCGTTTGCGTCAAATCCGGTAGTTCTGATTTTTTGCAGGTTTGTTTATGATGTTGGCCCAATGAATAATCCAAGTTTGTGCCCTCGAGCGCCGAACGCAACTTTGTCAAAAATCTAATAAACCGCATTTTTTTTAGATTTGGGCGATTATAACCCTGAAGTACTAGTTTTTGATAGTAACTTCCTAGGGTGTTTTTAAAGTAGACTAAATTTGCTACAATAAGACACTAGAATTGTCTCTGTACATCCATAGAGTTATATATTTGACAGAGGGAATGTCACTTAAGACAAACTGTGACACTGCAATGGCGGACGGTTTGAAAGTGTGCGTGTAGACGAGTGATACCATGTAACACAAATTCTTCCCTAATGGTGAAACAATTATTGTCAATATCGTCCTTGTTTTCAAATATTAAAATAGGACAGTTTTACGTTAGACAATAAAAAAAGTGTGTACCTAACTGATTTTATAGGTCTTGAAAATGCGCATTGTTGCACAATTACTTTGTGCAAATATTATTTTCAATACCTAATGATATTTAACTTGTAACATATCTGGTTTTAAACAAAAAATAAATATAAGGTAAATGTACTAGTGCTCGACATGTTAATGCCCAATAGATGACACCTTGCTGTCACCTCTATTGACAATGACTTAAGTCTCAAGTTGACATGTACTGCACTGGGACCGCGTCGAGCACCATGAGTATGTTTACCTTACGTAACAAATAAACGTTAGCTATCAAAAATGATTCATGTAAACGTCTTTAATTTCCTTATTATCGGGAAATTACCATACCGACCTAGTTTGAAATGCAAAATCAATAATTTAGCTATTTACCTAAATGTCCTAAATGATCTCTTATATACATAATAATTTAATAAGAAGGGCATCAATTACCCTACTTTCGGGAAATTACCCTATTCAACTTACTGGTCACACTCCTGTTTCGCATTTATAAACAATGAAATATGGAGATTTCATGTACTATACCGTGATAATTGATAAAATTAGCTGTGGAAAGTTATTCCGTCACTTTTTTTCTTTCGATCGGTACAATTCTTGCAGGATTTAACTACGCATGCCGGCATATTTTATATTTTTTCTTGGACAAATTTACTTCACTGACGTTTTGATCCGTCTGACGGCAAATTGGTGGATGAGGGCATTGAGATAACTGTCAATGTGTGTGTGTCACGCGTAAATACTAGGAAATTGGTGGATGATGGAATCACAGTTTTTGTCTTAGCAAAACTACGTCCGTAGTATTCTAGGTCCATGTGTACATCTAATATTTTCCGAGATAAAACTTTTCAAAATATTATAATTTTACGTCAGTTCTTAGCTATAATATAAGGGTTAGGTTGGTAATTTATATGGAATTCATCACCGCCACGTTCTACAAAATATTTATTTTCCATAAAAAAATGTATGAGTGCCTATTTTGAAAAAAATATTCTTTTTTAAGGAAAATAAATATTTTGTAGAACGTGGCGGTGATGAATTCCATATAAATTACCTGCCTAGCCCTTATATTACGCCTAAGAACTGATGTAAAATTATAAAATTTTGAAAAGCTTTATCTCGGAAAATATTAGATGTACAGAGACAATTCTAGTGTCTTATTGTAGCAAATTTAGTCTACTTTAAAAACGCCCTAGGAAGTTACTACCAAAAACTAGTACTTGAGGGTTATAATCGCCCAAATCTAAAAAAAAATGCGGTTTATTCAATTTTTGACAAAGTTGGGTTCGGCGCTCGAAGTCACAAACTTGGATTATTCATTGGGCCAACATCATAAACAAGTCTGCAAAAAATCAGAACTACCGGATTTGACGCAAAAGAGCCAGGTTACAAAATTCGACAAAGTTACTGGATTAGTAGCCGTGGGGTCATTTGAGTTGAGCTCAAGTCAGTCTTCTATAGTTATTCTACTTCGTTGGGGTAAGTGCGTCTTCAGATATTTTTAGCACCTCTCTTTTGCGATAGAGTCGCATTAATCGTTTCAGGGTGCTCTCATGACAAAAGTTGCTCACAGCATTAATAAGTACAGTCGCATATCTATATCTTGTATCACCTAAAACATTTTGCTTCGCTAATTTGATGTTGACTGTACAAGAAGATTTATCAACCTTGCATGAATCGAGGTCTGCCAACGTAAGGAACAATAGAAAAAAATCCAACTTACATAAAGTAAAAAAACATTCTTACCGAGCCATTGTTTATAACCAGGTGCAGTCCACCCATGTGTCCCAATGGCGTTAGTCGCGTACTTTCTTATACTTCAAGCCGTCACTATTATAGCCAAGAACTGTGGCAAAGCAAAGGCGCCTTTTGAGCTAGGAGCATGGAACGGACACCTCCAACACCTCGACGCGGCGACCATAGAAAACAACCCAGTTTCAATCGCAGAGGGACAGTTCTACGTCTACGAAAACACGTTCCCGAGACACATAATAAAATACATTCACGTCGACAATGTCGCCCAGAAAACGTGCGGAGCTGTGGCGACCTTAAAGAGGGGAGGCATTGACGCGTCATCAATTCTGATCATTCTGCATGCGGAGTCTAGCCAGGAAATACGTTCCGTCATAGACGTGTGGGGCGTGCCGGCGTCGGTCCCGCGTAAGAGAGGGATCAAGCCGTTGGAAAGAGAGGGAGACCTGAGGGATATGCAGTCGAAATACTTGTTCATGAAGGCGCGAGCGCTCAACCATAATACTTGGAGTGATTCGCCGTCTGACTCTGAGTAAAAGAAAACAATTAACACTTTTACTGTCCATGCATTACATGACATACACCGTCTAACTAGTTCTGTCACGTCCAAGTGACATCAGAAAAGGATGGCTCTTACATTTGTGCATTACCTGTAATGCACGGACGTGCACGGACGTATCGGTCCATCTCAGTAGTGAAGGCGAGGGACAGTTAAAGTGTTAAATACCTAGGTTTTAGTGTTTTTTTAACAGGTAGGTCTAGTTAACCTCTTAGGTACTTTGTGTCCCTTTGCAAAACTAACTTACTTTTGTTTCAGCTTAGTCTCATTTGCAAAATGCCCCGTTTGAAAACGTTACTAAAGGACAATACCTATCTATTTGTTTTACTCAAGGGGGCAAAGATGTTGTTTAACCTCTCGTGCTAATACCTATTGATACCAGAGTAAGCTAAATTTTCCAAAATTGAGCGTAGCGAGTGCTTCGAAAAGTGGCATTTTGAGCGAATCAAGGCACGAGGGTTAAACAAATTTTGCCACCGAGTGAAACACAAATTTTTTCACCACACCAACGCAAGGAAATTCTAACAGTAAAATATCAAACAAAATCAAGCCAAATCAATACAAAATTAATGTTATTAAATATTTATCATTTACAATCATCAATTTTCAGTGAAATCTAGGTACCAGTCAACATAAGGAAACAACTCAAAACTCCCTTCAATATTTTTTTTAATATTGATCCTGGCGAAAAAAAGTAGCACTTATTTTATAAGAAAACATATTTTTTTACTGTGGGCTACCGTTTACGAGTTATTTACGAAAAACTATAAAAAAAAACGTTTGTAGAACAAATTATAAGTAACTTTCCCACCTTAATAATATTTTGCATTGAGATCACTCTGACCCACGCTTAATATGATTTTTTATCTCCCACTTATTAACAGTTTGTATAATAAACTAAGTATATATTTTTTTAAACGTAATAAGTGTAGCTTTACGTTTTTTTTTTGTTTTCTGATTCCTGCTACACTTAAATAAATTTGGTGATTAAAAAAAAATAAAAAAAACTTAAATACGTTTTTAGTCTTTTATACTTTTCTTTTTTTTTGTTAGATGCATGTTGTTTTTATTCTAAAAATAGATTCCTCATCCTCAATTTATCCTAAAATGATATATCACATAATAGGTATAGCTTTAGAGAAATGTTCCTCCAAGTGAAGCGCCTCAGCGTCGAACTTTGCCCCCTCCCCCCCCACTAAATGAGAGGTGGCTCTCGACGGCTCCCGGTCTGTATCTGCTCATGACCAGCTAAGAATCAACTGTGCCAAGTTACAGCGCATAGTCACAAAATGCAAGGTGTCGTGCACTAACAAACCAGCTCTATAAGTTAAAAATGAATTCGGCACCGAATTCACGCACCGAACGTCATCTCTGAGAATCGCCCTAGAAAGCCTCTCCAGGGAAACATTCCAGCATTAGCCAGTTTCTGAGAGAGATCGATTAAAGAAAATGATGACCCGCTGAGTCACAAAATCTTACAGAGAGATCACGATAATATTCAAATGTGGCAGTAAAACTGTTTAAGAATGACTTGAAGATATGGGCATCGGCAAATGTTCAAGAAAAGTTATGCCACAGTACAAGAACAGTAGTGAATCTTCATAGAAATGTGCCGCTGCCGGCTTGAATGTGTGCGTGCGCGCCGGGCGCCGTGTACGCACGCGCTGCCACGCACACATTAGCATAATATACGGGGGAATACGGTGGCGGCAGTGTGGGCCGTACCGCGACTGTGATCGCGTGCATTCGAGTACGCTGCCCGCCCGCTCGCATTTGTCTGCTCTGACGGTAGGCCTTATTTTTTTTGACCATGACTTCGAACAGAGACAATAGTATTTTTTCTACTCGTCAACTGTAATTCTTGAATTAAGATTTCTTATACCATACTGCAATTGGGTATTTTTAATGTAAAAATAAAATAAAAAAATAAAAAAGCCTTTTATTTCCTGCTATTTGATAGGTACATGATTTGTTTGGTTAGTTAGATTTGGTTAGTACTTATTTGGTTTTTAGTTAAATTGATTTTTGTTAGTATTTTTACTCTTAGTCTAATAAGCAGGAACCCCTCCGGTGAAGGCCTCTTCCAAAGCTAGCCATTTTTCTCGGTCCTGAGCAGTTTTTTGCCAGTTCTGCCCGGCATTTTTTTTAATGTCGTCATCCCAGCGTGCAGTTGGTTTTCCTTTTCGGCGTTTGCCATCAGGCCCTTTCCATGACGTGACTGTTTTTGTCCATCTGCGGTCCTTCAGACGCGCGACATGTCCAGCCCATCTCCATTTTAATTTTTAATGTATGGGCTCCCAACTCAACTATAATATTCATATCGATACGGTTTACTCAACTATAATGAAATTGGCCAATTACAGCTCGCCGCGAGCAAGAGGACGAAACAAAACCATAGCTCAAATTAATTATTTATTTTAGGTTGTTTAGTAGAAACAATTGGTTCATAAGTCAGAAACGCGCATGTGACACCCTTAATATAGCAACATCCATAGACTACGAAAACCACTTAGTGTTGCTTGTTAGTCCCCATAGGCTACGGTGGCCAATATCGAGAAAACAACTGTCTAAAAATTGAATTTAGCGCGGAGCAAGTACCAGGGCCTCATGAGTTACGAGAAGGTGTCGTTGACCAACGCGCCGGGACGCGTACCAGTATGAAAGTATCGCGGCTGCTCGCGCTTTTAGCTGTAGGTATACTTTTGGTTTGGGTTGTTTGTATGATTCTACTAGTTTAAAGTATTATAATCGCTGACTCGTAGAAAAGTATTGTATACAATCGTGATATAATGAAGCTTATCGATCTCGTACCTGACTTAGGCAACATTATAATAAATAGAAACGTAGTGCTACTCATAATACGCAAATAATATTTAACTAAAAATAAAAGTGACAACCCTAAGCGCCAACGCAAGTGTAGGCAAATAACTTGCCGAGCGGCCTTAGATTCACTACTGTTCTTAGTGTACTGTGGTTATGCCCACCGCATATTATACTACTCTTTGGCCCACCGTCAACGAAAAAAAAGCCCTGAAAATGCGGCTACATCGTTTCAAAAATAATAAAATCAGCTGTTTTTGCATTATGGGATTTATGGGTAATCAATGTAATCTAATCATCTATAATATATGTTATACAATACTTAAAATTTTTATGGTCAGGTACTATAAAGGTTTTTATGGTAGATAAATAACTACATGTTGTATTCTTGTAACATAACTACCTAATTATAATTAGATAACAGGTTTGTCGATCCCTCGTTTTTGCTAATAAAAGTTCTAGGTCTAATATCAACGCTTCCGAAGTTATCTTGCACCATTCCACTATATCAGCGGTCGGCAACCTTTTAGCAGCCAAGGGCCATATAGTAGTTAACAAAGATGACGCGGGCCGCACTTTGTTAATATTTATGATTTTATCAGACATTGTCGTTTCTCAGTATACATACAAAATAGCCAGGGAGGCTCGCGGGTCGCTTGTTGCCGACCGCTGCACTATATAACCCGGGGTTAACCGGTTAAAGATGGTGTTACCATGGTTACCAGTACAATTTGACACTGGGTTAACGGTTTAACCGCTTAACCCCGGGTTAGTGGGATAGTGCAAGTGGCCCTTAATGGTGTGAGGTTAAGGAGGTCCTGTTCCGAGGGTTCCGGCAGAAATTCGGGGAGTCTTTTGGAGCTGGAGCCTGCTCTTGCCGGACGTGAGTGAGCATTTTCTTCTGCCTCGCTTTGTGCTGCGACCTGCGGGCAACGAGTTGTTGACGGGGCTTTCGAAAAAAAGGGTCCCTATACCATTTACCTTTTATCGAAGTAAGTAGTTACAACTTTTGTGTTATTCCGACTCTGAATCACTAGGACTATTGATTGAAGCAAACAAAGAACAAATAAAACTGGCCAAGTGCGTTTCGGACTCGCGCACGGAGGATTCCGTACCATTACGCAAAAAACGGCAAAAAATCACGTTTGTTGTACGGGAGCCCCACTTAAATATTTATTTTATTCTGTTTTTAGTATTTGGGGCTATTCATAAATTACGTCATTTCAAATTAGGGGGGGGGGGGTCTGGACATCGGATGATGGTAGCATGACGTAGGAGGAAACGGGGTCATTCGAAGCATGATTTTTGGATGATTTTAGGGGGGGGGGGGGTCGAAAATCGTTAGAAATCGATGACGTAATTTATGGACAGCCCCTTTGTTGTTATAGCGGCAACAGAAATACATCATCTGTGAAATTTTCTACTGCCTAGCCATCACGGTTCATGAGATACAGCCTGGTGACAGACAGACAGACGAACAGCGGAGTCTTAGTAATAGGGTCCCGTCCAAGACCAAGACCAGGTCCGGGTTCAGGTCCAGATAAGAGCCCGGATCCAGGTCCAGGTCTTGGTCCGGCTCCGGGTCCGAGTCCAGGTCCGGGTCCGGGTCTGAAACGGGTTCGGGTACGAGTCCGAGTCCGGGTCCCAGTCCCAGTCGAAATCGAAATCGCCAAACGTGTACTATGCATCTTTGAAGAGTTCTGGTCTGATCATCATCAGCAGTTCCACTTCATCATTATGCGACAGTTTCTAATGTAAATGCTTGATATCCTAATGAAAATACAAAAACCTCTATACCTACGCATGTCTTTAAGATTCGAGGAGTTCCCTCGATTCCTCATGGAACCCATCATCAGAACTCGAGCTTGATAGTTTCGACATGTCCGTCTGTCTATCCGTCTGTCTGTCCGTCTGTCTGTCCGAGGCTTTGCTCGGTGATCGTTAGTGCTAGAAAGCTGCAATTTGGCATGGATATATAAATCAATAAATGCGACAGAGTCGAATAACAAAATATTTTTTTTAGGGTACCTCCCTTACAGCTAAAGTGGGGGTGTAAGTTTATTTTCACTCCAATCCTATTAGTGTGGGATATCGTTGGATATGTCTTTCAAAACGGATAAGGGTCTTTAATATAGTCGCACCAATAAAAGTCTGCAGCGGAATTGATAGCCCACGCAGTGTAAGTGTTATTTATACGTCATAATTTCATAGAAGTTAGACGTTTAAAATGACACTTGCACTGCGTGGGTATCAAAATCGCTGCAGACTTTTTACGGTCTAACTATAAACATTTTTTTGATAAAGTCAATATTTTCGAAATAAATCGCTCCGAAAGTAAATAAATTGTGTCCTCCCCCTCTAACTTTTGATCCATGGGTCCAAAAAATATGAAAAAAAGAATCGTAGATATAGAGCTTAAGAAATACATTAAATGAAAACTATAGCGAACATGTTCAGTTTCATTCAGTTTAGCCGTTTTTGAGCCTATTGTGACGGAAGGGTAACTACGGAACCCTACACTGAGCATGGCCCGACATGCTCTTGGCCGGTTTTCTATATTAGATATATGTACTTAATCATTATAATTTTAAAAATATTAAAAAGTATACATATTTTCTGAAACTTGAACTTGGATCATATTACTCGTAGTTATAAATTGTGGCCTAAAGCAGGCGTGGCTCACTCCGCGATTTCGTCGCGTCTCAACAAGTAGCTACAAGTACATCCGTCCCACACCAATGAGGAGGAAAACTGACATTTTATCCCGCCAGACTGCTTCTTCATTATCGTCGGCTGTCACTGTCAAATCACATACATTTTTTTAAATTAATTGTAAACGTTCTCGTTTTTCTCCAAAATACTCCAATATTGTGCGACAAATTGTGGAAATATAGGATCTTTCTTTTTTCCCAAGGAGCCGATATGCATAAATCGGTGAGAAAAAGCTTTAGGTATCAAAAAGTAAGGCAAATGACAAAGACCGATTTTATAGGCTGCATTTTAGGGAGGTAAATATTTTGGAATGAGTAAATACACAGGTACGCTAAGTTTTAATGGCTCCTCTACACGAATGGCCAACGCCGGCCAATCCAATCCTTCGAAGCTCGGTTTGCAGGTCCTGTACAGTTATGTCATGAATGAATACATTGTTCTTGATAAATCGCAAGTACAGGGGATATTACTGCAATGTTCTGCCGCCAGAGTGCAGCACTACCGACTCAGTAAATTCAGACTAACTTATACATACTGTGCCTTAAACTGTTTTTTTGACACGTTTTCACAGACAATAAAATATGCCATTGATGCATCAAGGCGGTTTGTTAACAAGGGCCTACCGGTAAACGCGAAAATCTAAATTTAGTTATCTGCTTCTTTATCGCTCGAATATGCAAGAGAGATAGACAGATTAGATAACGAAATTTCGATTTTCTTGTTTCGCGGTAGGCCATGTGACGTGTGATGTGTCAATGTTGGTTTGTTTACTGTATGTGCCATCTACGCAGAGCTTTGCCTAATTTTCCCTATTAGCGGAGTCAGTTATGAAGTTGACCCAAAAATTTTTTATTAAGCTATGAGCTTCATCACATATGATCTTTGAGTAATTCTAAGCATTTCAAGCCTGGGAGGCAATAAGGGGTGGGGGGGTACAAAGATGGCCGCCACCCGTCATCATTCAAAAAAATCTGTTCTGGTCCTGGTGGCTACTAGGGCAAGTTTGGTATCATTTTCGTATAAACCGGAGACGTAGAATTCATTGCTGATATTTGTTTTTTTTCAGCTTCATAGTAATTTTACAAGAAAAACGTAAAAAGATGAAAATTTAGGATGGAGATATTTGCTTTGAGAGCTAATAACTTTTGTATAGTGGCCAAAAACACTATAATAAAGCGTAATTCATGCAGATTCTAAACATATACACGTTGAGTAATATCCTACTGCAAAAAGATGGTGAAAAAATTATTAAATGACCGCAGCGCGGGTAGTTGGACTTTCGTTTATCTTGCGGACCGTCGTTTATCTTACAAAATGATCGAGTACGAGTATCTACGTAGGTATGCTTACTTTGCTAGATTTTATGATGACGAATAAAATACTTTCATCCATACATAATTCATCATACAGACATAATTGTATGCACTTTAATTTTAATGCACTTGCAACGATTTGAGTGGGGCCTAGTGTTATTTGACCGGTGTTTTCTGTTAGGTGGAGGTAAGTACGTACTTCCCCAGTTGGCTCTCGGATAGATCTGGAATGACATCCGCTGTGCTGTGCCCTACCACACAAAGCGAGATGACATTTACAGTGCCCATACCTCTCTTTTGAACGTAGTTTAAGGATATACCCGGGTCCAAAATTGGGTCCGAGAAATAACTATTATAAATGAAATGATTCTAATAAAATAGCGCTCTTATTTTTGCTGATAATATTAAAACACTATTTATGAGAGAAATTGTACTACTTAGGAAGAGGCAAAATATTTATTTTCACGATAATTTTCATGCTATAACTCACTTTAAGTAATTTTATAGGTACTTACTTGTTGTTTTTAATAAATAACTTCAACCTGCACATAACATTCATTTGGATTTGATTTTGTTTGATATTTTACATTGAATATTTGCTTCAGGTTGGTGTGGTGAAAAATTCTGTGTTTCACTCGGCGGCAAATTTTGTTTAACCCTCGTTCTTTGAAACCCTCCCAACTAGCAAATCTATGTGCTATAAAAGTCGAGAGCACGTTTTTATTTTCGCTTTTTGGTGCTATAAACGGTGTAAAAACAGTCGAGTAAAAGTCCTGTAAGCGTTTACTCAACGCGAAAAGGCGCACTTGTACAGACTAAAAGTGTTATAAAAATCGAGTAAGCGCTGTATAAGAAGCAAATCGATGCTGTAAGAGTTGAGTAAAAGTGGATAAAAGCACTTCTAGTGTTTGAATAGTAACGATAGTGCTTTTACTCGACTATTTGTTCTGTAAACATTAACAATTTACTATTACTCAGTAAAAGTGTTCTATAAAAGCAGCCGCACTGCTTTTTCTCAGCAAAAATGTTTCGTAAAGGTAGCCGGATTGCTTTTACTCGGCATTTTAAATGTGTAAGAGTGCAGTAAATGCTTTTATTCAACTAATATGTGCTAAAAACGATCTCAGGTAAGTTATTATATGATTAAGTTTGAGGCCTAATCGTCTTCGCGTGTCTAATAAAACAAAAAGGTACTTAAGTATTTTTTACTGTGTCATCCATGACATTTATTTTTACCGTGATTGTGTACATAAGTTTTTACTGTCTGTAAGTACATGTAATACAGTAAAACCCAGCGCGAAAAATACTTTATTGATAAAACCAAAGGCACTGGTTCAAATATATTCATGGGCCGCCTATTTTCTTAAATTTCAATAAAAAAATATTAATAAAAATAAGTAAAAATTTGCTTACACGATCTAGTTTCTGTTATATCTCATTAATTCGACTATAAATCGAGTAACTGCGTTTACTGCTACACTGATAGCACATGATGTCGCCATGTTTATGGATTTATAGTCCGATGGCCGACTGCATGAAACCCTACCTGATAAAAAAATTGAAAAATCCTACTCTGTAGGGGTAGCTGACTTTTAGCAGCTTCAACTGCTCTTGGTCGGCCGTGGCTTAACTTGGCAAATTTTGCGCAAATGGCAAAAGAGTGGTACAAATATTCATCAAAAAAACAAAAGTGGTCAGCTACATCCTGTGTTGGCGGGTTCCTGTGTCCGACCGAATTTGTGGTACCAAGTGAGCTACAATTTACCTCATCGAAAAATAGAATGTCACTTGTATGGTAGGATAGCTGCCATTGACTTTTTTTTTAATGCGGACGGACTGAAAACGCTGTCAGGCTAAGGTGAGGCCGACCAAGACATATGTCAACAAATTTAATGTAGGTATTACAATCAGTTGTTTTGATTCTATTTTTCGATGAGGTAAATTGTAGCTGTCACGTGGTACCACAAATTCGGTCGGACACAAGAACCTGCCAACACAGGATGTAGCTGACCAGTTTTGTTTTGCTGTCCTCAAAGGCAGCTATCCTACCATGCAAGTTTCATTCTATTATACGATGGGTTTTTTTTTATGAATTTTTGTGCCACTATTTTGCCATTAGCGCAAAATTTTCCAAATTTAACCGCGGCCGACCAAGAACAGTTGATGCTACTAAAAGTCAGCTACCCTTACAGAGTAGGATTATTCTATTTTTTTGTCAGGTAGGGTTTCATGCAGTTGGCCACCGGACTATATTGAAACGTCGACATGGCTGACTTGTGCTGTTAATGTAGTTCAAAACTCTTTAAAAGTACTCTAAGCTGAATACATTTTGAATAAAACCTGTAAATACACTTCAGCTCCTATAACAGCGGTTTGAACCCCATTACCCGAATTATGATATAAGCGCGCTGTTACAGCAGCATTGTTGCCAAATGGTTATTTGATTGCTTTTAATAGGCTTTTATAGCAACAGAGAAGAGAGTTGAGTAACAGTTGTATTAAAGCGCCTTATTCAGACAATTAGCTAATCTATAGCTGTTATATGATTTTAATAGAACAATTATGCTGAATAAAAGTGATTTAGTAGCGCTGACTCAGCATTTATTAAAAGGTGGAATAAAAGTGCTAAAAGATAGTGCTATAAACGTTTATACGACATGATTATAGCACTAATTAGCGAAAATTGCTAAATAGTCGAGTTAACCGCTATTATACGATATATTGGTGCTTCAACAACCGTAACTCGGCTGTTATACGATTACAGGCTGAGTAAATCAATTCTTATACGACTATTTTGCTAGTTGGGCTTACAACGCTCAAGATTCCATTTTTCGAACCACTCACTACGCTCGTGGTTCAATTTTGAAATCTTTCGCTTGATCGGGTATCAATATTAGCACGAGCGGTTAAACAACAACTTTGCCCCCTTGTAAAACAAATAACTATTATGCGGAGAGCTTACATTTAGAAATGAATGAATGAATAATATTTATTTCAGGAGTAGTCCCATATTATGTTAGTAACAAGTTTATACTACTTAAATTTAGTGTTAGTGCAAAACAACATAAATAAAATTTAACAAATTAAACTTATAACCTACCTACGTGGAGCGCGATACATGGAGCTGTGTCCATCTCCGCATCAGCGCGGAATCCCAGCGGTCCGCGAACGCGCTCAGGATCCCGTTGGTGCTGCAGCGAACTCGGGCTAGCAGGGAGGCGCACCGCTTGCGCATTATGGCAGCAAAATCGTCGGTCCGCGCCTCCGCAAACATGCCCGACGCACTACAGTGCCGCGGCAACCCCAACAGAACCCTAAACGCGTTGTTATATTGGACTCGCAAGTCGGTATATGCCCGCTGCGTAAAGTTGACTCACAGACCGCATGTATAAAAAGATTGGCAATATGCCTTGAACAATGTAATTTTCACAGGCTGTGAGCATCTTGCGAACCTGCGAGCCAACATATTACAACGGACAGACAGCGACCTGCGCTCCCTCTCCACGTCACAATTATCTATCAAGTCCTCCGTGACCCATAACAGCTATGTATATTTGTCATACTAATATAGGTTATGCAAGTATGACTTGGTGACAAACCAACGAAGCCCCGCCTCGCGGGGCTTCTATTTTCTGCTCTGAGGGATAAAAGGTAACTAACGAACCTAACCTAACCCAACCTGAAATTGCGGTTGTACATGATCTTATTTGTTAAGCGAGCCGCCCTCCTCTTTAGACATGGGGATACCTGTGTGTATTTTTTTAACCTATACCAGAATTATGTCTGTGTACTGGAAACTGCGGGCATTAAATATACAGAAAGCATTTTATTCGTCATCATAAAATCTAGCAAAGTAAGCATAGTTACCTACGTAGATACTCGTACTCGACCATTTTGTAAGATAAACGCCGCCTAGCGAGAGTCCAACTACCCGCGCTGTGGTCATTTAATTATTTTTTCACCATCTTTTTGCAGTAGGATATTACTAAACGTGTATATGTTTAGAAGCTGCATGAATTGCGCATTATTATAGTATTTTTTGTATGATAATTTTGGCCACTATACAAAAGTTATTAGCTCTCAAAGCAAAAACCTCCATCACAATTTTTTTTTCTTTTTACGTTTTTCTTGCAAAATTACTATGAAACTGAAAAAAAAATATCAGCAATGAATTCCACGTCTTCGGTTTATACGAAAATGATACCAAACTTGCCCTAGTAGCCACCAAGACCAGAACAGATTTTTTTGTATGATGACGGGTGGCGGCCATCTTTGTAATCCGCCCTCCTCGACTAGACGCACGCTTCTTATCGCCTCCGAGGCTAGAAATGCTTAGAATTACTCAGAGATCATATGTGATGAAGCTCATAGCTTAATAAAAAATTTTTGGGTCATATATGGCAGCGATCCGTAACTGACTCCAGTATATTAGATACGGAGTTACATATGTCTTTGCTATTAGTAAAAAATTCGCAACCATACACTATTGTCACAAATAGTAAACAATGACGGGTTGCTGGGGCGACATCTGTCCTAACCTAACCTTTCAGTGTGCCTCCTCATTTTGATGGCTAGCCGTAGGCCGCGCGTGGCGCTTGCGCCGCCTAGCGGTCATAATATATCTGTCCTAATCGTAACAGACGCGTTTTGTTAGAGAGTGAATCTTCTGTACCTATAGTACTACGAGTATTATTTATTCGGTGCCTAAAGTTACCTATTTGGCAGTGGGGTTTGGTATTCGTACCAAGGTGTTGGGGTTGCTGTAAAAAAAAGGTTAGATGCCGGAAAAATAAGGCGCTCTTATACTCGAGTTTTACGTTTTCAAGGGGGTGAAGCAGACGAGTGGTAGAACGGGCAGGCGGGCGCCCCGCGCGGCGCACCGCACCATTCCCGCGCAGCACGTCTACATCCTTATTCTGACGACATCGGTATTCTGAATTGTCAGTTCCGGGATTTTTCCGGCAATTAATATTGAATAAGATTTATTAGCAAATTCGTATTTTGATGAATACTTAATGAAATTAAAAATGGTAGGTAAGACGGTGAGTGTAAATAATTATTAATTTTAATCAATATGAGTGTATACCGCGACAAACTGAGAATCTAATAAAATTTCAAAATGAATATGTATTTATCTCCCCGAATATGGAGTCTAAAAATAAATAAAAAAAATGACAATATCGGTTTTTGCTCCTCTATCGATTTCACCAATAATATTTTATTTATTACAAATGTGTCCTTAGAAAAAAAATTCTAAAGTGGTGATCAACTTTAAACTTAAACTGGGGTTACTTTGATACCCCCCTTTTTTCGACGGAATTCAATAGTAACCCCTATAGGGAGTAAAACTACAAAACATTACAAAAAAATCCGTTAGCAGGTTTAGGATTTATAAGGATTTTTTTGCATTTGGGGTTACTTTGACAAAGAGAAAAAAGATTAGTTTAGAAAAAATCATCTTTATTGCAAAAGAGTCTCATATTTTACTTATTTAAGGTAAGAAGCATAATTGAACAGTAAAAAACTATCAAAATTTATCAACAATATGTAATCAACAATACGATGATGTTCGGATGCTTGGCGTATCGACGTCTTGCCTTCGACCACTTCTGTCACAGCCCGGTTTAAAACTTTTTCAGAGTAGTTCCTATATGCTCAGGCATTATTCTAAAACAATAATACAAAACTCAGTTAAAAAACTCTCAATATATAAATAATCTAAAAAAACTATATATGTCGTCGGTTGTCATTGATCAGTGATCAAAGTAAACCCTTATAGGCGATCAATGACACCCCATGCCATAAAAACCGAGAAACTAAAATGGCCGCCATGATTATGATTTGCAACAAGAATCGATATTATAGGCCGATACATGCCTGATTCAATGGACTTCATCAAATTTATGTATTTGTTATATAGAACATTGTACATTAGAAGTTATACAGGCTATTAAAAGTAGACAAAACTGATAAGTACTTACATATTTTAATTTTTTTCCCATCGATCGATGTGCTTGATTCCACAGACACAAATCACAAACTGACAGTGACGTTCAATCTTGCCAACCGTAAAAAAAGACAATCCAAAGGGTGCGGCCAGAAAGCGTAATATTCGAGTTTGAACATGAAGTAAAGTTTTTATCAAAGTAAACCCAGGATTCAAAGTAACCCCATTCCACGGTACCAAAATATTATGAGACAAAAAATTGTATTTACTAATAAACCTTAAAAATGTAATAGAGTTAGACCAAGAAAAGTCTGCAACGATTTTGATTGCACACGCAGTGCAAGTGTTATTTTAAACGCCAAACTTCTATGAAATTATGAATAACACTTGCATTGCGTATGCTATCAAAATCGTTGCAGCCTTGGTCTAACTCTAGCAGTCAATTTCGGGCAAGTAGGTAGTGAAAATAAGGAAGAATACTAGCAAAGCTAAGATAGAGTCTGGCTAGCCAAAAATTGTTGACAGATATTTCGTTGTTGTATCACCAATTATCTATGATTTTAAAAAAAGCTAAAGGTCAGTTGTCAGTTTATGTCATTAATTCAAATTGTTTGCGGTTTATAAGGGATTTATTTTAAATAATATTAATAATGTCTATACTGAGTGAGGTTCGCAAACTGTTATTGAAGCTCGTAAATAATTACGATAATGTGCGAAGTCTACTTGCAGCATTGTATAGCGAAAAACTGCAATGTTTACAACTCCCAAACAAATGTAAACAAATTAGGAGGTTGGTGCTCTATAAATATTTTGATACTTAGCATTTAGCATATTTGGCATAGTACTTATGTATTTATTTTAATATTACGATATTATCGAGCTAGGTCTTACATTTCATTTTTTAGGACACTACATTTCATTTTTCGCCTTATTACAATGGTATATGGTGAGGAAGTGTTAACATATGTGTTTATCGTTGACTGTACTTTACATAGTGGTAGAAATTATGTGAGCTGACTTTGAGTGCACGTCAACGTATATTTAACTTATATCCTTAGGTACCTTTAGGCCAAGCGCGCACCACGATTTTAATGTTTGCGACACGATTTTAGAATCGCGCATATATCGCAGAAAATTCACTGCGCGCACTGCGATGAAAAAGTCGACGATTCGTTCATTCTCAACATGGATTTCGTACCAGTCGTTTGTCATGAAACGTGTCTTTAATATGCGATCGCCGTATAACTTTGAGTATTTATACCACAAAAGTGATCTCCTTCTATTTCCATAATTAAATGGTCAACATCTAGCGTCTCATCTTGAGACTCCATCGGAGAAGCAGGTTCCGACATGTTGAGGCTTGGAGAGCGAAGTGCCGACTGAGGTCCGGGGTGCGATTTTATTATCGAAGTGCGCGCAGGGCCATACAACTCCGTATGCTGCAATTCACTTAGCGACAATCGCGACGCGAGCAGTCGCGGAAAAATGTGACAAATCACAATTTTAAAATCGCTGCGATTTTTTTGTCGCATATGCGCGCACTGCCATATAAACACATACGTTACATTTCTGCGACTAAATTATCGCGCGACAAAAAGTCGTGGTGCGCGCTTGGCCTTACGTCTGCACAGAAAATCAAAAATATTTTCTAGTATCAAAACTATAATTCCTACTACACAAAGTGTGACCAGCCCAAGATTTTTTGAATTTCCCGCCAATCATTTGTGTAATATTTCAGTAGCCAGACTCTAATTTGTGGGACTATTGAGTTATGCATAGCTCCAATAAGTAGATAAAATTAGCTATCTTCACAAAAACACTTAAATTGTAGCTTTTCCCGTTATACGTAATGTGCATAGCATACATAACGGTAATTTTGTTTATCAAGGGGCCCACTGATTAGTACAGTCATTATAGATTTTGACCCGTGAATAATTAGTTCTTGGATTTTTTTTTCGTAGGTCCCTCGGGGGGGTCACTGGGAGTGTAAATTCAAAAAGTAGGCTGACTCAGGCTCCTGCGTATATTCGAAAAACGGTTTTTTTTTAAAAAGCGGTTTTTCTTCAACAACTCGGCCATTTTTGATTTTACAGTAAAACCGTAAGGACAAAAATTGTAGGAAATTTGATTCTCTACAAGTTAGTCCAGTCATTATATCCAAAAAACCGACCCTTCCCGTGAATAATCAGTTCTTGGATTTTTTTTTCGTACGTCCCTCGGGGGAATCACTGGGAGTGTAAATTCAAAAAGTAGACTGAATCAGGGTCCTGTGTATATTCGAAAAACGGTTTTTCTTGAATAACTCGGTCATTTTTGATTTTACAGTAAAACCGTGAGGACAAAAATTTTAGAAAATTTGATTCTCTACAAGTTTGTTCCTCACAATTTTTCTTCTAGGATCGATAGTTTGGAAATAAAATTTGAAAAAAGCGACAAATTCAAAATATTTTCAACATCTCGTTTATTTTCAACTTTACGACATAAATGAAGAGGACTAAACTTGTAAAGAATCAAATTCTGAACAATTTTGGTTCCCACCTTCTTTCCCCCAAAATCGATATTTTAGAAATTAAACCTGAAAAACGCGACAAATTCAAAATATTATCATTATCTCCTATGTTCTACGCTTTAAGGCATAAATGAAGGGAAACAAAGTTGTAGAGAATCAAATTCTGAACAATTTTTGTTCGAACTTTTTTTCCACCAAAACGATATTTTTTTGAATTGGACCTAAAAAAATGCGACAAATTCGAAATATCATTATCTCGTTTATTTTCAACTTTACGGCATAAATGAAGGGAAAAAAACTTGTAGAGAATCAAATTCTGAACAATTTTGGTTCCCACCTTTTTTCCCCCAAAATCGATATTTTGGAAATTAAACTTAATTAATTACCCATTAATTAATTACAACTTAATTATTACCCATTTCAGGTAGTGGGACTTGTTTCACCAGTGTGCCCCAGACGCTGGTCATAGCGTCTTTTATACCACGTGTCCCAAAATTTTACGATAAGCTGGCACCAGAAGATGACTACTCCAGTAAAAATAATAAAAAAAAAACTCAATTTATTAATGAATTACACAAAAATTAAAATCGACACCCCTAATGGTATTTTTAACGACCATGTCTACAATTTTTGAAATATATCTGTTTTTTTTGTATCGGCAACCTAAGTAGCACTGCTATTCACCACAACCCTTAAAAATACCAGAATACATGTAGTTACGATTTTAATTTTTTTTTGTAACTCCATAATAAATTGAAATATATTTTATTTATTTTTTTCCTCGAGTATTCATGAGCAGGTCCATCTTCTGGTGCCAGCTTATCGTTGAATTTTGGGACACGTTGTATACCTAACCTGAAACGCAGTTCAGTCAGTTCGTCGCAAGTGATGCTATTTGGAGTAGACGTATTTAAATAAAATGTTGATCTGTTTTGTGTGTGGAGAAGTTACTACGGACGATAATGTTGTGACAGTGAGGAAACGTGGTGTTCAGACGCTTTTATCGGCGAGCATTATTCGCGGTGATAAAGAACACGAGCAAATGCTTAGTATCGCTGACAGCGTCGTCATGCACCCAGCGTGCCGAATGAGTTATGCGGATAAAAGACAGGCCGAAGCACGTAGACGAAGCAATGATTCGTCAAAATTACCATCAACATCAGCATTGCCAGCATCAGAAATGGAGGTACCAACATTTGATTTTCAAAACTGTTGCTTTATTTGTAAAAAAGACGCAGATCCAGATAGACAGAAAAAGCTATCGAAGAGCGAGCGATGTTGGGTACATGTAGTTACACAAAGTGACTTTCGGAATAAGGTTTTCAACGCTTGTAATGAACGCGACGATGATTTGGCACGAGAAGTAATAGCGCGTATCGAAAATTCAGAAGGCTCCCATACTAGGTACCAGTTTGAAGCTCTTCAAGAAGCAGGACGTCGACGAGGAGGTCTTGGCTAAAGCTGGAGAACGTCTTCTGATTGCTGCGTACGGAGGTGACAAAGACGTCAAAACTCTGGACGAGCTTCGATTCAAGTGCTTCACGAAATCAGTAAGCAAAGCGAAGTTCAACCTCGCATCTCTTCCACCCACATCAGAAGCGGCAAAGCAACACATATACAGGACGTATCTGCAGGTGCAAATGTGGCTTGGAAATGAGCTGGATGCCACAAAGTGGGGTTGGACGAGAGGTGCGAGGGGTTTGGAACCACTAACAACAACCGCTGCACCCGCCCCGAAAGCGCTGCTGAACACAATTTCGTGCAAATGCACAAAGAATTGCGGAAAAATGTGTGGGTGTCGTAAGGCAGGACTGAAATGTTCTGTCTTATGCCACAACTGCGCTGGGCAGAGTTGCGATAACGTCACGCAATTGCGAGGTGTTGATGACGATGACAGTGATGATGACAGCGACATCGATGATCCCGGACCATCAACACTGAACCTTGATGAACGTGAAACCGGACATTATCAATTGACCGAAGAAGAAACCGAGGATATCGATTTGGCAGGACCATCAGCTAAGAAACCGAAAAACAAATAGTTGCGGAACCATATTTTCACACCGACAGCAACGGACTCTCACATTATATTTTGTTATTAGTATCGATACCTGGATTAGGCCTATAGGGGAAACCACGTCATAAAAAAAACGTGCCTGATACTCTACCTCTGTGGTGGGGCGGAAAAGAGTTTACGCTCTATCTCCAGGGTTGGAACCAAAATTGTTCAGAATTTGATTCTCTACAAGTTTGTTTCTCTTCATTTATGCCGTAAAGTTGAAAATAAACGAGATAATGATAATATTTCGAATTTGTCGCTTTTTTAGGTCCTATTCAAAAAATATCGTTTTGGTGCAAAAAAAGTTCGAACAAAAATTGTTCAGAATTTGATTCTCTACAACTTTGTTTCCCTTCATTTATGCCGTAAAGCGTGGAACATAGGAGATAGTGATAATATTTTGAATTTGTCGCGTTTTTCAGGTTTAATTTCTAAAATATCGATTTTGGGGGAAAAAATGTGAGAACCAAAATTGTTCAGAATTTGATTCTCTACAAGTTTAGTCCTCTTCATTTATGTCGTAAAGTTGAAAATAAACGAGATGTTGAAAATATTTTGAATTAGTTGCTTTTTTCAAATTTTATTTCCAAACTATCGATCCTAGAAGAAAAATTGTGAGGACCAAACTTGTAGAGAATCAAATTTTCTAAAATTTTTGTCCTCACGGTTTTACTGTAAAATCAAAAATGACCGAGTTATTCAAGAAAAACCGTTTTTCGAATATACACAGGACTCTGATTCAGTCTACTTTTTGAATTTACACTCCCAGTGATTCCCCCGAGGGACGTACGAAAAAAAAATCCAAGAACTGATTATTCACGGGAAGGGTCGGTTTTTTTGGATATAATGACTGGACTAAGTTGTAGAGAATCAAATTTCCTACAATTTTTGTCCTTACGGTTTTACTGTAAAATCAAAAATAGCCGAGTTATTGAAGAAAACCCGTTTTTTTGGAAAAAAATCATTTTTCGAATATACGCAGGAGCCTGATAAAGCCTACTTTTTGAATTTACACTCCCAGTGACCCCCCCGAGGGACCTACGAAAAAAAAATCCAAGAACTAATTATTCACGGGTAGGGTCGGTTTTTTGGATATAATGACTGTACTAGATTAACAGTCCGCCAGGCGGTATCGGCCTGTCAGTTAGAACAAAATTTTGACAGTTCCGAACAACTGACAGTCCGATACCGTCCGGAGAACTGTTAATCAGTGGGCCCCTTTACGGCCGTTAGGGATAGGCTCGTAAAAGTTTTGTAAAATGTATTTCCTTTTCTTTGCCGGCACTGACTCTTTGTTTGTCCATCTTTGTTTTATTTCTTTGTCGGTGTCCGAATACTCAACTCGACAAGTTATCTGGTACCTTTATCACGTCGGGGTCACCAATTTGGCAGTGGGGTTTGGTATTCGTACCAAGGTGTTGATATTAATTATTTTTCCGGCGTCTAAAGTTTTATTACAGTAATCCCAACACCTTGGTACGATTACTAAACCCCACTGCCAAACCCACCTACCTGATTTTACGGTACGTATCATAGTTGGTATATTTTGGACTAGGTATAATCTAATGGTTGTAAGGTATCTGATCTGTGGGTAGGGGTAGGGACGCCAAAATATGTTAACCTTTTGCCAATATAGTGTTTTTCAAACAGGAAGGGTGCTGACACATGTCATGTTGATATCATTTTGCGAGATTTGGCGTTTGAAGGTTATAAATTGTATGGAGTTGACATCTGTCATCGTACCCATTGAGATGGAAAAATACTATAGTCTTACGCAAAAATGTACTGAAAATAGCAACAATATGAGTTTGAGCAAATAATTTAATTCTTATCTGGACACGAGAAGGATAGTTTGATAACGTACGCCGTAAAACCTTTTGTTAGGTATAAGAACTTAATATCTGGGAGACCGAGCTTTGCTCGGGAAACATACAAAAACTCAAAAATGCGGGTTTTCCCAGAGACAAGACCTAGCTAGATCGATTTTTCGCCCCCAAAAACCCCCATATAGCAAATTTTAGCGAAATCGTTAGAGCCGTTTCCGAGATCCCCGAAATATATATATATGTCGCAGTCAAAAGTGTGAACTGGTCAAAAGAACTTTTAACCGACAAAAACGGGCAAAACTGCTTTTGACTGAGCATGTTGGTCAAAAGTAGTTTTACCTGAAAATCATTGGTTAATAGTAATTGTGACTGTTACTATCAGTCAAAAGTACTCGCAGAAATAGGTAGGTTAGGGTTATTTTTTTTTTGCTACGCCCTAAAAACGAAACTGCTACCAGAAATAGGTATGATTTTCAGGTAAAACTACTTTTGACCAACATGCTCAGTCAAAAGCAGTTTTGCCTGTTTTTGTCGGTTAAAAGTTCTTTTGACCAGTTCACACTTTTGACTGCAACATATATATATATATTACATATATTATATGTATATATATATATATATATATATATATATATATATATATATATATATATATATATATAAATATACAAGAATTGCTCGTTTAAAGGTATAAGATACTCGTATATATGTAAATGGAAAATTCCTGCGTTGTTAGATAACGCCAATATCGCAACTTAAATAATGTATGGTTCTTGCTAGGCATCTTGGCTCCTGGCCCCCCCACGGGCGCGGGGGGCCTAGCTAAGCTGAGATGACAATCGCAGGTATGTACCTGCGTGATAAACGTCAGTAGAAAAGGAAAAATGTATCGGAATGACATCAGATGCTACTAAAAGAGTATTTCCATAAGTAATGTATGACTTATGTACCTAATCATAATTCTTGGCTAAGCCCCCTGCTCTTTGTTTATCCTGTTCTTCTTGGCTAAGCCCCCTGCTCTTTATTTGTCCTGTTATTCTTGGCAATTAACATCACTCGAGTCTTCTCAGGTGAAATTTTTCACATTATCTATTATTAATGAAATTAATTTATTCGGAATATCTTGCTATTATTTAAGTTAATTTCTGACGATCACAATATAGATTCTTAATTGACATTAAGGCGCGGTGTGTAGTAAAATGCGCTTTTTTGTCACCATATTTACAGACTTTTACAAGGATTTCATGCATTATTTTCTAGTATGTATAACTTCAGTCCTTGAACTACGTTATTGCTTGTCAGAAACACGACGGCTCATAATTTTCTCGATAGAATCTTAAGTTGAAAACATGCCTAACACTGTCTTTATTTCCTTATGTTAGAAGTACTACGACGAAAATGTATATGAAACTTACTTCAGTCGATAGCTTTTAAGTAAATCTTCATTATTGCTTGTCCTTTAATCGAAACGTTAATGTTTTCATTCATCATTTGATGAATTCAACATTTTGCTTACTAAATTACACCCTACGCGGCAATACCTTGCGCCCATTCCTCACGCCAGTACGCCCGTGACCACTGTCGGCGTCGGACCTATGCTAGTTTAGCGGACGTTTCATAAAATGGGTAATCACAGTATAAATACGCAAATATGTTATACACACAATGTTTTTCAACATGCTTACGAAGAAAAGCAAAATAATTCTTAAATACGGTGACATTTCAGACATTCGTCCGTCATATTGTCATTTTATAACAAGTTGGGCAGCAAAGGCACACACCCATCTAACCAATCCGGAATTCAGTCACGATTGATAAATTGTGTAAACATATTTTAAAAAGCTATAAAATTAATCAAATTGAATAATTTTTAAACATAGATATACAAGATTCAAATATTTTAGACTGGTCATATTTTTCATAATATCGATTTCGACTGGCAAATCGTATTACTTTTTGGCAACCGGGTTTTTTAACCTAATTAGACCCCGCTGAATCAGAATTTGCCGGTTGCTTGATCGAATTCTTGACCGGAAGTGAGATATTTGATATTAAAGGACCCTTTTTTTAGTTTTTCGTAAATAACTCTTAAACGGTGGCGCATAGCAAAACATATTCTATTACATAAGTAATCTGCATAAAATTGCCTACAAGAAAGATTTAGTACAATTTTTTGCTAGGATCAATATTCAAAGAGATATTAACGCGGGAAATTCAATTATAATCACTTCTAAGGTCCCTTTTTTAGTTTTTCGTAAATAACTCGTAAACGGTGGCCAATATCAAAAAATGTTGTAAAACGTTAATAATTTACACAAAATTTTGTACAAAAAAGATTTAGTATACTTTTCGCAGGGATCAATATTTAAAAGGATAATAAAGAAGGAAAGTTAATTATAATAAATTCTAAGGTTCCTTGTTTGTATTTTTTCGTTAATAATTTGAAAAGTATGACTCATTGCAAAAAAAATCTTATACATAAATAACAACTTACCCGCTGCTTTGTCTTTTTAGGGTTCCGTACCCAAAGGGTAAAACGGGACCCTATTACTAAGACTTCGCTGTCCGTCCGTCCGTCCGTCCGTCCGTCTGTCACCAGGCTGTATCTCACGAACCGTGATAGCTAGACAGTTGAAATTTTCACAGATGATGTATTTCTGTTGCCGCTATAACAACAAATACTAAAAACAGAATAAAATAAAGATTTAAGTGGGGCTCCCATACAGCAAACGTGATTTTTGACCAAAGTTAAGCAACGTCGGGCGTGGTCAGTACTTGGATGGGTGACCGTTTTCTTTTTGCATTTTTTTCCGTTTTTTTTTTTGCATTATGGTACGGAACCCTTCGTGCGCGAGTCCGACTCGCACTTATTATTTATGTATAAGATTTTTTTTGCTATGAGTCATACTTTTCAAATTATTAACAAAAAAAATAAAAACAAGGAACCTTAGAATTTAATATAATTAACTTCCTCTCTTTATTATCTTTTTAAATATTGATCCCTGCTGAAAGTGTACTGAATCTTTTTTGTACAAAATTTTGTGTAGATTATTAACGTTTAACAAGATTTTTTAATATTCGAAATTAGAAAAATAGTAAGCTCTTAAATTGTTATAATTCTTTCTTGTGAAGACAGCTAATTTTATGTACTTATTGGAGCTATGCATAACTCAATAGTCCCACAAATTATCTTAGCTTTGCTAGTATTCTTCCTTATTTTCACTACCTACTTGCCCGAAATTGACTGCTAGAGTTAAACCAAGTCTGCAACGATTTTGATAGCATAGGCAGTGCAAGTGTTATTCATAATTTCATAGAAGATTGACGTTTAAAATAACACTTGCACTGCGTGTGCAATCAAAATCGTTGCAGATTTTTCTTGGTCTAGCTCTATTACATTTTTAATGTCTATTAGTATAAGTACTATTTTTTGTCTCATAATAATTTGGTATCGTTTGATTAGATTCTCAGTTTGTCGCGGTATACACTTATATTGTATATAATTAATAATTATTTACACTCACCGCCTTACCTACCATTTTTAATTTCATTAAGTACTCATCAAAATTCGAATTTGCTAATAAATCTTATTCAATATTAATTGCCGGAAAAAATCCCGGAACTGACAATTCAGAATACCGATGTCGTCAGAATAAGGACGTAGACGTGCTGCGCGGGAATGGTGCGGAGCGCCGCGCGGGGCGCCCGCCTGCCCGTTCTACCACGCGTCTGCTTCACCCCCTTGAAAACGTAAAACTCGAGTATAAGAGCGCCTTAATGTAATTTGTACTGTAATCATATGTTGTGAAATAAATAAATCTAATCTAATCTAATCTAATCTTCACAGATCATGAGATCACATTTTCGAATTTACAAGCGCAAAGACGTACAAACAGCAACACTCCTAACTGTACATCGGTGGACCTTATTACAAAAGGCATAAGGTCCACCGATGTACAGTTAACAGTGTGGGCGATGGTACTGTATTTTATTAAAAACTAGCAACCCGCCCCGGCTTCGCACGGGTTGACAAATTATACACCTAAACCTTCCTCAAGATCAGACTATTGATATTAAGTGAAAACCACACGATAATTCCATTCAGTAGTTTTGGAGTTTATCGCGAACATACAATTACAAACACACAAACAGACAGACGCGGCGGGGGACTTTGTTTTATAAATATAACGTGTAGTTCAGTGAAAATATGCTCAGCCTCTACAACAGTCTCGGGTCTCTAACAAGTTGAAAAGAACTCAAGTTTCGACCTAATTTTAAGAGTCTGAAAAGCTGAGTCTAGTCTTAGGCCATCCCCTAGCTGGCGATGGCGCACGGAGCACGGGTCGGCTTAATAAAAGATGAGCATCGTACCTATATCTACCACAGAATAAATAATACAACTAAATACAGAAGGTTCACTCTCTAGGTATCAAACGTCTATTACGAGAGATACAAGCGCAAGTTCCATAGCGGTGAGCGGCAACTGCTACTGCTAGACACCTAAACTGGTGTGGCCGCTTGTACCTAAGTACTTGTAGTGAAGCTACCAAAGCGCGTAGTGAGCCACGCCTGCATACTTACAATCAATGGCACCCACGTGCGTGCGCGGCGCCGTCCCACGCGTAGCGACGCGGACGCCCACAGCAGACGACTCAATGAACCAAGTGAAGAAGAAAAATAACTGTAGCCGGATAATGTTTCTCAACCATTTTAAGTTTTTACCTTATCATTTCTTTGGTCCATTCAAAAGCTCCCAAGCCAAGATCGCACAAATGCATAGCAATCCTGCTCAGTATTGTCAGGAACACGACGAAATTTGTCACGAAGAAACAGAACAGCAGCACAAAGTCTTTCACGATGGTCTGTAGGCAGGTGCGGTCGGTGATCGTGCGGTATGGGATATATCTGAACAATAAAGAAGAATGCTATTCTTATTTTACTGATAACATATCTGGGAGACCGAAAACTTAATAACTCAAAAATGCGCGTTTTACCAGAGATAAGACCTAGCTAGATTGATTTTTCGCTCCCGATATAGCAAATTTCACCGAAATCGTTAGAGCCGTTTCCGAGATCCCCGAAATGTAGTTATAATATACAGGTTGACCAAAAATAAGTGCATATCCGTTGCCAGGGAGGTTTTAGGATTATACTGAGCAACTTTTACTACGGGACCAACACCGAAATCGCGATTTTTTTTTTACCTTTTTCATACATTTTGGCTGGTCCATTTTGTATGGGAGGGTAAATTTTTGTTTGGCCTCTGACACAAGAGAACGCCACTTTGCCCTGTTCTGGGTCACTTCACGCCAGTTGTGTATGTGCTCTCTCTGTTGGGTTTGGGTTGTACTGGGTTGGGTATCTATATCTAGACGGATTTTACGACTTGGACAATTATGTATACGCCCCTGAAGTTCTTAGATCTGTGCATTACCTTAAGTTGTACGCGGCACAGTTGTCATATAAACTTTCTATAGCTCTGGTCAACAGCTTCTTCTTAGGAGACACCTTTTCCTCTTTCGGATCCTCTACACAACAGCGGCACGACTTCCCAGCCAGAGTTCCCATTTTACCTCTCCAATACCGAATAAACTATAAAATAAACTTATGCTAGAATCTAGATGATTATTAATTTGGAGTTTCTATTTCATTTTTGGTATACAGGGTAGAAATAAAAATATTTATTATCTCTTGGTTGACGTTTGACTTGTGGGAAAAAGGAATTTCCCATGAATTTCCCAAAGAGAATTCGAATTAAATTATCTTTGATCCTAGTTCTAGGAGGAAACATAGAATGAAAGAGTATAATAATATATGTATAGTAAAAGAGAGCCAACTCGCGAGTAAATGTCAAAAAACGTCGACACTAACGCTCCTAGCGGATTTTTGTTACAAACCTTTAAGTATGTGTGCGTGGCACACATGCATAGTAATAAAGACTATGGCGCCTTTTTCCTTGACCGTTTACAGTGAACTACAATGAGGGTTCCATTCTTTCACCTTCTTGCAAAGCAATCACGTGAAAAATGAATACACCTCATTGTAGTGCACTGTACACGGTCAAGGAAAAAGGCGCCAATATATTATGTACTATAATACCTATTCATTCAGTGACGATTTACTACCTAGACCTGTATTTTATAAATGTTCATACCAAAGAATATTTTAATCGCAAAAGTAAAAACACGATGTGTAAAAATATCATTTATTTTTCATTACTTACATGCGTAACAAACCAAAAAAATATTTTCTAAGGGTTCCACTTATTATAATAAATTAGTTCGAAATAATACAAATCCACTATTAAAACTTGGACTTAAATTTGACTAGCTAGCACGAGCCACGAAGCATTGATCCGTTTTGGAGTCATGTTGTTTTAATTCGCACAGCCGAAAAGGCAATAACGTTTCTTTCTCCCAGGCGCACTCATTTTCATCAATTTATAGTGATTATACTTTAAATTATTAATTAAAATTACAAAAAAATTAGAATCTTCTGTTTGACTTTTATAGTTTGACGGTTACTATGTTTTTTGTTTTAACGTTTCCTTTCACGAGGCATTTGGCGAAACTATTTAGTTAGTTGTTCTTAATAAAAACGATTATATTATTTTAATATAAATACAATTATATTAAAACGATTAAAAAATGTGAGGTACCTAAATTACTGAAAATTTTAAACGTTTCATACTTGAAACGGAATTTGTGATAAAAATGCAAAGACAAAGTTTTTTTTCTTTTTAACAATTATGGCCTGGATGCGTGTTTTTTAAGACACCACAGACAAAGCGGTGACACCATCTAGTTGATTTATAAGGAAGCATCAGGAGGAAATGTTGCTGTAAACATAACGCTGACTGTGCTAGTTTCCATGTATAATGTGTATTTTTTTATATCTCTTACATTCCAGTATTATACTACTCTTTGGCTAAGGCCCCATTAGCACGAGAGCTTAAAAAGCGTTGCGTTATAACCCGACGTTGGCGGTATGAGGAGGAAAACTAACATTTTATCCCGCCAGGCGGCACCTTCATTATCGTCGGCTGTCACTGTCAAATCACATACATTTATTAAATAAATTGTAAATATTCTCCTTTTTCTCCATAATACTCCAATATTGTGCGACAAATTGTTCCCAAGGACCCGATATGCATAAAGCTTTAGGTATCAAAAACTAAGGCAAATGACAAAGACCGATTTTATAGGCTGCATTTTAGGGAGGTAAATATTTTGGAAAGAGTAAATACACAGGTAAGCTAAGTTTTAATGAATAGTACATACATCATTCAGGGCATGGCTTCGTCACACATGGTACAGATGCATCACGACTTTGTGTAGGTACCTATCTGATAGTTTCGTAGGGCGGCGTACATGAAACGCCTCGCCTTCTTGTACATCCAGTGGCCTATTTTATAAAGCTACAAGTTACAATTTACAAGCGGAAGTCTCTTTCTAACCCTATGTGTTAGAACGAGACTTCCGCTTGTAAATTGTAACTTGTAGCTTTATAAAATAGGCCACAGGTATACACCAAAGCATTGTTTTCGATCGAACACTTGTAATATAAAAGGAAAAACTGCACGTGAGTTTCGAAAATTTGAATAAACGGTAAAATACACAAGATAACCTCAAATATATTAAGTGATTATCTTTGTATCAAATCAGCCTTTTTTCCACCAACTGTAGCAATTCTCCTTCGAAGCTCGTTTTGCAGTCCCCGTACAGTCATAAATGAATACATTTTTCTTGATAAATCGCAGTATTAGGAAAAAATTTGCAACCATAAACTTGTCACAAATCGTAAACAATGTCAGGTTGCTGAGGCGACATCTGTCCTAACCTTTCAGTGTGCCTCCTCATTTTACCGTTCCTAATATTTGTGTTCGCATGAAAATTAAAAATCGCTTGTGAATCGAACTTCCTGCGGATTACGCGGATAGTAAATTATGAATTTAAATCCAAAATATATGGCTATAATAGTATTGCGAGAAGGCGAAAAAGTATAAAAAATAATCATTATTTGTACATCCATTTCATGATCAACGATATTTAATTTTAAAAGAGCAGTTTGTGTCCTTTTTTCAAGATTGGAGGCTTTTTGATAACTCATTTAGCTATTTCTGCATGTCAATTAAGCATTTTTGATGAAATATTGGCAATAGTGAGCCCTCAAATACCAGCGCCGGCGCTTTTTTAACGCGTGACAGAACAGAATCACGAAGTTCCATATGCTCAATTCGATTAAATTCCAACGCTCAACGCCGAAAATACAACAGTGCTCGATAAAAAAGCGCCGCGCCTAAAAACCGCTTTCGTGTGAATATACATACATATGGTTATCCATTTGTGCTATTCAAACGCTTTTTTAACGCTCGTTCCAAAAGCTCTCGTTCGTATGGGGCCTAACCGCTTACTATACATCACATACATATACCTATTTGGTACTTATATACTGTTTTATACATTGCAAACCAGAGGATTGGGACAATCTTAAGCTTCCCATACAAAAATCAATTACGTTTTATTAAGTCATTACACACTATTAGGCCCCATACGCACGTGCGCTATTTCAACGTGCGTTAAAAAAGCGCTTGAATCTGTCCGCACGCTAAATTCGATTTAACGACCAAGGCTTAAATTCAAAAATCCAACAACGCTTAATAAAAAGCGCAACCGCCATCGTGCGAATAAATACACATGTATCCATTTGTGTCATTCAACCGCTTTTTTAACGCGCGTTGTAAAAGCGCTCGTGCGAATGAGGCCTTACTACATAAATATGTGCTACTTTCGAATATTCTATTGCTCTAAAATTGATAGTAAAACTTTGTTTTATACAGAAATCGCGCAAAAAACTTAATATTGGTGTTACATTGGTAAAAAATATAACTTTTTAAAACGAATATTCGAAACGAAAGTAGGTAGATAGATGCGCACATATTTGACCTACCTAGTAATAGTATGTAACGTAGATGTTTTTTATTTCGTACTTTGATTAAGATAATAAAGGTTGTATATTTTGTTTTTGATTTATCTTTTAAAATAAATAGTTCTATCAATTCTATCATTCATCGTCATTGTCAGTGATTATATGCTCTTTGGTAGCGCTCTTTTTTCATAACATCATTCATCATGTATTCGTGAAATAGCAAAAATGTGTCATCTAAATTATAAAAATGTCGTTAAATAGCAGAAATGTCCGATCGGCACCATTTGACGGGTTGGGCTGCTGCTGGCAGAGCACACCACCGTTAGTGGAAACTCCAAAATAAAGGCAACTGTATGGTATGTACCTATCTTATAAAATGAGTATAAAATAGCAAGTGATATAGCTGAGGGATTTGACGAGCAAAATTTTGAACAGTATAATATTGCCAAGATAAGATGTTTGCGACGGACATAAGTATATATCTATTACCGTTTCAACTTTTACGCGGCGCGCCGTATCTTAACTATCTTATGTATCCTTTAAATTTGTTGGCTTTACGTCCCCTCTCAAGAGTGATCCGCGTGTCCACTTACTGTCCTGGACAGTTCTGAGCAAGCAATCGTTACTTCGTTCGGTTAATGGAAACACTCGCTACAACAGATTAGGTAAATGGGAAGAGCAATCATTTGCTCAAAACAAAATGTTTGCTCAAAACATTCGGCTTTCCACCACTTCACACCTTAATACTTTTTCCAGTGAAGCGTAAACTGAAACCTAAAACAATGGCCGCACAACTGGAAAACGTCGGAGTGTACCTGGCCCGAAGCAGCCCCGTCCTGAGCGAGTACCGCTACGTCACCAGCGTCAACGAGTCCTCCATGCTCTGTATTGTGGAGTCTGATGTCAGCCACTCCATTAGCTGTCACACCTTGTTCCAGACTTGGCAACCTTGTAAGATCATTTTTAGGGTTCCGTACTTAAAGGGTAACAACGGGACCCCTATACTAAGACTCCATCACTCTCTGTCTTTCTGTCTGTCACCAGCCTGTATCTCAATAACCGTGATAGCTAGACAGTTGAAAATTTCACAGATGATGTGTTTCTGTCAGCGGAGTCTTAGTAATAGGGTCCCGTTTTTACCCTTTGGGTATGGAACCCTAAAAAGTACGGAACCCTCCTTTTTCACTTTTCATGCTCGTAATGTAGGTGTTTAAGATACGTGTAAGTTGCGCGTTAAGTTGCTTTTGCAGTAAAGTGCAATTGCAATCTTAGTAAACTACGGACAGTAGGTATCTTAGCCGAAATAACCTCATACCGTGACTGTTTTCACACAATGTATATAGTACTAATATTATATTAGTGTAGTAGGTTAGTAGTAAGTATATTGAAGTCAGTGGTGGATTTGCAGTGTTGGCCGCCCTAGGCCCGAGGCCTTGTAGTAACTACTAGCCGCCCCTTTCTCAGCACCCATCTATAGACAGCCGCCTTGCTGCCGCCCCTAATATCTTTTTCACCTCAGCAGCTCGAACAAGGGTACTTTGCTTCTTAAAAACAGTGAGCAAAATGCGATTTTGCTCACTGAGTGAGACAAAATGACGTTCAAGTGACCTTTATAGTCAAATGTCATATCAACATGCGGGGTCTAATACAAGTTCGAAATACTTGGGTTCTATTATTTCTGTCCCTTTCACACTGTTAGCAAAAAGAAACAGACAAAAAAAAGTTAAAACGACATTCAACGGTATATTGACGGTTTTTAATAGACCCCCGAAAACTTCAGACCGCATCGTTCCAAACCACGTACGAGTATGAATTCTTAATAATTAATTAATAAAAATAAAGTTTAAGATTTAGATAAAAACTGATAAAATACAATATTTAAGGTATTTTATTGTACAATTAAAATAATGAACTCAAAAAATACACAGATTATCACGCAAAATTAATTATTTTACTTTTAAGAATTTCTACCATAGTTGACAAATAGTACGTATCCGCAATTCGGACCGTATCTTACAAAGTTTTTTTTTTACAAAAAAAAAGTTGTCGATTGAAGTGTTAGTTGATGTTCGTTATTTTCATATTATTTTAAATTATTATTTTCCTTTATTCAATTAGGGTCTTAGGTTAGGGTTTTACAATGTGTGAGTATAAAAGTACAATATAAAAACACTTACAAAACATTACAAAAAATATATAAACACATTATAAAAAACCAAACCTAGGGTGCCGCCGGCAGCGGGGCAGGGCCTATGATCTTTTATACAAGAAGAAAAAGAAAAACTTACCTTGACTTACACAAACAAAAATAAAAGAAAAACTTACCTTGACTTACACAAACAAAAAAACCGGGCAAGTGCGAGTCGGACTCGCGCACGAAGGGTTCCGTACCATAATGCAAAAAAAAAAAAACAAAAAAAAAGCAAAAAAAAAAACGGTCACCCATCCAAATACTGACCACTCCCGACGTTGCTTAACTTTGGTCAAAAATCACGTTTGTTGTATGGGAGCCCCATTTAAATCTTTATTTTATTCTGTTTTTAGTATTTGTTGTTATAGCGGCAACAGAAATACATCATCTGTGAAAATTTCAACTGTCTAGCTATCACGGTTCGTGGGATACAGCCTGGTGACAGACGGACGGACGGACGGACAGCGAAGTCTTAGTAATAGGGTCCCGTTTTACCCTTTGGGTACGGAACCCTAAAAACAACCCTAATTTAAAAGAATACTATAAAATGTACAGAATTATAATGAAAAAAGTAATTAATAGATCTAAACGAAACAGCAATATTAAATATATACACCGCAGCGAAAACAAATGTAAAGCAACCTGGGCACTCATAAACAGTATTACTAATAATCAAACAGACCCCAAAAATATAGAGGAAATAAAATGCAACAACCTTAAAATTACTGATCCACCGGAAATCGCAAATGCCTTCAATGATATGTACGTTCAAATGAATTTCGATGCTGACTTTAATAGCAATAATTATAATCATTTAACAGAAAATGTAACTTCATCTATATTCTTGTCACCTGTAACCGAAGAAGAAGTAGGAACAATCATTAGTACTCTGAAAAACAAGAACAGCACGGGACATGATCAAATTACAATACAAATTATAAAACGTAGCGCTCCTTATATTCTGAAACCTTTAGTATATATAATTAACCTGTCTCTCGAGTATGGCATATTTCCCGATAGTCTAAAAAAAGCAGTAATAATTCCAGTCTTTAAACAGGGAGACGCAACAGATTCTAAAAATTACCGCCCTATCGCTCTACTACCAAACTTCTCCAAAATTTTTGAAAAAGTTATTTACACGAAGTTGATGTCTTTTTTCAACAAAAATAATATTATTGATGATGCTCAATGTGGATTTAGGAAGTATTTGTCAACTGCTCATGCTCTAATGAAAATAATGAAAGGCGTGGGAAACGAAATCGATGAAAAATCTCCTGCAGTAGTGCTCCTACTAGATATGTCTAAGGCATTTGATTGTGTAGACTACCAAACATTACTTAACATACTTGAGAAGGTGGGCATAAGAGGTATTGCGCACAAACTTATTAAGTCTTATTTGCTGAACCGTGTACAAGCTACCCAGATAACATATTATGATAAAAGAGAAAAATGTTTTCAGTCAAAATTATCCACGTTTTTGAACAATAAAATCGGAGTACCTCAAGGCAGCATCCTAGGACCACTGTTTTTTCTCATTTATATTAATCAATTCTCTAGAATAAATCCGCATCTCAGCACACTTTATGCAGATGACGCTTCTGTATTGATATTGGGAAAGGGACTAAGCAGATCTGAACACGAGGCAACGATAAATAAGACCCTAGAAATAATTATACATTGGCTTTCAACTCTTAATCTTAAAATAAATCTCTCTAAAACTAAATATATCCAATTCAGACCTCAACAAGCTAAACCAATTCAGCTGAATATTAATTACGAAGGTACCCAAATTGAAGAAGTTTCATCATACAAATTTCTGGGCGTCGTAATTGATAGTCATCTGAATTGGAAACAACACATTGAGATGGTTAATAGTAAAATAAGAAAATTCTGTTATGGACTGCAAGTACTTGTAAATGTATCAACCACAAAAACTGCGACTTTAGCATACTATGGTTATATCTATTGCATTCTAAACTATGGTATCATTTACTGGGGAAACTCTGTAAATGCCTCATCAACTTTCATCCTACAAAAGAGATGTGTTAGAATTATTTTTGGATTGAGAGACGACGATTCATGTCGGAATATATTCAAGACCCAAGGTTTACTAACCCTAACTAGTATTTACATTTGGCAATGCTGTATTTTTATCAAAAACAACGCCTCTGAATTTCATGTTAAACAAACAAACAGGCCTGTTAGAAATAAGTATTTACTCAACTTACAAGTTCCTGACTCAAAGTTGACAATGGTACGTAAAGGGATGTATTACACTAGTATTAAAATATACAATCATTTGCCAAACTACATTAAAATGATGTCAGGAACAACATTTAAAACTACATTAAAGAACATACTCATAAAAGCAAGTTTTTATAATCTAAATGAATATTTTGATTATAATTTTAATGATCTCATGTAATAATTAATGTTCCTCTAATCTAAATGTAAAAATGCTAGATATTATTATAGGTATTATTCAGTACTGAAGAGATGAAGGAGATGAACCTATTGCATGCTCTGACGGGTAGATTATGTGTTCTGATAAACATTGTAACATCTTTACTTTACTTTACTATTGTAAATGTACCATAATCTTGCAATAAAGACAGTACAGTAAGTACAACAAGAGATCAAAGTTTGATATTTCTTAGAGTGCTTATTTCGAGTCCCGTGCAAGCGAAAGATTCTATAATAGATTCACGAGCGTAGCGAGTGAATCTTATTTAGAATCTTGAGCGTAGTATGTAAGTAAGGGACTCAAAAGCGCACGAGATCTAAATAACTTTGATCTCGTGTAGTACACAAAATTTTTCATCGGAGCAGTGAGAACATACCTATGAAACAACTTGAGTAATGTAATCCTTCTTCATTACTTAATACCTGCACTCATGTTTTCTTAAGATACAAACAATTAAGATTAATTACCACAATCGAACACAAAAACAAAACGTAATAATAAATTTAAAATGGTTCCGATGCTCGCACTCCTACTTGGCAGCACAATTTCAACAAGCCCTCGAGCTTGGTTCTCTCCCACCTTCCTTAACAACTGGTGTCACCTTCCTGCTCTATAAGTCCGGTAGTACCACGGAAGCGAAGAACTACAGACCCATCACATGCTTGCCTACACTCTACAAGCTCCTTACATCCATTTTGAGAGCAAAAATCAACGCGCACATTGTCGCAAACAATATTTTGGCCTCTGCTCAAAATGGATGTAGGGTTGGGTCCCGTGGTACTAAAGAGCTCCTCCTCATAGACATGACCATCTGCCAACAAATCCGGCGGAACAGGGGGGCCCTCTCAGCAGCCTGGATTGACTACAAGAAGGCCTATGATTCGGTGCTCTCATGGCTGGAGAGGGTCTTAGAGCTGTATAAAGTTGATACAACTTTAAGAGCCTTTCTAAGCGCGTGTATGAGGCGATGGACCACAGTCCTTCGTCAACCGGGAGGCGGGGATGAACGCCCTGGCCCGCAGGATTTTATAAGGATTGAGCGAGGAATATTTCAGGGTGATAGTCTGAGTCCCCTGTGGTTCTGCCTAGCTCTGAATCCTCTCAGTACCTTGCTGAAGGATTTAGAACTAGGTTGCCGGCTTCGGAGAGGGGGTGAAGTCATTTCTCACCTTCTGTACATGGATGACCTCAAATTATTTGCACCAAATAGCCAAGACTTGCTGGAGCTACTGAAAACCACCGAAGTCTTCAGTAATGCCATCAACATGGAATTTGGTGTCGATAAATGTGCGGTTATGCATGTACAGCGGGGGAAAGTTGTAAATTCAACAAATTTACAACTTTCTGAGACAATGTCTTTCAGATCTATCTCTGAATCAGAAACCTACAAATACCTTGGTGTGTCACAGTCGTTGGGTATTGAGGACGGGGGTATTAGACGGTCGGTGAAGGAGCACTTTTTAAGTCGGCTCACAAAAGTACTTAACAGTCTTTTGTCAGGAGGCAACAAAGTGCGCGCCTTCAACGCCTGGGTAATGCCTCTACTCACATACTTCTTTGGCATACTAAGGTGGACTCAGACCGAGCTGGACGCCCTGGATCGGAGGGTCCGTCAGCTGCTCAACACACACCGTATGCTGCACCCCCGTTCGTCTGTTATGAGATTGTATATCACACGGAAATGTGGAGGTCGCGGCTTTCTAAACGCCAAAAATCTCCACAACCGTGAGGTATACAATCTCAGGAATTATTTCCTTAACAACGAGTGTGGGATGCATCGTGATGTGGTGGCAGTAGACAGGAACCTCACGCCGCTCTCCTTGGCAAACGAGAACTGGCGCAAACCTGTAGTACTAAGCACCGAGGAAGGCGGTATGGAAGGATAAGCAGTTACACGGGCGGTTCTACAAGGCCCTCATGGGACCCGATGTAGACCTACCCGCGTCGGTGAACTGGCTACGATTCGGGGACCTCTTCGGAGAAACCGAGGGTTTTGCCTGTGCAATTGCGGACGAAGTTATCATGACGAATAACTACCGGAGATATATCCTGAAGGACGGTACGGTCGACATTTGTTGGGCATGCCGCCGTCCCGGAGAGTCACTCAGGCATATTATCTCCGGTTGTTCTCATCTTGCTAACGGCGAGTACTTGCACAGACATAATCTTGTAGCCAGAATTATTCACCAGCAGCTTGCCCTTCTATACGGCCTTGTGGACTGCGAAGTGCCGTACTACAAGTACTCACCTGCACCAGTTCTCGAAAATGGTCGTGCCACGCTCTATTGGGATCGATCTATCATCACTGACAGGACTATTGTAGCCAATAAGCCTGACATCGTGCTGATAGATCGATCGCAGCGCCGGGCCGTGCTCGTCGACGTCACCATCCCCCATGATGAGAATCTCGTGAAGGCCGAGAAGGACAAGTCCAGCAAGTACCTAGACTTAGCTCACGAGATAACCGCCATGTGGGATGTTGACTCGACTATCATTGTTCCTATAGTCGTGTCAGTGAACAGTCTCATAGCGAAGAGTCTCGACCAACACCTAGAGAGACTCTCGCTGAGTGGTTGGATCAAGGGTCAGATGCAGAAGACGGTAATTTTGGACACGGCACGTATAGTACGTCGGTCGCACGTACAGATTTGTTTACAACTTCATACGCAAATGCGTAAAAGAGACGGCACAATCAAAAGAATACCTAAGTAAAAAAGAGACGGCTAGTGTTTGTCACTTGCGCGTGAATTTGGTAAATCAGTGATACCACCATAACACGACGGCAAACAGTGAAGATGGCGCGAAACGTAAAACTTATTAAGAAAAAAAAATATCAAAGAATAAGATGTTTGACAGAAGGTGCAAATCATTTTAGTGCAGTGCATTAAAGTTTACTACTAGTGTAATCAGTTACTTTTTTAGAACTGTCAAAACGATTTGTTCATATGGAATACCCTATTTAATTACTAGTTATAGTTCTTTCAATTACATATTATTTTTGATTGAACTCATGTTATTGCAATTTAATAAAAGTAAAAAAATCTTTGTATAAACAGCAAAACAGCAATATACCTATTTACTTAATTGACGCGACCCGGACAATAATATGGCCAATAATAATCTTTAATTTGCCAATTGTTGTACTTAATTACAAGAAAAAATGCGTTCAAGTAAAAAACTTTAATATTAAAGTTGAAATTTATATTTCTTTTATTTGTACGACAAGCTCCAAACAATGAATGCAACTTACCATGACGCGTCTGCTATGATAATCTATGTACGCAGTTGGTGCGTCCTTGTCATTCTCGCTGATGAGAACATAAACTTATCTCGTTCTGTCAGCCGGCGAAAATGGCGGCTGGGTTAATTTAATCCAAGATTAAACCGAAGAAAAACGGATTATTTCAGCTTTTACTTACCAATGATATGTGACGCCGTCAATTTTTTTGCGCTTCCGCGGATAATTTGAGCATTTCAACATAACGCAGGTCCGCATTTTGTTGCTTAATACACGTTATTTGTGGAAAAGTATTAGCCGGTGTACACCTTCGCGCTTGCGTCAGGCAGACTGAGACAAACTCGTACACATGACACGAGGTGAGTGCTTCAATTTTGGAACGTGTATAACACATCTTCAAATCAAATCAAATCAAATCAAAAATGTCTTTATTGCAAGATTATGGTACATTTACAATAGTAAAGTAAAGTAAAGATGTTACAATGTTTATCAGAACACATAATCTACCCGTCAGAGCATGCAATAGGTTCATCTCCTTCATCTCTTCAGTACTGAATAATACCTATAATAATATCTAGCATTTTTACATTTAGATTAGAGGAACATTAATTATTACATGAGATCATTAAAATTATAATTAAAATATTCATTTAGATTATAAAAACTTGCTTTTATGAGTATGTTCTTTAATGTAGTTTTAAATGTTGTTCCTGACATCATTTTAATGTAGTTTGGCAAATGATTGTATATTTTAATACTAGTGTAATACATCCCTTTACGTACCTTTGTCAACTTTGAGTCAGGAACTTGTAAGTTGAGTAAATACTTATTTCTAACAGGCCTGTTTGTTTGTTTAACATGAAATTCAGAGGCGTTGTTTTTGATAAAAATACAGCATTGCCAAATGTAAATACTAGTTAGGGTTAGTAAACCTTGGGTCTTGAATATATTCCGACATGAATCGTCGTCTCTCAATCCAAAAATAATTCTAACACATCTCTTTTGTAGGATGAAAGTTGATGAGGCATTTACAGAGTTTCCCCAGTAAATGATACCATAGTTTAGAATGCAATAGATATAACCATAGTATGCTAAAGTCGCAGTTTTTGTGGTTGATACATTTACAAGTACTTGCAGTCCATAACAGAATTTTCTTATTTTACTATTAACCATCTCAATGTGTTGTTTCCAATTCAGATGACTATCAATTACGACGCCCAGAAATTTGTATGATGAAACTTCTTCAATTTGGGTACCTTCGTAATTAATATTCAGCTGAATTTTATGATAAAAGAGAAAAATGTTTTCAGTCAAAATTATCCACGTTTTTGAACAATAAAATCGGAGTACCTCAAGGCAGCATCCTAGGACCACTGTTTTTTCTCATTTATATTAATCAATTCTCTAGAATAAATCCGCATCTCAGCACACTTTATGCAGATGACGCTTCTGTATTGATATTGGGAAAGGGACTAAGCAGATCTGAACACGAGGCAACGATAAATAAGACCCTAGAAATAATTATACATTGGCTTTCAACTCTTAATCTTAAAATAAATCTCTCTAAAACTAAATATATCCAATTCAGACCTCAACAAGCTAAACCGAGATTTTAAATACATATTATATTACGTTATTGTATTTTAATTGTGTTTACTGAATGGTATATTTTATGGCTGTTATATTCAGTGATAAGTGCAAGTTATGAAAGTATATACAAGTATTATAACTTTTAAGCGTATCACCTAGAAATTATTTAAAACATGAATTTTAAGCAAGGATTTAAAATGGGACATCGATTTTGTTTCTTTAATAGCTTTAGGAAGTTTGTTAAACAATTGAGCACCTTCGTATAAAATACTTTTACGCCCGTACTTTGTTCGCGATGGACGTAAAATTAAGTCATCACAATCTCAGAACTGACGAGCGTGGGAGTAGCATACGGTGAAGGGGTGAGCACGGACCCTCTGATCCAGGGCATCCAGCTCGGTCTGAGTCTAACAGAGTTGGGCGTAGTCAATTACTTTTGGAATTAAATTAAACATTATATTACAGTAATCGTGATTCCTTAGTAATCGATTCCTTTGGTAATCTAAATTACTGTAATCAATCCCTGATTACTTGCGTAATTGATTCCTTTGGAATTGAATATATCTAAGTACAAGTGTAATACGGATGTTGACATTTTTTTATAACTGTACTTATTCATTTTATAGATAGACACGTAATTATTACAAAAATATATTTAAAAACTTTATTCATTAATTTTAAATACAAACAAAATAGAGCTTAATTAGTTTAGTGTTTAAAGTTTGAGCCTAAACGCTCCAAGCTGTCACGTGACGTCACGAACACATAAATAAACAAACTGCAGCCAAAATGTCAGTCCTAGCGTAGATCAAAAGCTGTATTTAATTTATCGCTCTTTCTAAAGTTCTAAACGATAAGTATTACGTAAGTATATAAGCTAAAATAATGTAATGAACAACAAGTTTTACATGTCTTATGCAGTGCCTATGTGTAAAAGAACAACAATCAAGACCTTAGAGCAGGGGTCTCCAAACATTCTTACCTGAGGACCATATTGCGCCTCAGAAGCTTCCGCGAGGGCCACGCACCGTCGGTTTTTGCGCCACGGGAGGGTGTCTGGTTGCTGCTGTATGGCTCCTCTACACGATGGGCCAGCGCCGGCCACTCCAAGGGACGCATTTATGCGTTAGAGGGAGCAAGTGATATTGCTATCTCATTCTACCTCATGGCTGCGCTGGCCCATCGTGTGGAGCCATTAGAAACAGTTCCACTGTCGGCGGGCCGGATTGAAACGCGTCGCTTGCCGGATTTGGCCCGCAGGCCGGGGTTTGGAGACCCCTGCCCTAGAGTATAAAACAAATTTGTTACATGATACTTACGTTGCAGTTACGAATTTTGACTTGAATGATATTGTTAATTGCGCACTATATGTATACCTACATATTACGTTCAGCGATGATAAATACATTTAAAAAATGAATCACAATAACTGATTTCACACAAATCACTTATAGTTACAATTTAAGATGAATTATTTTGATACAACTAAAATTTTGAGTGCAAATAGTTATAGCGGGCGCAGATATAACTTTTTAAATTTTATTTTTTTTTGTTTCCTACAGCCAACGTGGCCATTCAGCCAAATTATTAAAAATATTTTAGTGAAATATCGTATACATATTACATTTTATTTGTCTAATAACAAATAAATATAGGTATACTTATATCATATGTAATAACATTTTTTGTGCGTAATAAATGTCTAATGTCGAAATAAAAAATACATAGGTACAGTTTTTGAACATCCAAACTCTTTGGTGGTGTTGTATGAATTACGGTCAGGTTTGACGACTTGTCTGTGGTGTTTCTTAGGTAATGACGTCACGCGCTCCGATTGGCGTTTACAGTCACGTGATACTAGCATTATTTTACACTTGCAAAATATGATTTTCAGCATTCTAATATTCCCTGCTATGGTAAAAACATAATATGTTATATATTCGCGATTCATGTCAACATCCCTATTGTGATTTCTTCGTAATCATTACTTGAGTAATCTGATTACGTAATATTATCAAGACTAAATTACATTTTACTAATTTTACTCAATGTCGGACGGACATGGCGAAACTATAAGGGTTCCTTACCTAGTTGCCTACGGAACCCTAAAAAGGGTCGTGTCCACATGTTGACATATTGGTTTGCCAAGCAATATTCATTAGTATTGTTATTATTTTCTTTTATTTTTAGTTTGACGATCATGCTAGAAATTCTTATATTTTTGACATCAATGCAAACTTATTTATTATGAATGTAATTGTCTTTCATGAACTAAATCATCTAATCTGTAGTAATTAAAATATACATAGGTAATCAATATGTATAATCATTTCAGATTTACCGGACAATTGCCTGAAACTCGGCGGCGCGAGTAAGTTGTCTCAGAGCTCCGAGACCACGTTGCCCCCCGTATGGACGCCAACCGACTTTATGCCCAGTAGAGGCTCCCTAGGGAGCCAGCAGCTGTTCAGCGTTAGCAAAACTGCTCAGGACCTTATCAATGACTACTTAGAACAAGGTATCGTATCCACTCTCGGGCCTGTGCCTGAGACTCCTCACACTGTCCGATCCCGCACCTATCGGATGTTAGATGTACAAATGTACTACTTGCGGAAAGTTTCCAAAAAGTTCGAAATGTTCTAGGAAATTTCGAGGAAAAATTACAGGACACAAAGGAAACTTTCATTTTGAAAATGAAAACTTTCAATTGCCATACAAAAATGTGAGAAGTTGCCAAATTTTTCCATGAGTAAATTTCGTAATATGGGAAGTTTATTACAAATTATACAAAAATAACAATGATGTCCGCGGTCCCAGACACCAATCTGAACGAACTCATGGCGCCTTGATTAGTCCGTCGGTATGCCCGGTTTGTAAATACAAGGTGCTCACGAGGAATGCGAAAGATTTTAACCACGCATTTCTGAGGTCAAAAGAAGGAAAAAAAATGAGTTTAGGTCAATTTCGCCAAAAAATCAATCTTTTTTGTTTTGTTTTTTCATATTTTCAAATGTATTTGTACATAAAAAGTAAATGTTATTGGTAAACTTGTCACTTGGATTTGGATGGATTTTTACTTTTTTAGTGTTTCGTACAAATTTTGTTCACGGAACACTTATGGGATCACTTCGGTCTTGCAAATCAGTTAAATGCGTTTTTTTCGTAAAACCTAGTTACTGGTCACTTTTTGAGATCTATCAATAAGGATATATTTTAGACTACGACGTCCCATAGTAGCAACATCGCCATTAAAAAGGCGTTTTGCACTATGTAACAATAAAAACTTTTTTTTTTTAAATTGGTAATAACTCTGAAACTAGGCGGATTTCAAAAAAGTTTATAGGACATTTTAGTCTCTATATATGACCAGGAATACGCTGTTAAAATTATTCGGTATCCTCATGTTACACCGTGTAGGTACCTAGGTATATCTTATCAACACGACGAGTCAAAGAGGCATCCTGTGATATGTTAATCTAGAACTATCTACATTCTACGCCTAGTATCAATAATTGATTGTTTCAGAAACAAACCCTAGTCGCCCAGTCACAGTATACCCTAAGAGAAAAATAAAGCTTAACCAAGAGTCACAATCTAATATCGATGTTACCCCCAGTTCAAATAAAAGCAGTACACATGCATTAGACCAGATTATTGACTCTACACCCATTGGTAATATTAGTGAAAGTACGGGAGTCGACGCCGTAACAATATCATCCACCGACCACTTCCGGGTCCAAGCGTGTACATCTCAAAACGAGGCTTCGAAAAATCGAGGACATGTCAAAGCCAAGGTCGCAGCCAGATCGGCCAAGTCCATCACTCACCGCCACCAGAGCAGGAGCTACATCCGCCGGTGCCACGCGCACACATGGGCCTCCAGGTCCCAGCCGGTCCTCGACCAATCTGACTCCACGGGCTGTTCATCCTTAGCGGCCGCAAAGTCACTGGGCGAAGCGTTGGCAGCAAAACTACAAGCACTATTATATTCAGGCGGAACAAAGTGCCAAAACCCTCTATGCAAAAATAAATCAATTAGTGATAAGCAAAACGAAAACAATAACTGTCCAGGAGGTGCATTGTGCTACAAATCGGTGTCACAAAAATCTTATTTTAACCAAGATGTGACTACTACTGTGAATAAAAACATTTCCAATGCTCAAGATCATCCACTTTGCAAGCCGCCATGCATAGGGTTACTTTGTGGCGAACGTTCTAAATGTAATGAGCAACTGAACAAAAACACTCCTACGGAAGTAAACATTTCCGAGCCTCCCAGTCCTGCAGAAACACAATCTCCGCCCCTTGTACCGCCACTATTAAAAGGGTACTGCACAGATTCTGAGAATTACAGAGTCAAGACACCCGAGTCACAAGCCCGAGTTGCGAGTTCAGCGACCATTGTATTGAAGTCCATAAACGAATCCCTTGCCCTACTAACCAGCTGCCCAGGTGCTTATAAAATCAAGGACACTTGTAAGACATTTGAGCAGCAATGCCCTTCGATTTCGCCAAGTGCTGTTTCGTTGTCTTCACGTTGTCCACCATCTCAAGTACCTCCAAGCGGAAGATTAAAAGGCTTAAAAACGCGGAACGTACGCACCGGGTCATGCTTGCCCAGCCCCGCTCTATCGTTCTCTTCTACAAGAATCCGGGGACGTGTACAATCTAGGCAAAAGCAAAATACTTCGAAAAACTTGCGAAACATTGACGTAGGAGCCAACCGGCCTCTCAGTGACACAAATAAATCTCAATGTTGCGGTCCATGTTGTCCGTTCTCGCGACCTGCGCAATCAATACTAGGCACAGGCACGCGACCCGAGATCATCCATACCACGCAGGCCTGTGGTGATGACTATATGCCAAAAAAAACCGAATGTTTAGCTGCTTGTGCACAAGCTGGCCGATCTGCAAAGTATATAATCTCTGGAATAAAACCAGGACAAGTTGAGAAATCCACATCAAGATGCAAAACCAATGCAACAAAGTCGGTTGATACTGTTGACTGCTGCGCATGTGTTACATCTGCGAAATCTCTTGGGGAACGACACACAAACACAGAGCAATTAAAGTCTAGTACCGCTACCGGGCTTGGACCGTGCTGTGGGGACCTAGGACTGAGCAGCGTCCAGCAACGCGGAAGTGATCCGGGACCCGAATTAGGATCCGGTGAAATTGATGAATCAGATTCATGCTATGTGATATTCAAGAGAACCAAGACTGACTTATTACGTCCTTCTTGTGCTCATAAAAGACTGAGAAAACCCGAAGAGAAAAAATGTTTATGTACAGGGAAATCTATTGACAATGTATCGAAGATACCCGCTATAAAAATATCTCGATCAGTTGCGTATAAAACAAGAACAGCAACCAAAAAATCCACTTTACGATCTTGCTGCAGCTGCACAGCAGAGGTGCAGGCAAAAGCCAACATTTCGAGTAGCAGCATTGGCGTCGGATCCGATATTTGCCTGGAGAGACCAACGCGTAGTGTCCCGACGAATACATCCAAGTGTGACATCGGTCCAGACCAAGTAAAACCTAAATGCTGCAAAACAGTAGAAACCCATATGAATACACCCCAGGGTGCCATCGATCCAGACCCAGTAAATACGGCTAAACGAAAAAAAACTACGAATACAATGCTCGATAAATGCAAAGCTTTTTACGCTAACTGTCGTAGTTGTTTTGATAAATGCAAAGCTTTTTACGCTAACTGTCGTAGTTGTATTGAACGCCGTTCAAGTAAGTTTTTAAAAATAATATACGTAAATTAATTATTATTGTGTCCATCGCGTGAAAGTACATCTACTTTTCATTTTATTACAGAAATGAGTCCCGACAAGATTCCATCAAATAATGAATCTAGCAATCAGAACCCAGCTACAAGTGACACGTGCCCGTTTGGTGACCAATCACAGGCAATTAAAAGCCAGCCTGCCACCCAACATGCGTCTGAAAACAAGTCACGTCGTGAGAAACCCTACTGCACCAAATTAGATAATGAGACAGAACCCAGAAGCCAAGCACAGAACATCGATACCCAAATGCAACGCTGCATCAATCCTTCTTGTCCATTCACATCCTCCCAGACAAACAACAGAACCCAGACGAGCAAAATTCAAACAAACAACCGTACCCAGACGAGCAAAAGTCAAACGACATCCGTAGAGACCTGTAAAAATCCATGTTGTCCTTTCAAATGTCCACAGTTATCTGATAATCGAATGTCAATAGAGAGCTATGGCGATCCTGAATTTCCGATCCGATCCGGAACCAATTATCCGTATGATCAAGTCTGCCAGGATGACAGTGCATCCAGCAGCAGCGCGTCAAGTTTGAATTCTTCAGAAAGCGTCAGCTCTTTAAAATCAGCTAATTCGGCAAAACAACCCAAAGTAAAGCCACCAAAAACGCCAAAAGCTTCTAAAGCTCCAAAAAAATCAAATCAAGCTGGATCGGTTCAAACCCCATGTCCTATTTGTCAGCAGAAACTAAAACCTGCAAAAGTAAAGTCACCTAAATCAGCAAAAGTTTCAAAACCAGCTAAATCGGCTGAATTCCCATGTGGTGTATATCAGCAGAATATAATGTCTTCCGACAGAATAGTACAAGGAACCGATTGTCCGTGTGCTCAAGTCTGCCAGAATGACAGGGCACCCAGCAGCAGCGCGTCAAGTTTGAATTCTTCAGAAAGCGTCAGCTCTTTAAAATCAGCTAATTCGGCAAAACAACCCAAAGTAAAGCCACCAAAAACGCCAAAAGCTTCTAAAGCTCCAAAAAAATCAAATCAAGCTGCATCGGTTCAAACCCCATGTCCTATTTGTCAGCAGAAACTAAAACCTGCAAAAGTAAAGTCACCTAAATCAGCAAAAGTTTCAAAACCAGCTAAATCGGCTGAATTCCCATGTGGTGTATATCAGCAGAATATAATGTCTCCCTACAGAATAGTACAAGGAAGCGATTATCCGTGTGCTCAAGTCTGCCAGGATGACAGGGCACCCAGCAGCAGCGCGTCAAGTTTGAATTCTTCAGAAAGCGTCAGCTCTTTAAAATCAGCTAATTCGGCAAAACAACCCAAAGTAAAGCCACCAAAAACGCCAAAAGCTTCTAAAGCTCCAAAAAAATCAAATCAAGCTGCATCGGTTCAAACCCCATGTCCTATTTGTCAGCAGAAACTAAAACCTGCAAAAGTAAAGTCACCTAAATCAGCAAAAGTTTCAAAACCAGCTAAATCGGCTGAATTCCCATGTGGTGTATATCAGCAGAATATAATGTCTTCCCACAGAATAGTACAAGGAACCAACTATCCGTGTGCTCAAGTCTGCCAGGATGACAGGGCACCCAGCAGCAGCGCGTCAAGTTTGAATTCTTCAGAAAGCGTCAGCTTTTTAAAATCAGCTAATTCGGCAAAACAACCCAAAGTAAAGCCACCAAAAACGCCAAAAGCTTCTAAAGCTCCAAAAAAATCAAATCAAGCTGCATCGGTTCAAACCCCATGTCCTATTTGTCAGCAGAAACTAAAACCTGCAAAAGTAAAGTCACCTAAATCAGCAAAAGTTTCAAAACCAGCTAAATCGGCTGAATTCCCATGTGGTATCTGTCAGCAGAAATTAATGTCTTCCAAAAGTTCAATTCATTCAATATCAGCTACGTCGGGGAATTCATCGAAAGTAAAGTATCCTCCAATTATTTCACCTGGAGAGTCACCTAAACCTATACGTAGAACCGTGGTTAAATTAAAAGATCCTGGCAGTTACAAGCCCGACCAAGAAGGAGTAATCAGCGTAGAGCAATACGAGAAAAATAAAAGAAAGAAGAAGAAAACTAAGCAACAGTCCACAGATATCTGTTTGCCGATCTGTCGCCAAGATAAGAAAAATAAGAAGGAACGATTTCAAGTGGTTGACTGTGTCAAAGGTACATTTTATCTTATACCTTTAAACAATCTTGTATATATATTTATATATTTCGGGGATCTTTTGGAAATTTGCTATGTAGGGGTTTTGGGGGGCGGAAAATCAATCAAGCTCGGTCTTATCTCTGGGAAAACGCGCATTCTTGAGTTTTTTAAGTTTTCTGAGCGAAGCTCGGTCTCCCGGGTACTATTGTGTAAATTAATGTTAATTAGATCCTACGAAATCAGAAGCCAATGAGAGATTTACATAAATGATCTCACAGATTTTCTTGGTAACGAGTAATAGTATTTTATGCAACCGTTGTTTAAGAGAGGTCAATAAAGGCGAGTGGCGTGAGGGTTACTTATCAGAATACCGAAAGTTGATTTACCTAATGTCGAATCACCTATGCTCGATTCATCTATTTTTTTAAACACCTAATGGTTTGTTAACCTAAGCTCATAACACCTAATGAACGAATTACCTAATGCACGTTTCACCTATAATTGTTTTACCTAAGCTCAGAATACCTATGGTCGATCTACCTAAACTTGATACACCTAATGCTTAAAATACCTAAAACCGATTTACCTAATACATGACATACCTAAAGTTAATATACCTAATACACGAAACACCTAATTTTGTTATACCTAATGCACGAATTACCTAAAGCTGACATACCGACTGCATGAATTACCTAAAGCTGTTAAACTTAACGAACCAAACACCTAAAGTCGATATACCTAATGCACGGAATACCTAAAGTCGATATACCTAATGTACGATATCCCTAAAGTTGATTTACCCATTGAACGAAATACTTAAAGTTAATATACCTAATGCACGTAACACATACAGTTGATATACCTATTAGGTACAGTCAACTGTAAAAATATGGGTGCACAAATCATCTCAAAAATATGTCCTATAGCTCTTATGTCAGCGAATTAAGAACTATGGGCCATATTTTTGAATTAGTTGGCTACACCCATATTTTTACAGTTGACTGTATCTAATCAACGAAATATCTAAAGTCATTATAAAAAATCATTTACTGCAGATAATATAATTTAATTTAATTTATTGATTTTACAATTTATGTACTCAACTAACATATTTTAAGCACCGTGTATACTAACAGAATATGGGTCGACAGACCTGAAATAAAGATTTTCCATTTCAATTTCAAAATATAAGTAAATCTAGCATTAATAATAAAAATGAAAATTATATTGTAATAATGTAATTAATAGATACCTATAATAAAATTATTAAATTAAAAATGATAAAATCTATACATTTATTGATTAAATTCAGATTAAAATTAAAAACTCTAAAACAAAAAGCAAAAAATAGTTTAAATCGTATAATGTTACGCGCATTCAAAAATAAATTAGAATGTCAAACTTAAATTAATTTATAATACAATCCTATTTTTTAGACTTCCGTAGTCAACTAGGAACCCTTATAGTTTCGCCATGTCCGTCTGTCTATCTGTCCGAGGCCTTGCTCCGTGATCGTAAGTGCTAGAAAGATGCAATTTGGGATAAATATATAAATCAATAAATCCAACAAACTCGGAGAATATAATCTTTAAAACACCACGTCTGTACGTAAAGTGGGGATGGAATTTTTTTTTTCGCTTCAACCCTATAGTGTGTGGTATCGTTGGATAGGTTTTTAAAACGAATAGGGATTTTCAACCAAAATTTTTTGACAAAGTAAATATTTTCGGCAATAACCGCTCCGAAAGAAAAAATAAATGTGTGCCCCTCTATCTTTTGAACAATGAATCCAAAAAATATAAAAAAAAAACCGTGGAACTAGAGCTTAAGAAAGACATTCAAAGCAAAACTATAGCAAACATGATAAATTTATCCGTGTTTAAGTTATCGCAAAAAGTCTCCCCTTCATAGTAAAAACTTAAAAAGACGTAATGCCACAGTTAGATAAGATAAGATAAGATAATAATTTATTTCATTTCAATCTTAGTTGGTAAATACATAGTGGTCGAGTCCTCCTATTAGGTATAAAGTACCTGTATCAGGAGACCTCGCTCTTCCAGATTACTTTTTTTTAAATCTATCCTAAGAAAAGTTAATGAAGTTAACATTATAAATTCTATAATTAATTAACAAATTGGTAAATTGTACAAAGTTGACAAATTTTACATTATTTGATTTTAATTATGTTTATTAATATTACATAATAGTCTTAAAGCTTATTATTCTTATTCTTACAATTATTTTACATATATCTATTTAGGCAGCATGTATATGAATATGTGTGTGTGTGTGTGTGTGTGTGTGTGTGTGTGTGTGTGTGTGTGTGTGTGTGTTTTTATTTACGAATTATATCCTGGGTGGCTTTATAGTCGAGCGCACTTATCCATTATTGTTTTTTTACATTCATAATTATTTAGCGGGTGTACATTAATTTCCTTATTTATCATGTTATATATAATTGCAGATTGTACCTCGTATTGCCTCCTTGCAAAGGCTGATTTACATCTGGGCTCAGGTACAACTCTGTGATTCCTTCTTTGGGTTACTAGATTAAGATTAAGCGGTATAGAGCTGTGAAGTTTTAAAGTTACAGAGGTTATGTACAGCTTACGCATACTAAGTGCCTTACAGTGTGCATACAGTTCTGAAGTGGGGTATCTTCGTGGCTTAAAATACATAGTTTTTAGTAGGTACCTTTGCCCTCTCTCTACTTCCAGGTATTTAGTTTTGTCTGCGGCTCCCCAGACTGGTATGCAGTATGACATTATCGATTGCGCTAGCGTTGTATATAGTTGTTGTAAAAGAGTTGTATTCGCTACATGTCTTAAGATTTTAAATAACCATACTAGTTTTCTTACGCGAGCAGTTATGTATTCTATATGTTCGTGCCAGGATAGTCGTTGGTCAATGATGATACCTAGGTATTTCGTAGATGCTACTTTAATTAGAGGTGTACAGTGGCAAGTTGTGTTATTTAAATAGTTACATCCGTGAATTCTTAGGTTAAGATTTTTATGAGGTTGAGTTCTAGAATTTATTGAGAAGCAGATATAGTTACATTTCTCTTTATTTAGCGTAAGTAGATTATCTTTGAGCCACAAGCTGATCCTGTAAAGGCCCCTCTCGGCAGCGTCAAAGGCCGATTCCCAGTTCGGTCCATCAAACAAAACTACAGTATCGTCCGCATACAAAATTATGTGTCCATCTTGGACTAACTTGTCAGCCAAGTCGTTTATGTAGACAAGAAACAGGGTCGGGCCCAGGACCCTGCCCTGAGGGACACCAAACGTCACTTCTGCGTCCGTGCTAGTGTAGTTTCCTATTTTGACGCTTTGGGTACGGTCCCGGAGGTAGTCATCCAGAACATCCAGCGGCTTGCCCCTGATGCCATAACGTTCAAGCTTGTTTACAAGAGTGGGAAGAGATACCGTATCAAATGCCTTTTTTAAATCTAGGAAAACAGCAAGACATTTTCTTCCATTTTCAGTTACTTTACAGACTGTGGATGTTAGGTTTAAAATGGCATCTTCAGTTGATTTTTCTTGACGGAACCCGAATTGAAATTTTGAAAGTAGGTTATATTTATTAAAGTAGTTAATGAGCCTTTATTTAGTATTTTTTCTATAATTTTTGACATTGCTGTAAGCACCGATATTGGCCTGTAGTTATTCGGCTCTGTTTTCTCCCCACTCTTGTAAACCGGCGTAACAAGTGATTTTTTTAATAGTTTGGGGAAGACACCTTGAGCGAAGCATAAATTTACTAGATGACTAACCACAGGGGATATTATAGTTTTACATGTCTTTAGGAATTTTGTGGGTATCCCATCAATGCCAGGTGCGCTATCAAATTTTAAGGTCATTAAGGTATTTTCAACTTCCAAGGGATCCGTTTCCATTAAGATAAACGAATTGGAGTTGTTGTTACAGTTAAACATTATTAAGGCATTAAGTGGTGGGCTCAGCTGGTATTTCCATTTCATAGGTCATGGTAACCGTGGTAACCGATATGTCACTGTAAACGAAGTCATTCGGCCATGTTACAAAACTTATAATAGGTATTTTCGTTCGTTAAAACATATACCAGCCTTAGGTATTTCGTGCATTAGGTATATCGACTTTAGGTGTTACGTGCATTATGTATATTAGCTCTAGGTATTTCGTTCAATAGGTAATTCAACTTTGGGCATATCGTCCATTCGGTATATCGACTTTCGGTATAACATGCATTAGGTATATCGATTTTAGGTATTCCGTCCTTTAGGTATATCGACTTTAGGTATTTCGTTCGTTAGGTATAACAGTTTTAGGTATGTTATCCATTAGGTAAATCAACTTTAGGTATATCGTTCATTAGGTATATCAGCTTTAGGTGGATCGTCCATTAGGTATGTCAGCTTTAGGTGTTTCATGCATTAGGTATAATAGCTTTAGGTAAAACGTGCGTTAGGTAAAATGTGCATTAGGGGCTGTCCATAAATTACGTCATCGATTTTTGACGATTTTGGAGCCCCCCCCCTATAATCATCCAAAAATCATGCTTCAAATGACCCCATTTCCTCCTACTTCATGCTACCGTCATCCGATGTCCAGACCCCTCCCCCCTAATTTGAAATGACGTAATTTATGAATAGCCCCTAATAGGTAAAACGTTCATTAGGTGTTTCATCCATTAGGTTAATTGAGATTAGGTAATATAACTTAGGTCATTCAATATTTAGGTAAAATGATCGTTAGGTAATTTAAAAATAGGTGAATCGAGCATAGGTGATTCGACATTAGGTAACTTAATTTTCGGTATTCTGATACGTAACCGGCGTGAGTAACAATTTGAGGCGAAGCCGAAAATTGTTAATAATGACGCTACGAGTAAGTATACTATATTCTCGCCTAGTACCCATAGTACTCCCAATATTTATTATAATTATATTTATTGACGCGTAGAAAAATTAACGCTTTGAAATATTGGGGGTCCCCCATACTTAGAACTGAACCACAAAAAATTTTTTTTCTTCAAACCCATACGTGTGGGGTATCTATATATGGATAGGTCTTCAAAAATGATATTGAGGTTTCTAATATCATTTTTTTCTAAACTGAATAGTTTGCGCGAGAGACACTTCCAAAGTGGTAAAATGTGTCCCCCCTGTAACTACTCAAATAAGAGAATGATAAAACTAAATAAAGTGGCATATCAATCAATCAATCAATCAATCAATTCATTTATTTGTCGAAAAGCAGGTAATGTTACAAACAGGTGTTACATACATATAATTAAGTGCTCCACTTTTGGCCATATGAGGCATACAAATATTTAACGTGAGTGGCGGTGTAGCTCGTGAGTTACAAATTAATTGTCATCATCCTTAAATAATAATAAAAGTCAACTATTTACATACTGTGTGCTCATCAAATATTGTCAAAATACTAATTGTTAAATGTCAAATTAAGGCCTATATTCTATACATAATAAATTACTTACATGCATCAAAAAAGTTCGCTGTCATTTAAATATTCGTTTATGTCATAGTAGCACTTGGTTTTCAATAAAGTTTTCAACGTATTGCGGAATCTGTTAATCGGTAAAGTTTGTACCGATTCTGGTAGTTTGTTAAAAAACTTTACAGCCATACTAAAAATGCTTTTTCTAAAAAGTGCGCAGTGTGCACGTGGATGTAAAAGTGTGTCTCTTTGTCGGAAGTTACGTGCTGGGTTATGCGGTTTTTTTGGAAAACGACTGTCATATTTTTTAACAAACATTAGGCATTCCAATATGTATAAAGAGGGAACAGTCAATATGCCAAGGTCTTTAAAAAAGGGTTCGCAGCTTTCCCAGGTCCGTATTCCGACAATGGCACGTATGCACCTCTTTTGCATAAGAAATACTTGGTGCCAATTTGTTGAGTTGCCCCAAAATACAATGCTGTAAGTACGTGATTATTGATTGGACATGACCGTAGTAAGCAGTAATTGCAGTCTCTCTGTTTACAAGTCTTACAAGTTGTCTAAGGGGATAAATGAATGCATTAATTTTGGAGCAAAGGATTTCCATGTTATATTTCCAGTTACAATTTTTATCCAGATAGACGCCTAAAAATTTTATTTCATTAACTAATTCTAATTGTTTATTTTGAAATGTAATGTCTAATGTGTGAGGTTTTGCTTGTGGTTGTTGAAATAGTACAATTTTTGTTTTTGACAAAATAATAATTAAATTGTTTTTCTCAAGCCATTGCGTTGCGTTTTCTAATGCAGTGGTCACTTCTTTTTCTAACGAATTTAGATCAGAACATTTAACTATTACTGTACAGTCGTCCGCAAATAATACCGCTGGATGATGGAGGTGTCTCGGAAGGTCGTTTATATAGGTAAGGAACAGCAACGGCCCAAGTATACTGCCCTGAGGTACCCCAAATTTTATCGTTTTTATTTGAGAATGATGTATGTACAGTTTTGGTCTTTGTTTGAGTGCAGATTTTGCTTATTTCAGATAGCTGTTTACGGTCTTTAAGATATGTTGTAAAGAGATCGAAGGCTTTCCCACGTATGCCATATGAGTATAGTTTGGACAAGAGGCGATTGTGATCTACGTAATCGAAAGCCTTCGTCATATCCATGAATATTGCTGCAACATGCTGTTTTTCGTTGATGCTGTTCATGACGTGTTTAAGGCAATCAAATATTGCTAGCTGAGTGGATTTGTTTTTCCTAAAACCGTTCTGTTCATTCACAAACACTTTACTCTTTTCTAGGAAACTGTAAAGTCGATCATACATCAGGCGTTCGGCTATTTTAGCAAAAATTGACAGTAAAGCAATAGGCCGGTAATTTGACATTTCATGCTTGTCTCCCTTTTTATGAATGGGTTTAATTAACGCTAATTTGAAGTGCTCAGGGAATATTGCTTGCTCAAACATAAGATTGAACACATGAACTAGTGGGTCGGCGATCAGGTTACTACAGGATTTTATAACCTTCGTACAGACACCATCATGTCCAGTGCTATTTGTATTTTTAAGCTTATTTATTGCCTTTAAGACCTCATATTTATCCGTCGGCATTATGAAGATAGTTTTCTGATTTATTTCAGTGTTGGTATTGCGTGAATTATGATTATTTGCTGGCACTTGATGAATAAAATGTTCATTAAAGTAGTTAGCTATGTCTTGTGGGTCATTTACAGTAGCATTATTTAGTTTTATTTGGCTGATTATATGTGCTGCTGCTTTATTTTTGAACTTATTTATAACGTCCCAGGTTGCCTTAGATTTATTTTGCTCATTTTTAATATAATAAGTATTTTGCGCTTTTTGGGTTTGGCTAATGATTCTTTTTAGTCGTTTAGCGAATAATGTGTAGGATTCTTTGTTTGGCTGTGTAGGTTTTAATTTAAATTTCCAGAGCAGCCGTCTCTTTTTCTTTGTACATAATTTGATACCCTTAGTTAGCCATAGAGGCTTTTTCTTATTTAAGTGTTTAATTTTGCGCCATGGGAAACAGAGATCAAAAAATAGTTTGAAAAGATGATAGAATTCACCAAAGGCATCGTTAACATCTAGACTTTCATATACAGCGGAGAAAGACAATGTACTGATTACTTCAATAAACTTTAACATATTTTCTTTACAGTAATTTCTGTTTACAGAAAACCAGTGCTTAAGAGGTTTCCTTGTTGTTAGATTTGAAGGAATAGCAGCAAAAATACCTTTATGATCAGACAGTCCCAGATCATATGTTAATGTGTTTACTTTTTTGCTTTTACAATTCGTCGCGAAATTGTCAATACATGTGGGATTAGCACCTTCTCTAGTTGGTACTGATATTTTTAATTCAAAGTTAAATGATGCAAGAAGGTTATCTAGATAAATACTCATATTTGTTTTTTTAAGTCTATTAATATTGAACGACACGACATACGACATACGACATACGACCACGCCTATCCTCTGAATCTCTGTAAATATATAAAAAAATGATAACTCTTATAATTTTCCTATATGATAATTTCAGATAAGAATTCTATCTTGTTTCATACTTTTTAGAGCGCGATTTGCAGTAGTCGGGTTTTAGTTTTTGAACTTATTTTTTATTTAATTAATTTTGGGGTCAGGATTTCGTTACTTACAATAATACACTCGGCGTCACGGAAATCGCACACCCACGGATTTTTGTTTCAAGCCGTTATAAACCTTATGTTGTTGAAGGTAAAGTATGAGTATGTGGGATCATTTTAAAGAGAATTTAACCCTTCATTTAAAAACAATGCAATAGTTACTAAAGAGTAAAAAAAAGGCACCTTTTTTAATAAGAAATAAAAATCGTATATTCATGCAAAAAAATCAACAAATTAAAACACAATAAAATCAACAAATATCGGAATACAAATGCCTAAAACTAAACTTAAAACCTAGTGTTGCCTCCTCTGGCCTTAATGACTGCCTCCATGCGAGCCTTCATGGACCTCACGAGAGACACGACGTATTCTTGAGGAATAGCATCCCACTCTTCAATGACGGCATCTCGAAGCTGTTCCAGGGTCGCAGGTGCAGGATTACGTGACCGCACCTTCCGTTTTAGCTGATCCCAAAGGTGCTCTATGGGATTCAGGTCCGGACTCCTTGCTGGCCACTGCATGACGGTGATCCCAACCTGATCAAGGTAGTCCCGAACAATCAACGCTGTGTGGGAGCGGGCGTTATCCTGCATGAATGTGAATCCAGGATCGACAAATTCGGCGTATGGAACCACATGGTCCTCCAGGATCTCTGTGATGTACCGATGAGCAGTCATGGATCCCTGGCCTCGACCACCACCAGTGCGGGAAACACAAACGAGCTCGGTTTTGCCGGCGAGGGAAATGCCACCCCAGAACATGCAGGATCCTCCTCCGTATCCGACGGTTTCTTCAAGACAGGCCTGTGAATAACGTTCCCCTTGCCTCCTGTACACTTTTCTGCACCTATCGTTGCAGAACAGGCACACCCTGGTCTCATCGGAGAAGAGGACAGCCTTCCATTGGTCGACCGTCCAATCCTTGTGTTCGCGAGCAAACTCACGTCTGACTCGCCGATACTCTGCCGTCAATTTGGGACCCGTAGCCGCTCTATGGGGCATGATCTTCTTCTCCCGCAACCTTCTTCTTACTGTAGAGACACTCACCACCGTTCTCCGAACTGCTTGCAGCTGCTGCTGCAGCTGGACAGCGTTGGAGAAACGGTTCCGCAAAGACGTCGACACAATAAAGCGGTCGTCTCTTTCGGAAGTGCAGCGTTGTCCTCCGGATCCAGGCTTCCTGGTGAAGCTTCTAGTCCTCTGGAATCGATGAACTGCTCGGAGAACTCGGAAACGGCTTATGTTGAGTTGCCGAGCAACCGCAGACTGCGTCATTCCTGATTCCACCAGGGCTACTGCTTGAGCTGCTTCTGCTTCCGTGGTATCCATTTTCTTGGGGTGTTTTCTTTCTCCAGCTGTTCCGGTGTGACCTCTGTGAACTCTGGATACCGAATGACCCATATTCCACTTTTACCCCCCCTTTTAAACCTATCCAAGGTAACGCAACTAGCGACCCTTACAACGCGTATTGTAGGTGTTCTTTCAGAACGCCGTAATTTCGTGATTATTATTATTTTTCCCAAAAATGCTTTACTCATGTTTTAATGCTTATTAATTGTGCTTTTAAATGATGTATATATTGTGGGTAAAAATCGGTGGGTGTGCGATTTCCGTGACGCCGAGTGTATTTGAAGTCACCTTCGGCGCCTGGCTTTGGAACGCGTACAGCGAGCCTCGTACGTCGGGCTACGCCCGACTCTTTTAGTATGAGGGCACCTTCGGCGCCCGGCTTTGGAAGGCGTACATCGTGCCTCGTACGTCGGGCTACGCCCGACTCTTTTAGTATGAGGGCGCCGAAGGCGCCCGGCTTTGGAACGCGTACATCGTGCTTCGTACGTCGGGCTACGCCCGACTCTTTTAGTATGAGGGCGCCGAAGGCGTCCGGCTTTGGAACGCGTACATCGTGCTTCGTAGGTCGAGCTACGCCCGACTCTTTTAGTATGAGGGCGCCGAAGGCGCCCGGTTTTGGAACGCGTACAGCGAGCCTCGTACGTCGGGCTACGCCCGACTCTTTTAGTATGAGGGCGCCGAAGGCGCCCGGCTTTGGAACGCCTACATCGTGCTTCGTACGTCGGGCTACGGCCGACTCTTTTAGTATGAGGGCGCCGAAGGCGCCCGGCTTTGGAACGCGTACATCGTGCCTCGTACGTCGGGCTACGCCCGACTCTTTTAGTATGAGGGCACCGAAGGCGCCCGGCTTTGGAACGCGTACATCGTGCTTCGTACGTCGGGCTACGCCCGACTCTTTTAGTATGAGGGCGCCGAAGGCGCCCGGCTTTGGAACGCGTACATCGTGCTTCGTAGGTCGAGCTACGCCCGACTCTTTTAGTATGAGGGCGCCAAAGGCGCCCGGTTTTGGAACGCGTACAGCGAGCCTCGTACGTCGGGCTACGCCCGAGTCTTTTAGTATGAGGGGGCCCAAGGCGCCGGGCTTTGGAACGCGTACATCGTGCTTCGAACGTCGGGCTACGCCCGACTCTTTTAGTATGAGGGCGCCGAAGGCGCCCGGTTTTGGAACGCGTACAGCGAGCCTCGTACGTCGGGCTACGCCCGACTCTTTTAGTATGAGGGCGCCGAAGGCGCCCGGCTTTGGAACGCCTACATCGTGCTTCGTACGTCGGGCTACGGCCGACTCTTTTAGTATGAGGGCGCCGAAGGCGCCCGGCTTTGGAACGCGTACATCGTGCCTCGTACGTCGGGCTACGCCCGACTCTTTTAGTATGAGGGCACCGAAGGCGCCCGGCTTTGGAACGCGTACATCGTGCTTCGTACGTCGGGCTACGCCCGACTCTTTTAGTATGAGGGCGCCGAAGGCGCCCGGCTTTGGAACGCGTACATCGTGCTTCGTACGTCGGGCTACGCCCGACTCTTTTAGTATGAGGGCGCCGAAGGCGCCCGGCTTTGGAACGCGTACATCGTGCTTCGTACGTCGGACTACGCCCGACTCTTTTAGTATGAGGGCGCCGAAGGCGCCCGGCTTTGGAACGCGTACATCGTGCCTCGTACGTCGGGCTACGCCCGACTCTTTTAGTATGAGGGCACCGAAGGCGCCCGGCTTTGGAACGCGTACATCGTGCTTCGTACGTCGGGCTACGCCCGACTCTTTTAGTATGAGGGCGCCGAAGGCGCCCGGCTTTGGAACGCGTACATCGTGCTTCGTACGTCGGGCTACGCCCGACTCTTTTAGTATGAGGGCGCCGAAGGCGCCCGGCTTTGGAACGCGTACATCGTGCTTCGTACGTCGGACTACGCCCGACTCTTTTAGTATGAGGGCGCCGAAGGCGCCCGGCTTTGGAACGCGTACATCGTGCTTCGTACGTTGGGCTACGCCCAACTCTTTTAGTATGAGGGCGCCGAAGGCGCCCGGCTTTGGAACGCGTACATCGTGCTTCGTACGTCGGGCTACGGCCGACTCTTTTAGTATGAGGGCGCCGAAGGCGCCCGGCTTTGGAACGCGTACAGCGAGCCTCGTACGTCGGGCTACGCCCGACTCTTTTAGTATGAGGGCGCCTTCGGCGCCCGGCTTTGGAACGCGTACATCGTGCCTCGTACGTCGGGCTACGCCCGACTCTTTTAGTATGAGGGCGCCGAAGGCGCCCGGCTTTGGAACGCGTACATCGTGCTTCGTACGTCGGGCTACGCCCGACTCTTTTAGTATGAGGGCGCCGAAGGCGCCCGGCTTTGGAACGCGTACAGCGAGCCTCGTACGTCGGGCTACGCCCGACTCTTTTAGTATGAGGGTGCCGAAGGCGCCCGGCTTTGGAACCGCGTACAACGTGCCACGTACATCGGGCTACGCCTGACCCTTTCAGTGTCGCCTTTTGGACCGAGTCCGGTGCGTCACATAGGTACGTTTCAGTATGCTTCGCCTGACCACTGCGAATTTTAACGAGGTGAATATACTAAGATTACTAAGCAACTTTTACCATGGGATCTAACCCGATCTCGTAAAAAAATTTGCTGATCTGGACTTCTATACCTATTCACGTTATAAAATATTGCAGGTCATTTTAAAAAACACCATGTATATAGCGGCCAAACAAATTTCTTTTGAATAATCCTTCTTGTATCGCCGTAGTCGCGTAACACGCGGATAGATAGAATCCAGAGCGATTGTAGATTCGTAGTTCGAATTAGGTACCTACCAGATAAATTAATGTTTTATCGGGTGCATGCAAGCAAAGCCGGGTGCAAAAGCTAACTATATGTATATATTTGAAATGTGCTAATTGAGCTCTTTCAAATGATATACAACACGTCATCATTACTTATTTTTATTTTTTTGGTTCGTGACTTTATGACCTCTAGAGGGCGCTGTGTTCATTTTTTTGTGACGTCATATAGCCTATAACCAGCGGACGATTAAGACGATTCGAATGACCCGTCGTTTGTCAAATTTCAATGAGTACTTTAGAAGTTATGAGGGAACAGATGAACATACATACATACATACTCGTACATACATACCCACAAACATACCGGTCAAAATCATAACCCTCCTTTTGCGTTGCCGTAGTCGAGTAAAAAAATATATGATGTACATTACCATGCAAACTGCCACCGAAAATTGGTTTCAACGAGATCTAGTAAGTACTTTTTTTTTAATAGGTACACATAGGGTGTTTCATTTTTCCGAACTTTCGATTTTCATCTGACTTTGCTCGAATTCTTGTTCTAACTGATATAAAAATATTATACGTTAAAAAAAATTAAAATCGGCCAACATTTAGAGGTTGCACAACATCAACAAAGATTTTTCAAATAACCAACGACTCTACATCGGAGGGTAGAAAATAGTTTGAGCGGCTACCATCAAAGCGGAGAGTAGTGTGATACTGAACCTTCTACATATAAATAAATTTTAAAATTAGTAGTAAACTTGGATTTTGGTTACTCGATAAATGTTCTAATTAAGATTTTTCGGTTTTTCCACCTGTTTCCAAAGAAAAAGTGCTTTTATCGTGTTTTAGACGCAAAATTCAGTTTTCTCATGCGATTTTAGTATCAGTTCATTATATTTTGCCATTTAAGAACATAGTTAATTCTCACGCAATGTATGGGGTTCTCACTCTACCTTTTCAACTTGTGCAACCTCTAAACGTTATTCGATTCTTTTGAAAATTGAAATAGATAGTTTTTAGTGTGGAGAGACTCCATCGGTGAGCAAAGTCTGGAAAAATATTACAACTTTTTTTTCTCCATACAAAAGTGAATCACCCTCTGGTACGTCATAAATCGTAAACCGCAATTTGCGTCTAATGGCATGGAAGCCATCAATGCGCGCCTCGGCCAACATGCCTGACTGCAATGACGAGGCAGCTTTAACAACATTCTGATGTTATTGTATTGTATACCGAGCGCGTTATCCCTTATCTTGGCAAGGCTCAAAATATTTTAAATTTTAATATTTTTTGAGTTATTTGTCACCTATTGACCATACTAGACTACTAAAAAATTATGAAAAAATCCAGGGTTTCCCAGTTTCGGAAAATCATGTGTGTTATATTTAATAATTTAATACAATGCCAATCCTTCGACATACTAGTTGCTAACTTTTTAGAAGAAAAATGTGGATTTTAATTAAAATAAAACTTGTAATACACCAGAAATCATCATTAATTGTTACTAAACCGCAATCTAAAGCATAAAATGACTATTATACCTATAAAAATAAATTATATCTACGAATACCCGATCACTGGGTGGAAAAATTTTGTCCCGTGGAGATTCAAAAAACACGTTAACAAAAAGTTGTGTAAAATAGGGAAACTATACAAATAATTATAATAGTAAAAATAATAGTATAGATTGTACAACAAGGGCATAAAGTGACCCATTTTTACCCGAGGCAATTTTTTGTAGTTCAAAATAGTAGACGAGGGTCAAAACGGACATTTATGCCCTTGTTGTACACTCTGGTTTTCACTTCGATTGCGAGGAAAATAAACGCAATTTACACCACGAAATTGTCGTAAAGCGAAAGAACATAATACATAACCAATTCCCGCCAACTAACTTTTTAATTTTCAACATGTGATCAGAGTTTCAGACGCTTAGTTTTCTGCCAAGTCAAACATTTCGGAGCATTTTTGAACGATAATCGACTCCTATTTTATGTGATTTACTAAATTTAATGACAGAAAATACGGATTTCTAATAAATTGTAGCAAAAATAAAATAATATAACAAGTTTTGTCATCTACACAATTTTATTGCTCAGTAAAATTGTGCAATATGTTTTAACTGTTTGGCTGTTGAGACCGATTACCTCAGTCTTAGAAGAAAATTTTACTTTTATGCTCTAGAGCATAAAATGCTATTTTATGTCGTCTACGCACGACATAAAGGTGCACTTTTTGAGCATGAGAAGTAAAAAGATATTTTTTACTTTGGGGGCATTTTTTTACCATAAATAAAATTTGCTGTGCTACGGTCTATGGCGTTGCAATAAGGCTACAGCGTCCTAATATACAGTTTAAATAATATCCATTACTTAAAAAAAAACAAAGTTCACTAACTAAATAGTATGATAACTAATATGACGTATTCAAAACATGTATTACTCAAATTGAACATATAAGGTCAAAATTATCATCAATCACTGGTTCTTTACGACGCATAACACGCTGTATTCCACATAAGCTACGCTATACATTATATAATTCACTAATTAAACCGCACTTACTCTACTTGATTGAGCTGTGGGGCAGCGCAGCGAAAACATAACTAACTTCCCTACAAATACTCCAAAATAAAATTATTAAAATTCTTTTTCACTATCACCGTCTAACACCTACCACACGTATATTTGCAGAAACTGGCCTAATGCACATTAAACAATTGTATATGTATAGTACCAGCATTCTTGTTAGGAAAATATTAAACAGTGCACTCCATACTAACTTAGCCTTTATGGCGAAGAAGCAAATATCCAAACGAACTACTCGTCGTGCGAGTTTCATTGTGTTACCAAAGATAAGAACACAATTAGGCAAAAAAATGTTTACGTATGAAGGTGCACAGCTTTATTAGTACATTACTACAGAGGCCGGGACAAAAGGGGTTGCCGGCCGAAGACATATAGACGGCCGAGCGAAGCGAGGCCGGATAGGTCTGAGGCGGGCAACCCCATATTCCCGCCGAGGTATGTATAGTGCTTTTCTCAAACATGCAATGAAATAATAATAAAAATGGATGATGATGATTGTTTCATGTCCTAATGTGATAGGTTGTTCAGTGCGTGGGATTCCTATGGGGAACGAAAATTTTATTATTTTTGCGCTACGACGCACGGTTTAGGAGATACAGCCCTATAAATATTTTTCTTTCTTTTTTTTCTTTTTTTTTTCTTTTTTGTGTTTTTTAAATATGACTTAAGGGTTTTATAAAGGGGAACGAAAATTTGATTATTTTTGCGCTACGACGTACGGTTTAGGAGATACAGCCTTATAAAGTTTTTTTTTGTATTTTTTTTTCTCTTTTTTGTGTTTTTTTTTAAATATTAATAAGGGGTTTCTTACAGAGGAATGAACATTTTATTATTTTTGCGCTACGATGTACGGTTTAGGAGATACAGCCTTATAAAGTTTCTTTTGTTATTTTTTTTCTTTTTTGTTTTTTTTTAAATATTAATTAGGGGTTTCTTACAGAGTAACGAACATTTTATTATTTTTGCGCTGCGACGCACGGTTTAGGAGATACAGCCCTATAAAAATTTTTCTTTCTCTTTTCTTTTTTTTTCTTTTTTTGTGTTTTTTTAAATATGACTTAAGGGTTTTACAAAGGGATACGAAAATTTGATTATTTTTGCGCTATGACGTACGGTTTAGGAGATACAGCCTTATAAAGATATTTTTGTAATTTTTTTCTCTTTTTTGTTTTTTTTTTAATATTAATTCGAACATTTTATTATTTTTGCGCTACGACGTACGGTTTAGGAGATACAGCCCTATAAAGATATAAAAAAAAGAAATCGTACCATAAACCAAATACTGCCTATATTTTTTTTAAGTGGTAACCATCGCACCGCACCGCGACCCTGGAGCGTCGCACCCATAAGTGAGAGCGAGAAAGCGAAACAAATATCTCTTTCTCGCTTTCACCCATGGGTGCGACGCTCCGAGGCCGCGGCGCGGTGCGACAGTGTGTTACAACTTTAATGGCTGAATGCCACGATGGTGTGTCACAAATATCTGTGAAATGGAAATTAAAAAAGAGGACTTTGCCGGCCTAGGCCTGCAAGATTTGTATGAAATTCCATTAACGACCTCTTGTCCTAGCCGCACCTGAAACGTCATACTTCGCAGCCTATTATAAGGAACATAACATCAATATTTCATTGCATGTTTGAGAACAATAAATTACCGTCTGATCTGAGAGGGACAGGCTCATTCAATGCGTTTAAAACTAAATGATCGCAATGTATTTTAAACCACTACCCACCTTAAAAAAAAATAGTTGCGTGAGCGTGTACCTCTCGAGCGACTGTTGTATGCTACCGTAGATAAGATTACTTTTACTTTGTAACTCTGTTCTCGTGTAAGTGACTTGTATGTCTTTTATGAGAATAAATATCTTTAAACCTAAACCTATTTCAACCCCTCACAAGTATAAAAAACCTAAATTAAAATAAATCATGTACACCTATTTTGACGACAACTTGGCACTGTATTAAATATAATACACATGTACTTTTATGAGTTCTTGGCAATGTATCAAATATGATACGTAACAATTTTATGTAAATATTGTACGTGTTAAATGTTTTTAAATACGCCCACTATTTAAATCCTAATACACTCATCATCATCATCATCATCATCAGGCTATAGTCGTCCACTGCTGGACATAGCCCTCCCCTAAAGAGCGCCATAGCGCCCTGTCTTCAGCTTGCCGCATCCAGCATCTGCCTGCAATCTTTCGCACATCGTCATCCCACCTGGTCGGGCTCCGTAGGTCATGACGGGTAGGACGCACTGATTGAAAACTTTTGTTTTCAAGCATTGCGGTATGGATGACGAGAAGACTCGGCGTAGTTTCCCAAACGCTGCCAGCTGGATCCTGGAAATTGTTTTTACCTAACTGCAGAATCTGCCCGAGATAAGTGTATACGGAAACGATTTCGAGAAGGTGACCATTTACGACTATCGGTATTGGATCAATGTGGCCATTGATCATGACTTTGGTTTTATCCAAATTCATGCCAAAACCGATGCGTCACGAAGCTGAAGCTAGGCCGTCCAGCATCTGGTTCAGCTCCTCTAGCGACTCCGCCATTAAGACTATATCATCTGCGAATCGTAGGTGTGAGATGTAGTTGCCATTTATGTTAATGCCCTTACCTTTCCAGTCCAACGTCTTAAACATATCTTCCAACGCGCTTGTGAACAGTTTCGGGGATATTTCATCCCCCTGTCTCACTCCTCTGCGCAATTGGATTTAGGGTTAGGACTATAGGGTTTAGACTGCTGACCCTGTACTTGGACACTCATGGTGGCGGCTTCGTAAAGACATCTCCACACCTCGATATAACGATAGTCTATTTGGCATCGCTATAAGGATTCCAGCAAAGCCCAGGTCTCGACAGAGTCAAAGGCCTTCTCATAGCCCACAAAGGCTAGACACAGGGGCTGATTATATTCTTCGGACTTCTGTATAATCTGCCTCACTGTGTGAATGTGGTCTATGGAGCCATATCCTCCGCGAAACCCTGCCTGCTCTGGCGGCTGGAACTCGTCGAGTCTCCTAGCGAGACGGTTCGTGACCACTCGTGAGAACAGGTTATAGACGTAGCTCAGGATCGAGATGGGTCTGTAATTTTTAAGGAGGGTTTTGTCCCCCTTCTTAAAAAAGAGCATCACCAAACTCCCGCTCCACGCCTTTGGAGTTCTCCCACAGTAAAGGACGGCGTTGAAGAGGTTCTGTAATTCCTGTATAACAGGGGCTCCTCGAGCTTTCAAAAGCTCTGAGGTTATTCCGTCCTCACCGGGGGCTTTTCCATTTTTTAGCTGCCTCAGAGCTAACACTATCTCATCTTGGCTGATGTCTGGCAGTTCGTCGGTGTAGTGGCGTGTCAGGGTGGCTCTGGAATCGTGATCGTCTCGTCAGAAATGAGGGACATGTGCAGCGTATAATCGGCCATAGAAATCCTCAATATCGGCAAAGATCTCCGGTTTCGACAATACGGGTCTACCGTCGCGCGTTTTAAGCTTCGTCAGGTGGCTCCAGCCAAGCTGCTGAGTGAATACTTTGGACCCTCGGTTTCGCTCTATCGCCTCTTCAATGAGGCGTGTGTGGGAGCTCCGAAGGTCACGCCGTACCATCTTCGCAATTCGCTTGTTCAGGGCTGACCTCTCAGACGAAGTCACTTGGGTAGTTTCCCGTCTTTTTGTCATCAAGTCGAGGGTCTCGGCCGAGAGTTTAGATTTCCTGCCAGTCCGCTGCGTTCTGCAGAATTTGATGCCCTCATCCCTCAGAGTTTCGATCAGATTATGTAGGGTCTCGTCAGCGTCATTGGTGGGTTCCAAGGCAACAAATCTATCCATGAGAAGCTGCTGGAACTTCTCGGTACCCGCCATGATTTGGGTTGGGTTAGGGCGGAGCGTGGACTTACTTCATCAGACGGTTTCTTTCAAGCTTTAAGTTGATATTCAGAGAGCCACGGAGGAGTCGGTGATCAGATCCGGTATTGAACCTGTTGATCACTGAGACATGCCATGCGCCATATAATATGATAACACGCCTACCGTGTCATCAGCCACATCATGTGTAAAAAACATTGATAATATGGCTGGCGTGTCATCAGCACCGAATCGGTTAATTAACCTACTGGTTGGATTATATGTTGGAGAACATGAAAAAATAATGGACACGCGTTTTTTTATTTCGAGTGAAGTGAGTGAAACGATGAGAAGTAAGAAACTTTCAAGTGTGTTTTTTATTTGTAAAATATGACTTTGAGGCGAAATAACAAAGCACGTGTCCATTATTTTTTCATGTTCTACAACATATAATCAAACCAGTAATTAACTAGCAACTCCGTAGAGAGTTATAGCTTTTTTAACAATCCATAATCCCCGCGGGAACTTTGTGCATTCGTGCTTTAGTACACCTGCATGAAATAAGATCTTTTTCGAGCAAGTGTGATTAAAAGATAATTATACGGTTTAACTCACCTAATATATGTAATATATATACCCCCTTATTCATAAACGCGCTACAAACCTCAATTAGCTAATAATCGTTTGTCCTTGTCTGTCATTTAAACTTATGTATTTGTAAGAAACTAAGAAAGGGATAAAATATAATTTAACTAAATCAGGCCCGTAAAGTTTTATGAATAAGGGGGTTAATAGTCAGTCGTATGGGTGACCGCATAGTAGTATAAATTTGATTTCTATGATAATAGGTATGACGCGGGTATGACTAGGTCTTCAGGTCTGTGACATAGAGTAATATAAGTAAAGAAAGAGTGGTAACTCCATACATCAGTTTTCGCGCGTTATTTCGTAGTCGACATCTAAAGTCAAGTAGTGGAATTAACAAGTACCCCTACTTGACACCAGAAAAATGTACAACTTAAACAATTTACAACTAGTATTATAAGCAGAAGGGGTTGAAAATAGACTTCCTGTTAATCCGCTTATAGCTGCAGAGAATTGTTGAGTATTCTAACAGTTCTGATAAATTGCGCCACTTGACGCTTGTTGGTAATAAAACTGATGTATGGAGTTAACATGAATTTTGTTTTTTTCAGTGTCCAGAGCAGTTAAAGGTGCTATCATTAGATGCCAGTGTGCGATACCAGGTAAGTACATTGTATTTATTAATTGTTCTATTAATTTCCTTGTCAATATTTAACTTGCGCATGAAATACAGAAATCAGGTTAGAATGGGCGACTGCTTCTCGCCACGTTAGAGGCCCGGCCTTACTTCTCGCCACGTTAGAGGTCCGGCCTTACTTCTCACCACGTTAGAGGCCCGGCCTTACTTCTCGCCACGTTAGAGGCCCGGCCTTACTTCTCACCACGTTAGAGGCTCGGCCTTACTTCTCGCCACGTTAGAGGCCCGGCCTGTTCACGAAAAGTCTTCTAGAACTCGACTTTCGGTCATGTCGTCTCAGATATGGGTAAATATGGTATCGATGCATTCAGTGTAATGCCCTGAACACTAATATATGAGATGACAAGCGCGAAAGTGGTGGGGGTAGTTGCTGTGACGTCATAAAGTCGGCTACAAATCTTATTTTTTATTTTCTATTAAACATACCATGTGGGGTACCAAATGAAAGGGCTTTGTGAGTAAATTACAAATATATAACATAATGTAACATTTTCAATACTTAGTCTAACAAATTATTAGAATACGTTAAAAAATTACAATCCACAGTTGACTTTCAAGTGCTCTAAATTGAAAATGGCTGAATGGATTAATCCAAAATACATACCAAGTGACTGTGAATATCCTCTATACTTATAATGTTAAATATAATTAACCAGATATATCAACAAATAAGAAAAGTACATCAAGTTGAAATAAGTATAATTTTCTGTTACATTAAACTACAACTATTAATAAAAAAAACAAAAAGCCGACTGTTGACATTTATTTTTGTAGTGGTCTTTTTACTAGTTTTCATTTGGTACCCATATTACTACAGTAAGAAAAAAAATCAAACCCCGTTTTTGCATTTGAAAAAATGGAGGAGAGGGGGTTTGTTATTTTTCTTACTGTAGCAATATGGGTACCAAATGAAAGCTGGTAAAAATAACACTACAAAAATATATGTCAACAGTCGGGTTTTAGTTCTAGTTTTATGTAACAGAAAACTAAGCACTTGAAAGTCAACAGGGGATTGTGAAATTTTTTAACGTTTTCTAATAATTTGTTAGACCAAGTATTGAAAATGAAATGTTACAGCATGTTATATTTATTTATATTTATTTATTAACATAAAAATATACAGCGTATACAGGTACAGTGTCCCACAAAACAGTTTACACGGTTTGACTGTGGGATCGTGCAGTCTCTACTCTCTTATATTACAAAACAGTTTACATCTATCCTTACTAATAAAAGCTCAACAGTTACTATACGCGATTTACGAGGTAACTACGCAGCTATTTACCAAATTTGACTTTATTGGCTTCCCGTCTGATGTCAGAGGGCAGGCTGTTGAGTATGTAGGGAAGGCGTTTATGAAGACATCTATCGCCGTAGTAATTAGTAACCCTCGGCACAACAAACGTGCCCGCCGACACCGACCTGGTTCCACAAACATCGTTACGGTGTAACTGGGTATGCTCTCGACTGCCATGATTGTTGTACAAAATTAAATATTTATGCTTAAGGCTCACCGTAAGAATATTACATATTTTAAACAAATTTCTATAGTCTTTTTTATTTTTATCTCTAGTTTTATTATTAACTAACAGTTTTAAGAATCTAACTTGCATACATTCTAACTTGTTTAAATTAGTTTTAGTTGTTAATCCGTAACAGTTAAGTGCATAACCAATTATCGATTCAACTAAAGATACATATAAATATTTTAGAATATGCAGAGGTACTTTGAAACTTAGATAATAAAATTTTCCTAGTAATACTTTAAGTTTGCTATAAATAAAATCGACATGGTGCGTCCAGGAAAAATGCGATCTAAATACGTTACACAGTTAACACGAGATATGGGGTTACATTGACAGTCTAATATATAATTATGCATACAAGAAAAATCATGGGTTATAATAGGAGTTGACAGGTTAGACACTTCTAAGTAGGGAGATCGAATGAATAATAGCTTAGTTTTATCAGCATTAAGCACAATGCCATTATCATGCGACCAGCGAACTACTGCATCGACATCTTGCTGCACCAAGCGGCAGGTGTCGGGCAGCTCGCTCGCACTGCCGGCGCACAATATACACAGGTCGTCGGCGAACATGTGCGCCGAGCAGTGCCGCAGCACGCCGCACAGGCTGTTCACGTGCATCAGATAACTCACGGGTCCAGTACAAGAGCCCTGCGGCACGCCACAAGACACTTGTCGCTCGTCGCTGAGCGATATATTTGTGATCTACTCACAAAGCCCTTTCATTGGGTACCCCACATGGTATGTTTAAAAGAAAATAAAAAAAAAGTTTGTACTGCCGACTTTATGCCGTTACAGCAACTACCCCCACCACTTTCACGCTTGTCATCTCATAAAAGATAAAAAATAGTTTATTCAAGTAGGCATATTACAGTGCGCTTATGAACGTCAAATAAAGCTATACCGGCTCCAACCCTACACCTCTGCCTCGAGAAGATTTAAATCCCCCCTCAATTGGAGGAGGGTATCATATTATATTTTGAAAATAAAAACAACAAATTAAATTGACTATTAACATAAAATCAATTTTTATTTTTATTTACTTTTATGAAATGCTATCAACATTAACCACTACTTAACTTCACTTTAGAAACTGCGTAACAATAATAGAGCGAAGAAGCAGAGGCACTAACATGCTCAGTTAATATTTCTGTCAAGTACTAAGCAAGTTACCAAAAAATTTAGAGTACCTAATCATATTATTATTCTAAACATGATAGCTAATAAGCTAGATTGTTCTCTGTTATGGGCTATAGCGGAAGTCACTTTTGTTTATAAATTATTGAATATTGTATTAGGTTACTGTTGTTACTAACATAAACGATAAGCAATAATTAACAAATTTATGGACTATATATTATGTTGTCTTTAATAAAGATATTTTAATTTTGAATTTATATAAATAATTATTCCTCACAGAGTGCGCCACAGTGTTTTTATCGTCAGCTAAAGCCGGCCACACATAATAGCACTGCCTGAATAACATGATCTAAGGTCAAAAATATTACTCAAAACAAAGTAATTCACTTTCAATCTCGTTCAAGATCTCGAGTAATATTTTCGAGATCTCGAACGAAATATTAATAATATAAAATATTAATCGAGATCTCGACCGAGATTGGATAAATCGAGATTTCCTGTCAACGAGATTAAATCTCGAAAGTACGTACGAGATGTCGAAACTGCGAGATCTAGATTGCATTCCCTAGCCTAGCTGAATTGGTTAAGAAAAATATCACGAATGATCACGATGGGGGAGGGGGGGAGAAACGCTTTTTAAATCAGTAACTATTACTTACGAAAGCTGATCAATATAAATAATCATATTAGATTCATAATAGGGTGCGCGCGGGCGCGAGTACGAGCGCACGCGTTAGGGCTTGCATTCCGGAATTTCGTAATTCCGGAATCTCGGACAAATATTCCGATATTACAATTCCGGAATTGAGACCACTGAATATCGAAAATTCCGGAATTGGATATAAGTACTTTTATTCGATTTTACTATTGAAAATTGCCAATAAACTACACTATGCTGGTGTTAAGCCGTCGCTGACAAAAGTCTGAAGTCTAGAACAGCATGCTGCATTAACATACCTCATTAACTTAACCATCGAATTATTTACTTTTGATACTTGCTACAGCAAAGCCATACTTTTACTTGCCCAGAATCCTACCTACACCTGACCTACATCGTCTTGGGTCGTCCAATTCGTTTTTTGCCAAGTTCTTAAATTAGTCCTATTCTGCTTTCGTCACCCATTCTACATTCGTCACTTTCGTCGGTGGGCTTTCTCATCTTTGGTCATATTTGTTGTTTGCCTTTTTCTTATTCCGACCCATTCCGGTATTCGTCATTATCTTGTTTGGGCATGTTCGATGTTAGTCTATCTCATTTTCAGTCTCATTCATTATTCGTCATTTTTTCTTCGACACGTTCGTTGTTGGTCCCATTCAGTTATTGACAAGTTCTTAATTTGTCTTATTCTGTATTCTGTCATAAACTTCATTCGTCACTTTCGCTGGTAGTCTTTGTCATCTTTGGCCATATTTGTTGATTGTCTTTTACCCAGTGTGGTTATCAATTTCATCATCTCTTCCCTCCCGTGGGTGTCATAGAAGTCGCCCTGAAGAAGGTTGACAGCAGTTACCAAAAATAGAAAAAAACAATAAATATTGGGGGTTCCCCATACTTAGAACTGAAACTCAAAAAAATTTTTTATCAAACCCATATGTGTGGGGTATCTATGGATAGGTCTTCAAAAATTATATTGAGGTTTCTAATATAATTTTATTCTAAACTAAATAGCTTGCGCGAGAGACACTTCCAAAGTGGTAAAATGTCCCCCCCCCCTGTAACTTCTAAACTAAGAGAATGATAAAACAAACAAAATATATGATGTACATTACCATGCAAACTGCCACCGAAAATTGGTTTGAACGAGATTTAGTAGGTAAGTAGTTTTTTTTTAATGCGTCATAAATCGTAAACCGCAATTTTATTATGTTATTTGCTGCTACGGAACCTTTCATGGACGAGTCCGACTCGCACTTGGCCGCTTTTTTTAACATTGGACAGTCAAGGCGTCCAGCCACCATCCTCAGGATGTTGTTATTACTGTCTCGCGCTCGTCTCAGCCACGAGGCTACCCTCTTGCGTCTGATGGCATGGAAGCCATCCATGCGCGCCTCGGCCAACATGGCTGACGCACTGCAATGACGAGGCAGCTTTAACAACATTCTGATGTTATTGTATTGTATACCGAGCGCGTTATCCCTTATCTTGGCAAGGCTCAAAATATTTTAAATTTTAATATTTGTTGTGCTACGGTCTACGGCGTAGCAATAAGGCTACAGCGTCCTAATATACAGTTTAAATAATATCCATTACTTAAAAAAAAACAAAGTTCACTAACTAAATAGTATGATAACTAATATGACGTATTCAAAACATGTATTTCAACTCCTCACAAGTATAAATAACCTAAATTTTTATTTTTTATTTTATTCATAAGGCACACTATACAGACGACATTCAATACATGATAACAATAAAAGTGGTAGGATTTATATACAAATGCCATCCAAAATAAGTGAGCACAGCAAGAACAATAAGTAACAACGAGCAAAAACTATCCTAAAATTATAAAAAAAATAACACAAAATATCTTAAAAACATACTTAAAATTACATAAATGATTGTAACATGGTAAATTGCTTAGTATTGTTGTTGTGTAGTATGGTGGCCAAGAACTCTAACGACTTGCCTCTTGAAAACTGCTAGCCGTGAGTTGAAAATATCGATGTCTCTATATTGTGAAACTAAATCATTGTACTGACGATACATTCTAACGATTGGGTTATAAAAAGATGTATTATTTTTGTAGACTTGAAGGGCGAAAGTCTTGGGAGCACGGGATCTGAATCGAGGGGTATTGAAAGTGACCAGGGATAATAAGCTAGGCGAGTCAACTTTATGATGAAGAAGTTTGTGTAGGAATAAGAAGTCATGTAGGAGACGGCGAGATTTAAGGGAGGATATGCTAAGTGTATGTCTTTGTTCATAACTACATATGACGTATGAGATCAGGTTTGTACCGATAGGACACGAGTTTAAGGCATTTTTTCTGTACTCGCTCAATGTTGTTAGAGTGCACATCGTAATGGGGCGACCAGACGATGCAACCATACTCGAGCACGCTGTGTACGAGATTCTGAGATAGGCATTAAAATAAATCATGTACACCTATTTTGACGACACCTTGGCACTGTATTAAATATAATACACATGTACTTTTATGAGTTGTTGGCAATGTATCAAATATGATACGTAACAATTTTATGTAAATATTGTACGTGTTAAATGTTTTTAAATACGGCCACTATTTAAATCCTAATATACTAACAGATAGTAAATGATAAAATATGAGTTTGAGCCGAAATAACAAAGCACGTGTCCATTATTTTTTCATGTTCTACAACATATAATCAAACCAGTAATTAACTAGCAACTCCGTAGAGAGTTATAGCTTTTTTAACAATCCATAATTCCCGCGGGAACTTTGTGCATTCGTCCTTTAGGGGTGTCCTTCTGAATCCCTAACAACGTTTGTCCTAAAGTCACTTGCCCTAACTGGTTTGTCCTAATGGGCACATGCCCTAACGATCAATTGTCATAACGATTATTTTCCATAATGTAATGGTTAGCCTAAGACTCATTTGTCCTAAGCATTTGTACCATAACTATCAAAATCCCTAATGTTTTTTACCATATTCTTCGAAATCCCTAACAATGTGTGTCATAAAATAATATGCTCTAACTGTTTTGACCTAATGGCTTTTGCCCTAAGTATCAATTGTCATAACAGTTACTTTTCCTATTGATCAATTATCATAACAATTACTTTCCATAATGAATGGTAACGAACTGTTGCCACAAAAGTGGGTTAGGTTAGGTTAGAACTGTGACCCTCGCAAAATCTAAGTGCTTCCACAAAAGTGGGTTAGGTTAGAACTGCGACCATTGTAAAAACGAACTGCTGTTAAAACTAGATTAGGTTAAAAATGCGATCCTTGCAAAAACGAACTGCCGCCACAAAAGTAGGTTAGGTTAGGTTAGAACTGCGATCCTTGCAAAAACGAACTGTTGGCACAAAAGTGGGTTAGGTTAGGTTAGACCTGTGATCCTCGCAAAAACACACTGCTGCCATAAAAGTGGGTTAGGTTAGGTTAGAACTGCGACCATTGTAAAAACGAAACGAAATAGGGAAATCAAAATTAGGGCATACGAGTGTTAGGTCAAGCAACGATAGGCTAAGTAAAATTAGGTAACATGATGGTTAGGATATATAATTTTTAGGCCTAACAATAATTAAGCAAAAAAAGAATTATGCTACATAACATTAGGATAAATACTCAATATGGAAAGTTCCATTAGGGAAAAACATATTAGGACAAAAAAAATCGACCATTCGATAATAGGGAAACCAAAATTAGGGTATACGAGTGTTAGGACAACTGATCATTATGACAAACAATATTAGGGAATGCAAACATAGGAGAAAAGACTTTAGGGATTCAGATATAGATCCGTCCTTTAGTACACCTGCATGAAATAAGATCTGTTTCGAGCAAGTGTGATTAAATAGTTATTTGTTTTACAAGGGGGCAAAGTTGTTGTTTAACCGCTCGTGCTAATATTGATACCCGAGCAAGCGAAAGATTCCAAAATTGAAAAAATTGGAATCTTGAGCGTTGCGAGGGTTTCAAAGCACGAGGGTTAAACAAAATTTGCCCCCGAGTTAAACACAAAATTTTTTACCACACCAACCCGAAGCAAATACTAAATGTAAAATATCAAACAAAATCAAACCAAATCAAACCCAAATGAATGTTATTAAATATTTATTATCCTAAATCATCATTTATAAGTCAAATCTACCAGCAAACATAAGAAAACAACCCAAAATTTGCATTTGATTACTTTGCCTCATATGTGAATAAAATGCAACTTTTCTATCAGTTTTTGAAGTGCAAAGTAAGCCTTTCCGAGCTGGTGTGGTGAAAAGATAATTATACGGTTTAACTCACTTAATATATGTAATATATATACCCCCTTATTCATAAACGCGCTAAAAACCTCAATTAGCTAATAATCGTTTGTCCTTATCTGTCATTTTGACTAATGTATTTGTAAGAAACTAACAAAGGGATAAAATATAAGGCTACAAATATAATGACCACCAAAAAATACTTTGGTACCCTAAATAAAAAAATCATGCTTACCAAAAAAAATATTGAACACCAAAAAAATAAGGCCTAAAATTACAAAAGTGCCACCGTTTTAATTACGACTACACTTCAAATTGTATTCGAATACCAAATATATTGAATGATCACCAAAAATCATTAATGATCACCTAATCTTGAAGACCAAATTAATGCGATATTTTCACCTAATTAAACCACTATGATTACCATTACTATGATTATGATTACATAAAGTAAAATGATGCCAAAATTACTAGCCCCTCCCGCTCAACCCCCCGTACCCCGCACCGCATACCTACCTAACCTAACCTACTTTTCTAGTAGCATACTGAAACGCTACTAGAAAAGTAGGTTAGGTTAGGTTTGAACTGCTATCAGTTAGGTTAGCACTACGACGCTTACAGAAACGAAATGCTACTAGAAAAGTGGGTTAGGTTAGGTTTGAACTGCGACCCTTACAAAAAAGAAATGCTACTAGAAAAGTGGGTTAGGTTAGGTTTGAACTGCGACCCTTACAGAAATGAAATGCTACTAGAAAAGTGGGTTAGGTTAGGTTTCAACTGCGACCCATACAGAAACGAAATTCTACTAGAAAAGTGGGTTAGGTTAGGTTTGAACTACGACCCATACAGAAACGAAATGCTACTAGAAAAGTGGGTTAGGTTAGGTTTGAACTGCGACCCTTACAGAAAAGAAATGCTACTAGAAAAGTGGGTTAGGTTAGGTTTGAACTGCGACCCTTACAGAAACGAAATGCTACTAGAAAAGTGGGTTAGGTTAGGTTTGAACTGCGACCCATACAGAAATTTGTAATTTTGGTGGTCATTTACTATTTTTGGGTTTACAATGATTATTTTGGTGTCATTTTATTTAATAGAATAGCAAGATGTAAAAATTTGGTTATCATTTCACATTAAAATGGGGTTTGAAATTTGGTAATGATTTAAAATTTTTGGGTTAATAATGATGAGTTTGGCATCATTTCCTTTAATAGGATAGTAAAATGTAATAAAATTGGTAATCATTTCACATTATAAAATGGTGTTTCAATTTTGGTGATCATTTATTATTTTAGGGTGGTAAAGTAGATTTTTTGGTATTAAATTTTACTAAATCTGGTGATTAGTTAAATAGCAGCCAAAATATAATATAACTAAATCAGGCCCGTAAAGTTTTATGAAAAAGGGGGTTAATAGTCAGTCGTATGGGTGACCTCTGCTTAATGTAAAGTATAAATTTGCTTTCTATGATAATAGGTATGACGCGGGTATGACTAGGTCTTCAGGTCTGTGACATAGAGTAATATAAGTAAAGAAAGAGTGGTAACTCCATACATCAGTTTTCGCGCGTTATTTCGTAGTCGACATCTAAAGTCAAGTAGTGGAACTAACAAGTACCCCTACTTGACACCAGATGTCACAAGTGTAGCTACTGACGAAAAATGTACTACTTAAACAATTTACAACTAATATTATAAGCAGAAGGGGTTGAAAATAGACTTCCTGTTAATCCGGTTATAGCTGAGAATTGTTGAGTATTAGGGTTTTCGTTCGCCGAGACATCTATTGTCAACTAACAGTTCTGATAAATTCCGCTACTTGACGCTAAATGTCGACTAAGAATGTCGTGTTGGTAAGAAAACTGATGTATGGAGTTAACATGATTTTTTTCAGGTTCCAGAGCAGTTAAAGGTGCTATCATTAGATGCAAGCGTCTGATACCAGGTAAGTACATTGTATTTTTTAATTGTTCTATTAATTTCCTTGTCAATATTTAACTTGCGCATGAAATACAGAAATCAGGTTAGAATGGGCGACTACTTCTCGCCACGTTAGAGGCCCGGCCTTACTTCTCGCCACGTTAGAGGCCCGGCCTTACTTCTCGCCACGTTAGAGGCCCGGCCTGTTCACGAAAAGTCTTCTAGAACTCGACTTTCGGTCATGTCGTCTCAGATTTGGGTGAATATGGTATCGATGCATTCAGTGTAATGCCCTGAACACTAATATATGAGATGACAAGCGCGAAAGTGGTGGGGGTAGTTGCTGTGATGTCATAAAGTCGGCTACAAATCTTATTTATTATATTCTTTTAAACATACCATGTGGGGTACCAAATGAAAGGGCTTTGTGAGTAAATTACAAATATATAACATAATGTAACATTTTCAATACTTAGTCTAACAAATTATTAGAATACGTTAAAAAATTACAATCCACAGTTGACTTTCAAGTGCTCTAAATTGAAAATGGCTGAATGGATTAATCCAAAATACATACCAAGTACAAGTACAAGTACCAAGACTGTGAATATCCTCTATACTTATAATGTTAAATATAATTAACCAGATATATCAACAAATAAGAAAAGTACATCAAGTTGAAATAAGTATAATTTTCTGTTACATTAAACTACAACTATCATGTTCTACAACATATAATTAAACCAGTAATGAACTAGCAACTCCGTAGAGAGTTATAGCTTTTTTAACAATCCATAATTCCCGCGGGAACTTTGTGCATTCGTCCTTTAGTACACCTGCATGAAATAAGATCTTTTTTGAGCAAGTGTGATTAAAAGATAATTAGTTATACGGTTTAACTCACTTAATATATGTAATATATATACCCCCTTATTCATAAACGCGCTACAAACCTCAATTAGCTAATAATCGTTGGTCCTTATCTGTCACTTTGACTTATGTAAGTATTTGTAAGAAACTAAGAAAGGGATAAAATATAATTTAACTAAATCAGGCCCGTAAAGTTTTATGAATAAGGGGGTTAATAGTCAGTCGTATGGGTGACCGCTGCTTAATGTAGTATAAATTTGCTTTCTATGATAATAGGTATGACGCGGGTATGACTAGGTCTTTAGGTCTGTGACATAGAGTAATATAAGTAAAGAAAGAGTGGTAACTCCATACATCAGTTTTCGCGCGTTATTTCGTAGTCGACATCTAAAGTCAAGTAGTGGAACTAACAAGTACCCCTACTTGACACCAGATGTCACAAGTGTGGCTACTGACGAAAAATGTACTACTTAAACAATTTATAACTAATATTATAAGCAGAAGGGGTTGAAAATAGACTTCCTGTTAATCCGGTTATAGCTGAGAATTGTTGAGTATTAGGGTTTTCGTTCGCCGAGACATCTATTGTCAACTAACAGTTCTGATAAATTCCGCTACTTGACGCTAAATGTCGACTAAGAAATAGCGCGCGTGTTGGTAAGAAAACTGATGTATGGAGTTAACATGAATTTTTTTTTCAGGTTCCAGAGCAGTTAAAGGTGCTATCATTAGATGCAAGCGTCTGATACCAGGTAAGTACATTGTATTTTTTAATTGTTCTATTAATTTCCTTGTCAATATTTAACTTGCGCATGAAATACAGAAATCAGGTTAGAATGGGCGACTACTTCTCGCCACGTTAGAGGCCCGGCCTTACTTCTCGCCACTTTAGAGGCCCGGCCTTACTTCTCGCCACGTTAGAGGCCCGGCCTGTTCACGAAAAGTCTTCTAGAACTCGACTTTCGGTCATGTCGTCTCAGATTTGGGTGAATATGATATCGATGCATTCAGTGTAATGCCCTGAACACTAATATATGAGATGACAAGCGCGAAAGTGGTGGGGGTAGTTGCTGTGACGTCATAAACTACAAATCTTATTTTTTATATTCTTTTAAACATACCATGTGGGGTACCAAATGAAAGGGCTTTGTGAGTAAATTACAAATATCTAACATAATGTAACATTTTCAATACTTAGTCTAACAAATTATTAGAATACGTTAAAAAAAATTACAATCCACAGCACTTGAAAGTCAACTGTTGACTTTCAAGTGCTCTAAATTGAAAATGGCTGAATGGATTAATCCAAAATACATACCAAGTACAAGTACAAGTACCAAGACTGTGAATATCCTCTATACTTATAATGTTAAATATAATGAACCAGATATATCAACAAATAAGAAAACTACATCAAGTTGAAATAAGTATAATTTTCTGTTAGACTCTGTACGGAAAGAGAAGAGTCGTGGCAAAAACGGGAACTAACATTTTAAATTTTATATGGCAATCAAACCTTTGACACCTGTCTTGTAAAAAGTAAACAAACTTCTGTCATTGTATATTTTTATTAACAAAAACCGCAAGTTTTATGTATAAAATATTTTCAAAACACGATAAAACCGTACATAAAACCACAAGGAAAATTATATTTAACATTGTTCAGTTTTGTCAGCGGGAAGAAAATAGCTAAAAGCCGACTATCGACTTACAAAAAGTCGCGGAACGTGTTTCGACTATTCACGGGTATGTTGTATTTAATATTAAATAATTACCTATTTAATAAGCCCCCTAAGTAACTTGTCTCCGGTACATAATCGGTAAGTATATTCATTCAATATATATTAATTTTCATAAATATGCAGGTAATTCATGATCTTTAAAATAACTGACAAATAGTCTTGAATTCTTGATACTTGCCATTTTATGCATATTTATATGTAATTTTTTTTCAGGATTGTGTAAAAGTACCTACGGTATCTCGAATAAAAGACCGCTAAGTAGGTGATATGCAAGAATTCGTAATCTACGTGCCGGATTCAAGCACATCCAGTTCAGATGATGATAGTTCTATGAGTGTCCCTGGTTGTCATGAAGCTAGCTCAAACATAATTGACATTGAATATTTTAATTCAGACTTCGATTTTAAAGAATAAAACTCTTCCTAATAAAATATTTCTTTATTTGTAAGTTTGTTTACTAGGTTCTGAATAAAACTTTTTCTAATAAAGTATTTCTTTATTCGTAAGTTCGTTTACTAGGTTCTGTTGGTTACGAAATTATATTTCATATTTAGCAGTGACTTTTCGGCGAAGTAAAATATTGTTAGATGAGAGAACCGGACATATCCCTATAAGGCCTACCTACTTATGCACTATTTTTATTCATATTCATATTTATTATTAATAATGTACACATACATTACAAGTCAAGTTTATAATGGATGAAATATATCCCAAATAGTAAAATTACAGTTCTATTGCCCAATTTCTACCCGATCTACCCGGTTTTGTATTAAAATAACTGTTGGACTGCACAGATTAGGCAGTACATAAATGAGACTCTATCTTGTTTGGTACTAAAATTACAGTTGTATTGGGCAGATTCTTAAGTAGTTTTAGCAGTTTTGTCAGCACGTTTGTTAGCACTTTTTAGTATCTGAGACATAAAAACAAGAGTGTTTTAAAAAGAAAACTAGTGCCTGCGCTAAATCAGAGGATTGAGTTGACAAGCCGACACCACCACCAGGCTCCGTTTAGTAAGCCGTGGTAAAAAACCGGAACAAAAGGGATTCAAGTATCATGACCTTTAGTGTCGTACTATAATCACGTGACCAGTGTTGTCAGCATAGCAAAAAGCATAAAATAGCACTGGCGCGCCCTCAAATCCCACGACTCTTCTCTTTCCGCACAGACTCTACATTAAACTACAACTATTAATAAAAAACACATCTAAAGTCAAGTAGTGGAACTAACAACTACCCCTACTTGACACCAGATGTCACAAGTGTAGCTACTGACGAAAAATGTACTACTTAAACAATTTACAACTAATATTATAAGCAGAAGGGGTTGAAAATAGACTTCCTGTTAATCCGGTTATAGCTGAGAATTGTTGAGTATTAGGGTTTTCGTTCGCCGAGACATCTATTGTCAACTAACAGTTCTGATAAATTCCGCTACTTGACGCTAAATGTCGACTAAGAAATAGCGCGCGTGTTGGTAAGAAAACTGATGTATGGAGTTAACATGAATTTTTTTTTTCAGGTTCCAGAGAAGTTAAAGGTGCTATCATTAGATGCAAGCGTCTGATACCAGGTAAGTACATTGTATTTTTTAATTGTTCTATTAATTTCCTTGTCAATATTTAACTTGCGCATGAAATACAGAAATCAGGTTAGAATGGGCGACTACTTCTCGCCACGTTAGAGGCCCGGCCTTACTTCTCGCCACGTTAGAGGCCGGGTCTTACTTCTCGCCACGTTAGAGACCCGGCCTTACTTCTCGCCACGTTAGAGGCCCGGCCTGTTCACGAAAAGTCTTCTAGAACTCGACTTTCGGTCATGTCGTCTCGGATATGGGTGAATATGGTATCGATGCATTCAGTGTAAATAAGCAACTACCCCCACCACTTTCACGCTTGTCATCTCATAAAAGATAAAAAATAGTTTATTCAAGTAGGCATACTCGTATTACAGTGCGCTTATGAACGTCAAATAAAGCTATACCGGCTCCAACCCTACACCTCTGCCTCGAGTAGATTTAAATCCCCCCTCAATTGGAGGAGGGTATCCCAATATGGGACCGGCAACAAACTCGGCGGGACACATCTTTTCAAAACATTATTACTTATAATTAACATGCATTACGGGTAAATAAGAAAAACATTTCTTTCTACTCATCGACTGTAATTCTTGAATTAAGATTTCGTATACCAAACTGCATTTGGGTACTTTTAATGTATGGGCTCCCAACTCAACTATAATAATTATTCATTTCGATACAGTTTAGTCAACTATAATGAAATTGACCAATCACAGCTCGCCGCGGTCAAGAGGACGAAACAAAACCATAGCTCAAATTAATTATTTATTTTAAGTTGTATTGTAGGAACAATTGCTTCATAAGTCAGAAACGCGCATGTGACACCCATTATATAGGAACATCTATAGACTGCAAAACCCGCTTAGAGTTACTTGTTAGTCTCCATAGGCTACGGTGGCTAAAACCGAGAAAAAAAACTGTTTATTTTTTAATTGAATTTAGCAAGGAGCAAGTACCAGGGCCTCATGAGTTACGAGAAGGTATCGTTGACCAACCCACCGGGCCGCGGCCGGGGAACTACGAGTATGAAGGTCTCACGGCTGCTCGCGTATCTTAGCTGTATACTTTTGGTTTGTTTACCTATATGGTTCTACTAGTTTAAAGTATTACATATTTTTGTAGACTCGTAGAAAAAATATTGTATACAATAGTGATATAATCAAGCTTTTCAAACTCGTACCTTACTTAGGCAACTCAGCAAGCTTCGTTACCTAAACACGGTACTCGACTGAAAAGCTCTCTATTATATCACGATTGATCACGATACTGCGATCGCCAACCCGCATGCCAAGCGTGGCGATTACGGCATTTACCCCCCATGGAAAAGTCACATAAACCACGGCCCCGAGGTTCCGGCGACCCCCGGTGCCCTGGTTATGGTAGCGGCCAGGGTATTAGCGGGGTCAGGGGTGCTAAGAATCTCCGGCAAAGGTCCGGCTACCACCACCGACGACTCCTGGCCCTGGCAACATACAATACGCGTACACTGCGGACCGACGATAAGATAGTGGAACTGGAGGAAGGATTGAGCAAGTTGCGCTGGGATATCATAGGGTTATCTGAAGTCCGAAGAGAGGGGGAGGATACGATAACGCTTAAGTCCGGCAACTTGCTTTATTTCCGGGAGGGCGACCAACAGTCCCAGGGAGGTGTCGGGTTCATCGTCCACAAGTCCCTCGTGAACAACGTAGTGAAGATCGCGAGTGTGTCGGCTAGGGTGGCGTACCTTATACTCAGAGTATCCAAGAGGTACTCGTTGAAGGTCATACAGGTGTATGCGCCGACTTCGACACGCTCCGACGACGAGGTGGAGGCTATGTATGAGGATATTTCGAAAGCCATGCATAGCTTCAAAACCTACTTCACCGTTGTCATGGGAGACTTCAACGCGAAACTGGGTAAGAGAGATGGTGAAGAGCTGAGAGTGGGGCAATTTGGAGTTGGAATTCGGAACCACCGGGGCCACCTACTGGCTGGCTTCTTGGAGAAGGAGGGACTCTACATGATGAACTCCTTCTTCAAGAACCGCGAGCACAGAAAGTGGACCTGGATGAGTCCCGACGGTGCAACTAAAAACGAGATTGACTTCATCATGTCGACAAAGAAGCATATATTCAATGATGTCTCTGTGATCAATATGGTCAAAACCGGAAGTGATCACCATCTGGTGAGAGGCACATTGAATATATCTGTTAAGTTAGAGCGCTCTCGACTGATGAGGTCTACGCTCCGTCCAGCAGCAGTCCAAATCCAAAACCCCGAGAGCTTCCAGCTGGAACTCCAAAACCGTTTCGATTGCCTAGGCGGCGATGTGGACGAATTCAACGACGGCTTTGTGGAAGCTGTCCATAGCACGGGCTCTAAGTTCTTTAAGGCCCAGCGGACAAACAGAACCAAAAGGCTTTCTGACTCTACTCGGGGACTCTTGGAGGAAAGGAGAAGAATGGTTCTACAATCTACAGAAGATGCGACATTATATCGGCGGCTCAATAGACGGATCTCTAAGTCCCTTACCCGTGATCTGCGCCAATTCAATACAAGTCGTATTGAAGAGGCCATCGAGCGGAATAAGGGCTCTAAAGTTTTCGCACGAGATCTGTCTATTGGGCAAAGCCAGCTCGCCAAATTAAAAACTGAGGATGGTAGAATCGTTTCATCCAGACCCGAGCTCCTGGGTGAGATAGAGAGCTTTTATGGACAGCTATACACATCGACTAAAAGTCCCGAAGTTGGTCTGGCGGAAGACTCTAGAGCTAGACTGACCCGACATTATACCGAAGACATCCCGGACATCAGCCTGTACGAGATTAGAATGGCTCTCAAACAGCTCAAAAACAACAAGGCACCCGGTGAAGACGGAATCACAGCCGAACTTCTGAAGGCGGGTGGTAAACCGGTCCTTATGGCCCTTCAGAAGTTGTTCGACTCCGTCTTACTCGAAGGGAGAACGCCTGAGGCATGGAACAGAGGTGTGGTGGTGTTGTTCTTCAAAAAGGGTGACAGTGCCCTACTCAAGAACTACCGACCCATCTCACTTCTGAGCCATGTCTATAAACTGTTTTCAAGAGTCATTACGAACCGTCTCGCACGCAGGCTAGATGACTTCCAGCCTCCTGAGCAAGCCGGTTTCCGAAGAGGCTTTAGTACCGTAGACCACATCCATACGCTCCGTCAGGTAATACAGAAGACTGAGGAGTATAACCTGCCTCTCTGCTTAGCGTTTGTGGACTACGAGAAAGCCTTCGATTCGATTGAAACCTGGGCTGTACTACAATCTCTCCAAAGGTGCCAAGTGGATTACCGCTATATCGAAGTGCTGAAGTGTTTGTACGAGAACGCCACTATGTCAGTCCGACTCCAGGACCGGAACTCGAAACCTATTCCGTTGCAGCGGGGAATCAGGCAAGGGGATGTTATTTCTCCTAAACTGTTTACCGCTGCATTGGAGGATGTTTTCAAGACTTTGGACTGGAGATTTGGACTTGGCATCAACATAAACGGCGAGTACATCACTCACCTTCGGTTTGCGGACGATATAGTAATCTTGGCTGAGACTACGGAGGATTTGAGTATGATGCTCGATGACCTCAGTAAAGCTTCCGAGCGAGTTGGTCTGAGGATGAACATGGACAAGACAAAGATCATGTCAAATGCCCGTGTAGAACCAACTCCTGTTACAATCGGATACTTTACACTTGAAGTTGTAGACGATTATATATACCTAGGACAGACTGTCCAGTTAGGTAGGTCCAACTTCGAGAAAGAGGTTAATCGACGAATCCGACTCGGTTGGGCAGCGTTTGGGAAGCTACGGCACATCTTTTTGTCCAATATTCCGCAGTGTCTCAAGACGTCTTCGACCAGTGTGTGTTGCCAGTGATGACATATGGAACTGAAACGTGGCCGCTTACTGTGTGCCTCATAAGAAGGCTCAAAGTCACCCAAAGGGCAATGGAGAGGGCTATGCTTGGAGTCTCTCTGCGTGATCGCATCAGAAATGAGGCCATCCGCAGCAGAACCAAAGTAACCGATATAGCCATCCGGATCGCTAAACTTAAGTGGCAGTGGGCGGGGCACATTGCCCGTAGAACCGATGGCCGTTGGGGCGGAAAGGTTCTCGAGTGGCGACCACGTACCGGAAGGCGCAACGTGGGTAGACCCCCCACAAGGTGGACTGACGACCTGGTAAAGGTCGCGGGAGTCCGCTGGATGCGGGTGGCGCAAGACCGGTCATTGTGGCACTCTTTGGGGGAGGCCTATGTCCAGCAGTGGACGTCCTCTGGCTGATATGATGATGATGATGATGATATCACGATTGTATAAAATACTATTAAATTACTATAGAATTCATGCATTATACACAGTAGGTATATTACTTTATGGAAATTTGATTAAAAAATATATATCTACATGAAATCATACAAATACTAGCTCTTTCAGAAAACATATCAAATTCAACAGAAAATGGGATAAAATATAAAAGGAAAAGGAAATAAAGTCAATAAAAGAAATGAGAATACATATTATATGAATCAGATTGTTATGAGATGCCTTCATAACATATATTTGTGTTCAGGGCATTACAAATGCATCGATACCATATTCACCCATATCCGAGACGACATGAACGAAATCTAATTTAAAACCTGTGCGATCGGCCTGCTAATGTGGGGTACCAAATGAAAGGGCTTTGTGAGTAGTTTTCAATACTTGGTCTAACAAACTATTATAAAACGTACAAAAATTCCACAATCCATAGTATTTATGCCACTTTATTGCACATAAACAGGTTAGGCATAGTTGACTTTGAACTGCTCTAAATTGAAAATGTCTGAATGGATTAGTCCAAAATATATACCAAGTGACTGTGAATATCCTCTATATAATGGTTAAGAATAATTAACCAGATATATCGAAAAATAAGGAAAGTACATCAAGTTGATAAATAGTTATTTGTTTTACAAGGGGGCAAAGTTGTTGTTTAACCGCTCCTGCTACTATTGATACCCGAGCAAGCATAAGATTCCAAAATTGAACCACGAGCGTACCGAGTGGTTCTAAAACGGAACCCTGAGCGTTGCGAGGGTTTCAAAGCACGAGGGTTAAACAAAATTTGCCCCCGAATGAAACCCAAAACCGTTCACCACACCAACCGGAGGAAATATTAAATGTAAAATAAGTATCAAACAAAATCAAACCAAATCAAGTCCAAATGAATGTTATTAAATATTTATCATCCAAAATCATCATTTAAAAGTCAATTCTACCAACAAACATAAGAAAACAACTCAAAATTTGCTGATTACTTTGCCTCACATGTGAATAAAATGCAACTTTGCTATCAGTTTTTGAAGTGCAAAGTAAGCTTTTCCGAGCTGGTGTGGTGAAAAAGTATATTTTTCTTGTTACATTAAACTGCAACTATGTATTACTAGTTGTTGCCCGCGACTTCGTACGCGTGGATTTGTATGTTGGTGGTTATACTCGTATATTCTACATGAGCATAAAACATTAACGGTTAATCATTTGTTAATTATTGTACAACGCATGAGATTTGTCTGTCACAACCTACGAAGTTTCAAGCCCCTAAATGAAAAATTCTCGTATAATCCCTCTCAACCCCTCAGTGGCGGATTTGCAGTCTTTGCCGCCCTAGGCCCTAGGCCCTGTAGCCACCCCTTTCTCAGCACCCATCATATTGACTACATTTTGAGTTATTTCTTGTTATCATCAGCCAATTTTTTGTCACAATTTGCCGCCCCTAAAAATCTTGCCGCCCTAGGCCCGGGCCTACTTGGCTATAGGGCAAATCCGCTACTGCAACCCTCTTAGAAGATTTTCAATTCCACTATATAATAAAAATGTTCGCTCCCGATACAAACTTTCAAACCATTTTAACTCCCTTAGGGAATACATTTCTAAACCCGCTGAAATCACTTACCTACTTGTTTTCTATTAAGTATTGTCTTTTTAGGACATTTCAAGTTCACTATTTACAAACATTTTCGTTCCCATTGCAAATTTTCACCCCTTTACTACCAACTTAAGGAATGAAGTATCAAAAACAGTGATATCAGTTTTCGTCTATTTTAATATAATGCCCTTTTACGCTATTAGTTCCTAGCTTAAAAAAATAACCACATAAAAACTTCTATCCCCCTTTTAAGAGCCAACAGGAGTGGTCAATTCTCCATTCAAACGTAGTCGACTGTTTCCTCCGTGGTTTTTGAAGCTAGAGCAATGATTTTTTCAACACAGATTAATATTGTCAATATCTGTGTCGGACCGTTTTGCTTTTTTTGATATTTTTGTTATTTAAGGCGCTAGAGCCCTTCAAAAATGGCCAAAATGGCCTAATTGACTATGCCGCAATGAGAGGCGTGGTATTCCAAACTGATATCAATTAGCCAAAAAAAACGAAACGGTCCGACACAGATAATTTCATATTCATTTAGATTTCCAAATTTGGTTACGATTGGTTAAGTTTTGGAGGAGAAAACAGTCGAGTACTAAACCTCGATTTATGAGATTTTTACGCAGGATTTTTCGCCTAAGCTGCAGTTGTCCCTATCGCACATATTTTAGGGGCGGAGTCAAGTTTCTAAATACGTACACAGACAGAAAAGTGATGGGCAATAGTCGACATTTAATGTCGATAATCTAGAGATAGTAAGAAGTTATCGATAAACCGTCTTGTGTGAAAATATCTAGATCCTCCTAAGACACAAGGGGTTGAGAGGGAACACATTTTTGTAGTTACATATACCTACAATCTATTTTGAACTTTTTGATTCTAATATTTCACGCTCCGTAATTGTTGATCAATTTAGGGTCCTAACTAGGGAATGCAATCTCGCACCAAGATTAGCGATTCGAGGTCTCGCACGAAAAATCCGAACCGAGATTGGGTGTTTCGAGATCACGACAGTCAGACTTTCGGGATCGAGATTAATCTCGACGAGATCGAGATTTGTCAAAGTAACTAAAAATGTGTTATTTTAATCAAAAATCTCTAAGAATTCCGTATATCACACCCTACTTATTTGATATGCCTAAACGTCGCCAGGCAAATCGTCAAACGTTAATGTTTGAACGATATAGCTGGTAGTCGCTAGTATTATCGCTTAGGATTATCTCGATATGCCCGATTACGATATGCCGCCGACATATATACTACTTATTTAAGGTACGTCATATTATATTTTGAAAATAAAAACAACAAATTAAATTGACTATTAACATAAAATCAATTTTTATTTTTATTTACTTTTATGAAATGCTATCAACATTAACCACTATTTAACTTCACTTTAGAAACTGCGTAACAATAATAGAGCGAAGAAGCAGAGGCCCTAACATGCTCAGTTAATATTTCTGTCAAGTACTAAGCAAGTTACCAAAAAATTTAGAGTACCTAATCATATTATTATTCTAAACATGATAGCTAATAAGCTAGATTGTTCTCTGTTATGGGCAATAGCGGAAGTCACTTTTGTTTATAAATTATTGAATATTGTATTAGGTTACTGTTGTTACTAACATAAACGATAAGCAATAATTAACAAATATTATGTTGTCTTTAATAAAGAAATTTTAATTTATATAAATAATTATTCCTCACAGAGTGCGCCACAGTGTTTTTATCGTCAGCTAAAGCCGGCCACACATAATAGCACTGCCTGAATAACATGATCTAAGGTCAAAAATATTACTCAAAACAAAGTAATTCACTTTCAATCTCGTTCGAGATCTCGAGTAATATTTGCGAGATCTCGAACGAAATATTAATAATATAAAATATGGTTAAGAAAAATATCACGAATAATCACGATGGGGGAGGGGGGGTCAGAGAGCCCTTATAGTTCGTTTTTTTGCATTAGAAAGAAGGTAAGCGATCTTGACAAGTCTATTCATTGAGAAACGCTTTTTAAATCAGTAACTATTACTTACGAAAGCAGAACAATATAAATAAATAATCATATTAGATTCATAATTGGGTGCGCGCGGGCGCGAGTACGAGCGCACGCGTTAGGGCTTGCATTCCGGAATTTCGAAATTCCGGAATCTCGGACAAATATTCCGATATTACAATTCCGGAATTGAGACCACTGAATATCGAAAATTCCGGAATTGGATTTAAGTACTTTTATTCGATTTTACTATTGAAAATTGCCAATAAACTACACTATGCTGGTGTTAAGCCGTCGCTGACAAAAGTCTGAAGTCTAGAACAGCATGCTGCATTAACATACCTCATTAACTTAACCATCGAATTATTTACTTTTGATACTTGCTACAGCAAAGACATACATTTACTTGCCCAGAATCCTACCTACACCTGACCTACATCGTCTTGGGTCGTCCAATTCGTTTTTTGCCAAGTTCTTAAATTAGTCCTATTCTGCTTTCGTCACCCATTCTACATTCGTCACTTTCGTCGGTGGGCTTTCTCATCTTTGGTCATATTTGTTGTTTGCCTTTTTCTTATTCCGTCCCATTCCGGTATTCGTCATTATCTTGTTTGGGCATGTTCGATGTTAGTCTATCTCATTTTCAGTCTCATTCATTATTCGTTATTTTTTCTTCGACACGTTCGTTGTTGGTCCCATTCGGTTAATGACAAGTTCTTAATTTGTCTTATTCTGTATTCTGTCATATTCTTCATTCGTCACTTTCGCTGGTAGTCTTTGTCATCTTTGGCCATATTTGTTGATTGTCTTTTACCCAGTGTGGTTATCAATTTCATCATCTCTTCCCTCCCGTGGGTGTCATAGAAGTCGCCCTGAAGAAGGTTGACAGCAGTTACCAAAGCTTTAATCAGTCTGAACCTATCTAAGTAGCCGTATGGCTAAGACCAGGCACGGCACGACGGAGTAAGCCGGGTGTCCCCGTTTTGGACTAATTTCCCCTACATGTGTATTGTTTAGGATACCTACATTTAATTAATATTTAAGTATAAGGATTATTGTTTATGGAATCAAAACAAAAAACAAGATAAATAGTGAATGGGACGAATATCGAATCCGTCCGTCCGTATGTCACAGCCACTTTTTTCCGAAACTATACTATTGAAACTTGGTAAGTAGATGTATTCTATGAACCGCATTAAGATTTTCACACAAAAATAGAAAAAAACAATAAATATTGGGGGTTCCCCATACTTAGAACTGAAACTCAAAAAAAAAAATTTTTCTTTAAACCCATATGTGTGGGGTATCTATGGATAGGTCTTCAAAAATTATATTGAGCTTTCTAATATAATTTTATTCTAAACTAAATAGTTTGCGCGAGAGACACTTCTAAAGTGGTAAAATGTCCCCCCCCCCCCCACCCCTGTAACTTCTAAACTAAGAGAATGATAAAACAAAAAAATATATATGATTACCATGCAAACTGCCACCGAAAATTGGTTTGAACGAGATTTAGTAGGTACTTAAGTAGTTTTTTTTTATGAGTCATAAATCGTAAACCGCAATTTTATTATGTTACTTGCTGCTACGGAACCTTTCATGGACGAGTCCGACTCGCACTTGGCTGCTTTTTTAACATTGGACAGTCAAGGCGTCCAGCCACCATCCTCAGGATGTTGTTATTACTGTCTCGCGCTCGTCTCAGCCACGAGGCTACCCTCTTGCGTCTGATGGCATGGAAGCCATCCATGCGCGCCTCGGCCAACATGGCTGACGCACTGCAATGACGAGGCAGCTTTAACAACATTCTGATGTTATTGTATTGTATACCGAGCGCGTTATCCCTTATCTTGGCAAGGCTCAAAATATTTTAAATTTTAATATTTTTTGAGTTTTTTGTCACCTATTGACCATACTAGACTATTAAAAAATTATGAAGATAATCCAGGGATTTCCAGTTTCGGGAAATCATTTGTATTATATTTAGAGTCTGGCTAGCCAAAAATTGTTGACAAATATTCCGTTGTTGTATCACCAATTGTCTATGATTAAAAAAAAAAGCTAAAAGTCAGTTGTCAATTTATGTCATTCATTCAAATTGTTTGCGGTTTATAATGGATTTATTTTAGATAATATTAATAATGTCTATACTGAGTGAGGGTCGCAAACTATTATTTAAGCTGGTAAATAATTACGACAATGTGCGAAGTCGAGGTGTAGCGTTGTATAACGAAAAACTGCAATGTTTACAACTCCTAAACAAATGTAAACAAATTCGGAGGTTGGTGCTCTATAAATATTTTGATACTTAGCATTTAGCATATTTGGCATAGTACTTATGTATTTTTTTGGTGATGGATTAATATTACGGTATTATCGAGCTAGGTCTTATTTATACTACATTTCATTTTTCGCCTTGTAACAATGGTATATGGTGAGAAAGTGTTAACATATGTGTTTATTGTTGACTGTACTTTTCATAGTGGTAGAAATTATGTGAGCTGACTTTGAGTGCACGTCAACGTATATTTAACTTATATCCTTAGGTACCTTACGTGTGCACAGAAAATTAAAAATATTTTCTAGTATCAAAACTATAATTCCTACTACACAAAGTGTGACCAGCCCAAGATTTTTTGAATTTCCCGCCAAACATTTGTGTCAAATTTCAGTAGCCAGACTCTAACACAATGCCAATCCCTCGACAAACTAGTTGCTAACTTTTTAGAAGAAAAATGTGGATTTTAATGAAAATATAACATGTAATACATCAGAAATCAACATTAATTGTTACTAAACCCTAATCTAAAGCATAGAATGATTATTATACCTATAAAAATAAATTATATCTACGAATACCCGATCACTGGGCGGAAATATTTTGTCCCGTGGAGATTCAAAAAACACGTTAACAAAAAGTTGTGTAAAATAGGGAAACTATACAAATAATTATAATAGTAAAAAAAAACATCTTTTTTACTTTGGGGGCATTTTTAACCATAAATAAAATTTGCTGTGCTACGGTCTACGGCGTAGCAATAAGGCTACAGCGGCCTAATATACAGTTTAAATAATATCCATTACATAAAAAAAACAAAGTTCACTAACTAAATAGTATGATAACTAATATGACGTATTCAAAACATGTATTTCAACACATATTAACTCACATTTATAGACGGGTCTAACGCGAATTTTATTCAATTACCTTGATTTACCGACGTTTCACTGGTCGTGGTCGCGGCTGACTGATGTCCCAGCAAAATGTCAAAACAGAGATTTGTGCAACTACCCCACGAAAAGTGTATGAAAAGGTTTGGGGTAGACATCACATTTTCAAACCACCCACTACACATAATGTTAATTATTGTCAATCGTCCGACACGCAACACTCACAATATCCACGCACACGTCCGAAGATAGATTCTTTGGCTTTAACTTCTGTATCACTGGTTCCCAAGTTTTCTATGAAATATTTTTATTTTTTAGTATAATGACGACCCTTTCACGGTGACCTTAATTTCTGTGACATAAGTGCACAATTTTGTTAACATATTTTACTTATAGCTTAATAACGACCCATTCCTGGTGAATTTATTTTTTAAATAATTTGATTTAATTTATTTATTGTGAAACTGCTGACATACGATTGTAATTTAATAATATTGAATGAAATTTTGATTGTCAGTGTTATTTTTCGTACTCCATTATTCATAATGTTAAAAAACTGACAATCACAATATAAATTCCTAAAAATTTACCATGTGTAATTTGAAGTGGCATTGTATATTGTGAGATAAATAAATCATATCATATCATATGATAATAGGTATGACGCGGGTATGACTAGGTCTTCAGGTCTGTGACATAGAGTAATAAAGTAAAGAAAGAGTGGTAACTCCATAGATCAGTTTTCGCGCGTTATTTCGTAGTCGACATCTAAAGTCAAGTAGTGGAACTAACAAGTACACCTACTTGACACCAGATGTCACAAGTGTAGCTACTGACGAAAAATGTACTACTTAAACAATTTACAACTAATATTATAAGCAGAAGCGGTTGAAAATAAACTTCCTGTTAATCCGGTTGTAGCTGAGAATTGTTGAGTATCAGCATAGAGCATCTCAAGTATGCGGGAGTACACTTGCCGCGGGTGCTGGCGATGTTTTACACGATGTGCTTAAGACACGCTTATCTCCCTAGGAAGCTCACTAGGACAGTGGTGGTGCCGCTGGTAAAGAACAGAACGGGGGATTTGTCAGATCTGGGAAATTACCGGCCCATCTCTTTAGCAACTGTTCTAGCTAAAGTGCTTGATAGCCTTCTTAATGAGCAACTTTGTAAGTACATTAAGCTGCACGTTGCACAATTTGGTTTCAGGCCAGGAGTGTCCACAGAGACTGCAATATTGTGTGTTAAGAGGGCTATCAGGTACTATAAAGACAGAAACACACCCATATATGCGTGTTTTCTGGACCTGTCGAAAGCATTTGACCTGGTTGTGTACGACGTACTGTGGGACAAGCTAGAGAAAACGGGTATACCGAGTGAGTGCGTCGATTTATTAAAGTACTGGTACAGCAGCCAGGTCAATTGCGTGAGATGGGCTGGTGAGGACTCGGAGGAGTATAGTTTAAAATGTGGGGTACGTCAGGGTGGACTAACATCTCCCGTGCTGTTCAACCTCTATGTGAATGAGTTGATTGAGGGGCTCAGCAATACACATGTCGGATGTCATATAGATAAAACGTGTTTTAACAACATCAGTTATGCAGACGACATGGTATTGCTGGGTCCGTCGAGCGACTCGTTAGGGCCAGAGTTGGGCAAAAATTAACTTGAATAAGAATAAGAATAAAAACAGAAATTTTATTCTTATTCAAATCGATTTGAATTAGAATAATTCTTACACTAGTTATTTTAGAATAAAATTAAGGTGAATAAATCATGCGACTTTTATTTTAAATGCGGAATAAAAAACAGAATAATTATTCTAGAAGTGGGACTATTCTAACTAAGGTTTTATTCAATTAAAATGTTATTTAGAATTAAGTTAATTTTTGTAGTACAATTGGTTATATTTTGTAAGTTGATTTTCAACCTTCTATTTAAAAGTCGGATTGATTTGATATTTGTTACTTATTATTTATTATTTATTTATTATTTATTATTTATTTATTGGAAAACCAACAGCACATGAAACATATTAGCACTATGTATAAAAATCGAAGGCCAATTATAGGTTTTCACAGATAGAAATTACATAGAAGATAACTTCGCTAAGTAAGTATATATAGTTTACAATTCTGCGTAGACTAAGCAAGTACATACATAAATTAAGAATAAAAACTATTGAGGACAAAAATCATTACAGACAAGATAGAAAGGTCAAGCTCACTCAAAGAATTTAAGCGTTAAAATACGTCGTATAGACTGCGTATTTATATTAAACACATCAATATCATGCTCTCTTGACATACTGTTAAGTGTTCTACCCGCACGAATAAGGAAACTGTTACGTCTGTAATTCGAGGATGCAAAGGGAACAGAAATAGGGGGATAATACCTTTTAACTCTATTAGGAGTGTTGAACACAATACTACCTAGAAGATCAGGACAGTCAATGGTGCCATTCGTAATTTTCAAGAAATATATAATGTCAGCAATTTCACGTCGCTGTGACAAAGGTAACAAATGGTGTTTTTTGCACACGCTAATATAATTAGATGAGTTATATGGGGTACGTAATTTATAGCAGAGAAACTTTATGAATTTTCGCTGAATCCGCTCGATCCTATCTATATAAACGTTGTAACAGGGGTTCCATATCTGGGAAGCATACTCGAGTTTGCTTCTTACAAATGAACAATATAGGATCTTGAAAGTTTTTGCCTGTGTAAAATCGGAACAACTGCGCATTATGAACCCAAGAGACTTAGTAGCGCTCTTCACAATGCTATCAATGTGAGCGTCAAATAGTAATTTGGAATCGTGTATTACGCCCAGATCTCTTAGAAAAGATACTCTTAATAAATATTGATTATGTATAGCATAAACAGAAGTGATCGGTGATTTCTGACGTGAGAAAGTAACTACATGACATTTAGATGGGTTAAGATCCAACTTATTTTCTCTACAGTACATACCAAGACGATCGAGATCGGCTTGTAATAGAGCAACATCTTGGACTGATTTAATCTGAGCAATAATTTTCATATCATCTGCGAAACAAAGCAACCTAGAAAACTTAAAGCATACAGAGATATCATCAATGAAAATATTGAAAAGCAAAGGACCGAGCAAAGATCCTTGTGGGACACCACTCGGGACATTAACCCAACTAGAAACATAATTACTTATAACAACAGCTTGAGATCGGTTATTAATATATGATGACAACCACCTCAACAGGTCACCATTTATCCCTAAGCGTTGGAGTTTCACAATAAGCAACTTATGATCAATACGATCGAAGGCTTTACTATAGTCTGTATAAATGACATCTACCTGATTACCTTTATCCATTGCCCCTGTAATAAAATCATTTAGTAGCACCAGGTTGGACACCGTAGATTTTCGCTGCATAAAACCATGCTGACTATGATTAAAAGAATGTTTAATAGCATCATAAACTTGAACATATACTAATTTTTCAAACACTTTAGCTAAAATACATAATTTAGACACAGGTCTGTAATTAACGATTTCTATCCGAGACCCTTTTTTGTAGACAGGAGTAATAAACGCAGATTTCCATACATTAGGAACAACACACTCACTAAGTGACCGTTTAAACAACAGTTCTATAGGCTTCAATAGACCTTTAGCACAATTCATTAAGAACTGAGCCGGAAGCTCATCAGGACCTGCAGATTTAGAAGGGTCAAGGGTAAGAAGCAAACGAAGGATGAAATCCGGATCAACTTCGATCTTAAATATATCGGTTGGTGAGTTCCAGTTACCATTGTAAGACAATACATCTGAGCTATTGGTAGGAGCAGAAAAAGTTGTATAAAAATAGTCAGAAAATGCATTACATATATCTGCACCATTCGAAATCACTCTATCACCATACTTTAAAGAACTTGGTATACCATGAGAATTACTACGCGATTTAATATAGGTCCAAAACTGCTTTGGATTCCGAGCAATATTGCTTTCAACACGACTAATATATGTCAAATAACATTCCCGTTCTATTCTTTTAACACGGTCTCTTAAAATACAATAAGAAATATAATCAGACTTGTTACCATAAATTTTGAATTTTTTCAAATACTTACTTTTTTCTTTGATAACTTTTTTTAAAGAAGCTGAAAACCATGGAGGAAAAGTACCCATGTTTAGGACCTTATAAGGAATATATTTATCTCTTAATTTTTTAAAAGTAGAATAAAAAAACTCAACGCATTGATCAAGTGATCGGCAAGAAAATTCATTTACCCAATTAATCAAGAATAACTCATTATTTATCGAGGTATAATCACCCTTGTTGTAATAATATTTATAGCGTGGTGCCGGTATAATAGACTTTAGCACAGAAAATTGCAAGGAAATAATTAAGGCTTCATGGTAAGGGTCAATTGGGACTAAGGGATCACAACAATTGTTAACGCACACGATATCGTTTGATAATATTAAATCTAATGTTTTGTTATAGCGATTACGGACCCCATTATATTGATGCAAGTTAAGCAAATTTAAATCATCAATAAAACCGCGCTCCTCTACTGTAGTATAATTAACGGGGGTTAAATATGAATCTTGGATCAACCATTCTATATTACTCATATTAAAATCCCCGGAAATTAGGAATTTATCATTGGGGTGATTAATTACAATATTTTCAAGTTGGTTGCAAAAGTTAGATAATTGTTGGGAAAACGTAAATCCTCCATTTTGCTTACATAGATATAAGACACATAGGTGAACGTTAAGTACTTTATTTGAGTCGTCAGATATAGACAGAGTGACCCACAAGTCCTCAGCTGAGGAGTGGTACTCCGGGTGCGGTACCACAGCCAGGTCCCTGCGGGCAGCGATGAGCACGCCTCCGCCACGACCTTGACCTGTCAGCGCCGCGTCACGGTCTCGCCTCCAAACCATATATCGGTCATCAAATAGCTCATTATCTAAGACCCCATCCAAAAGCCACGTTTCCGTCAACATAATAATATCGTAGCAAGCTAAACTTAAATTCCTATAAAATATCGATGTTTTAGTCCGTAAACCCCTCACATTCTGGTAGTAAATTGTTGGATATGTAAGTTTACTATTCACTGTGAAAAAATATTCTTAAAAACATTATATTAAAACATAATAATGAACAATCGAACAGAAAAAACACGTCAATGAAATATTTAGCACTCCAGAAAGTCCGATTTGTAAAATAATTTAAATAATCGCCTACAGACATAAACAGTTTCCCATTAGCGTGAGCGAGTAAGTCATAAACAAGCACGAAAATCAAATGAATTAGACAAGGATAGATATCTTTTAATGAGCTCAACAACAATAAGAACAGTAGCAACATGCAAAGAATGCAATCGGCGATAAGCGGCCGACCCAGACAATAACAACTCCCGCCCGGTTTAGGCCGGACAACGGTACTCAAAGTTTGCGTGATGTATAAAAATTTTAATATGAAAAATAGTAAGTTCACCACTAAAATTAACCGAGACAACAATAATGAGAAAACTAAGTACATTACGACCTTGATTAGACTAATTTGTTTAAATCATTATCACTATTAATTATAAATACTTTGGAAGAGTCATCCTTGCGTACGTGAATTTTCGCGTATTTGACCCATATGTACGCATATCCTTTCGACTTAAGAGTACTTTTCGTCTTCGTCAGCAGCTGCTTGTACATAGGAGTTAAGTGATCGTTGGCGAAGATCCTTTGTTTACTGCCCTGAAATCCGATTTCTTCAGCCGTGATGGTCTTCTTAAGTCGCGCTGAAGCCAAGAATTCTTCTTTTATGTATCTATTTATAAATCCTACAATGATACACTTCTCATTTGAGTTCTGAGCAGGGACCCTTGAAATATAATTGATACTATTCTTATCGATTGGGAATCCCACAACGCCGCAAATATTGTCAAGGATCAAGAACAGGTTCTCATTCTTCTTAAGTGGAACCCCTTTAATTTCTACATTGTTGAGCCGTTGCCACTGATCCCTACTAGCGAGTTCACTTTTGAGGGATGACACTTCTTGGCCTAAACTAAAGTTACTTTAGTTTAGGTATAGTACACATTGAAGAGTTCCGCTATACACTATCTAGTTCTATCATCCGATCAGGGTGCTTAGCCAATATGCCAAACGTTGATGCTACGTAGAGTTGCGCATAGTCTCTCTCTATCACTCTTACATATTAGTGCGATAGAGAGACAGATAGCGTGTCGTAGCGCAAACGATTGGGTGCCTAGCTAAGATGCCAATTTTTGTTTTTAATTTAATAACCAAATCATTAGGTTTAATTTAGCTGCTTTTAGCGCTTTCTGACTCTCACTCTTACATATTAGTGCGATAGTGACAGAAATAGCGTTTTGTTGTCGTGGGGCAAACGTTTGGCATGTTGGCGACACTCCCAATGTGCCTAGCCAATATGCAAATTTTAGTTTTTAATTTAATAAACAAATCATTAGGTAAATTATGCTGTTCTGGGGGCCTAGCCAACATGCCAATCGCTTGCGCTCTGACAACGAAGCATTTTCTGTCTCTATCACTCTTACATATTAGTGCGATAGAGAGACAGAAATAGCGTTTTGTTGTCGTGGTGCAAACGTTTGGCATGTTGGCTACGCTCCCAAGGTGCCTAGCCAAGATGCCAATATTTGTTTTTATTTTAATTAACCAAATCATTATGTAAATTCACCTGTTCTGGGAGCCTAGCCAACATGCCAATCGCTTGCGCTCCAACAACGAAGCGCTTTCTGTCTATATCACTCTTACATATTAGTGCTATAGAGAGAGAGAGATAGCGTTTCGTTGTCGTAGCGCAATCGATTGGCATGTTGGCTACGCACCCAAGGTGCCTAGCCAAGATGACAATTTTTGTTTTTAATTTAATAACCAAATCATTAGGTAAATTTAGCTGTTCTGGGGTCCTAGCCAAGATGCCAATCGCTTGTGCTCCGACAACAAAGCACTTTCTGTCTCTATCACTCCTACATATTAGTGCGATAGTGACAGAAATAGCGTTTTGTTGTCGTGGCGCAAACGTTTGGCATGTTGGCTACACTCCCAATGTGCCTAGCCAAGATGCAAATTATAGTTTTTAATTTAATAACCAAATCATTAGGTAAATTAAGCTGTTCTGGGGGCCTAGCCAACATGCCAATCAATTGCGCTCCCAACGAAGTGCTTTCTGTTTCTATCACTCTTACATATTAGTGCGATAGAGATACAGAAATAGCGTTTTGTTGTCGTGGTGCAAACGTTTGGCATGTTGGCTACGCTCCCAAGGTGCCTAGCCAAGATGCCAATTTTTTATTTATTTTAATAACCAAATCATTATGTAAATTTAGCTGTTCTGGGGGCCTAGCCAACATGCCAATCGCTTGCGCTCCAACAACGAAGCGCTTTCTGTCTCTATCACTCTAACATATTAGTGCGATAGAGAGACAGAGAGAGAGCTTCGTTGTCGGAGCGCAAACGATTGGCATAATGGCTAGGCCCCCAGAACAGCTAAATTGTACCCAAAGATTTCGTTATTAAATTAAAAATAAAAATTGACATCTTGGCTAGCCACATTGGGTGCATAGCCAACATGCCAATTGTTTGCGCTACGACAACGAAACGCTATCTTTGTCTCTCTATCGCACTAATATGTAAGAGTGATAGAGACAAGCGCTTCGTTGTCGGAGCGCAAATGATTGGCATCATGGCTAGGCTCTTAGACCAGCTAAATTGAACCTAATGATTTGGTTAGTAAATTAAAAATAATACGGTTACTGAAACTATGCGATATGCGACTGTCAATTTGTAAGATTTTATTCCATAAAATAGGTATAAATTAGGCAAGAGACTAACTACTTTTACATCTACCTAACTATACGTAATTAGTACCTATACCGTACCCGGACTACATTTTTATGCGTGGAATATTATTTCGAATAAAAATCATGATTATATTTATTTGATTAAGAATAAGTTATTCTCATTCAATTTTTTCATCTATTCAATTCATTCCCGACCAAAATTATTTGAATATTTTTGACGGGAATAAAATCGAGATGATTTTATTCCTACGAATTCTTATTCAAATAATGATTTTATTCTTGAATGCCCAACCCTGGTTACGGCAACTCATCTCTGTGTGTGAGGGGTATGCTGAGCAGCATGGTCTTAGATATAACACAAGCAAGAGCGAGTTTGTACTCTTCAAAGCCAGTAAATACAACCCTACAACAATACCTAGGATCATGCTGTGCGGCGTGCCCTTGAAGAGAGTTGAGAGGTTCAAATACCTGGGGCATATCCTTACAGAAGACCTAAAGGATGACCTGGATATAGAGAGGGAGAGAAGGGCGACGGCGGTGCGTGGTAATATGCTTGCCCGCAGATTTGCAAGGTGTAATGAACAAGTCAAATTGACGCTTTTCAAAGCCTACTGTCAGACGTTCTACACTTGCAGTCTGTGGGTAGGTTTTACACAGTGGGCATACAACGCACTAAGAGTCCAATATAACAATATTTTGAGGATGCTGTTGCGGCTGCCGAAGCTCTGTAGTGCGTCCAACATGTTTGCAGAAGTACGAACGGACGATTTTTACGCAATCAGACGCAAGCGTGTGGGATCACTACTCAGGCGAGTGCGTGGCAGCGGCAACGGCCTCCTCAAAATATTGTCGGAGAGCCTTGACTGCCCTATAACTAAATACTGGGTCGAAGTGGCCATCGGCAGGGCCAAATAGGATGAGGCCGCGACCAATCGCGTGTTTTGTATATTTTCTGTACCTATACTAACTTAGTTATTAAGTCAAAACTGTTACTAACATTATATGGATCTTTGATCTGCAATAAATGATTTTTATTTATTTATTAGGGTTTTCGTTCGCCGAGACATCTATTGTCAACTAACAGTTCTAATAAATTCCGCTACTTGACGCTAGATATCGACTAAGAAATATCGCGCGTGTTGGTAAGAAAACTGATGTATGGAGTTAACATGAATTTTGGTTTTTTCAGGGTCCAAGGCAGTTAAAGGTGCTATCATTAGATGCGAGTGTCCGATACCAGGTAAGTACATTGTATTTTTTAAATGTTCTATTAATTTCCTTGTCAATATTTAACTTGCGCATGAAATACAGAAATCAGGTTGGAATGGACGACTACTTCTCGCCACGTTAAAGGCCCGACCTTACTTCTCGCCACTTTAGAGGCCCGGCCTTACTTCTCGCCACGTTAGAGGCCCGGCCTGTTCACGAAAAGTCTTCTAGAACTCGACTTTAGGTCATGTCGTCTCAGATATGGGTAAATATGGTATCGATGGATTCAGTGTAATGCCCTGAACACTAATATATGAGATGACAACCGCGAAAGTGGTGGGGGTAGTTGCTGTGACGTCATAAAGTCGGCTACAATTCTTATTTTTTATTTTCTTTTAAACATACCATGTGGGGTACCAAATGAAAGGGCTTTGTGAGTAAATTACAAATATATAACATAATGTATCATTTTCAATACTTAGTCTAACAAATTCTTAGAATACGTAAAAAAAATTACAATCCACAGTTGATTTTCAAGTGCTCTAAATTGAAAATGGCTGAATGGATTAATCCAAAATACATACCAAGTGACTGTGAATATCCTCTATACTTATAATGTTAAAAATGTTAAAATATAACTAGCCAGATATATCAACAAATAAGAAAAGTACATCAAGTTGAAATAAGTATAATTTTCTGTTACATTAAACAACAACTATTAATAAAAAAAAAAACAAAAAACCCGACTGTTGACATATATTTTTGTAGTCGTCTTTTTACTAGTTTTCATTTGGTACCCATATTACTACAGTAAAAAAAAACCCGTTTTTGCATTTGTGGGCGTCATTTTCAAAATTTGTATAGCCTGTGTCACTATGTGTCTGTGCGGTGTTAGTGACACAGGCTATATAATTTTTTTTAATGACGCCCGAAAATGATAAAATGGAGGAGAGGGGGTTTGTTATTTTTCTTACTGTAGCAATTTGGTTACCAAATGAAAGCTGCGGGCTCAGCACGTTTCCATTTTTATCGACTATCACTATGCGCGTCCCTTTCGCACTTACATACTTGTTAGAACGTGACAGGCATGGTGACAAGGGATAAAAACGCGACCGTGCTAAGCCGCCTGGTAAAAAGACCACTACAAAAATGTATGTCAACAGTCGGGTTTTTTGTTTGTTTTAATAATAGTTGTAGTTTAATGTAACAGAAAATTATGCACTTGAAAGTCAACAGTGGATTGTGAATTTTTTTAACGTTTTCTAATAACTTGTTAGACCAAGTATTGAAAATGAAATGTTACAGCATGTTATATATTTGTGATCTACTCACAAAGCCCTTTCATTGGGTACCCTGTAACTAGTCATAGACCCTATCTATAAATATAAAACATTTAAAGATTTTATTATTAATATTAAATACCAAAATCAATAACAAGAATAATTCCTTTTTAGCGGATAATGTCGTTTAGTAACATAACTGGTTATTAACAAAACGTGAGGGGATTGCGCTCCAAATCTCATGAGCTTTTCTCACAAGTTGCGCAGTCACATTATGATTTTATTTATATATCCGAGACGTGGCTAACGGCCGAGTTTATTTGTTTATCCAAGACGTGGCTAACGGCCGATTTTATTTGTTTATCCAAGACGTGGCTAACGGCCGATTTTATTTGTTTATCAAAGACGTGCCTAACGGCCGATTTTATTTGTTTATCCGAGACGTGGCTAACGGCCGATTTTCATGCAAACGAATATTTTGACAACAGATACACTGTTTTTCGATGCGATCGTTTTCGACCGAAGCATTTGTTTGTGAAAGAAAACAGCTAGGGCTATATTTTATAAAGTAAAATATTTAACTAGATATATTGTGTATGGCGTATATTTAGTGGAGTAACTTAATAACTTTGCAGGTAAATAAGTTTAGTATTTGTTAATAATAATTTAATAATTAGAGAAATACTAATCTCCGATTTTATGTAGCAATAGAAATGTAAAAGAAAAACCATAGTGTATAAAATTTAGCACCATTATATTCAATTAAGGAAACTGTAGGTCTAACCTTAAGATGCAATGTTAAACCATTACGCATTAATATAAATGACCGTTTGTTCCTTGATTCTCAAAAAAAATGCGCCTAACAATATCCCATGTGGCTAAAGTCAGACCAAGAATAGTCTGCAGCGGATTTGATAGCCCACGCAGTGAAAGTGTTATTTTAAACGTTAAACTTCTATGAAATTATGACGTATAAATGACACTTGCACTGCGTGGGCTATCGAATCCGCTGCAGAGTTTTTTGGTCCGACTCTACCACCAGTTTGGCACTGACATAAACGCTATCGAGAATGTAACTTACTTTCTATGCATCTCGCTCATACTCGATTGCGAGCGAGATGTATAGAATGTAAATTACGTAGACGTTAGCGTATATGTCAGTTTTTAGTAGAAGAGCCGGCCGCAAATTTTCTAACCGACTTGATACCACGATGAAATGCACAATGGTTTCCCATAAAAGTGATGCTAAGACCGAATTCGATAGTCTGCCACGGCGGAACTTGCCGAAAGTACGAAAAAGAAGGCCACTTCCGGTGCGAAAAAAGGGGGCTGATTTAACCCATCTGATACCGAAATAATAGTAATGGCAGCAGTTAGAAATTTACATGTAGACACAGAAAAGCGAAGTCTGCTAGTATTTTTTTTGCCGGAAGTGCTTGGCAGACGCTCTCAAAGGTGGCCACCAGGACCCCTAATTTAACCCATCTGATACCACCATGAAACCAATTCCAGTCGGTAGGTATGAACCCTCATGTCAGGAATATATAAGTCTGCCAAGGCTTTTCCTGCCGAAACACCTTGGCAGACGAGATTATGTGAGCAAGGTAACCATCGGTTACCCTACACTAACCCATCTGATACCACCATGAAACCAATTCCAGTCGGTAGGTATGAACCCCCATTTTAGGAATATATAAGTCTGCCATGGTTTTTCCTGCCGAAACACCTTGGCAGACGAGATTAAAAGCAAGATGACCATCGGTTACCGTACACTAACCCATCTGATACCGCGATGAAACCAATTCCAGTCGGTAGGTATGAACCCTCATTTCAGGAATATATAAGTCTGCCAGGGCTTTTCCTGCCGAAACACCTTGGCAGACGAGATTATGTTAGCAAGGTGTACATCAGTTACCCTACATCAACCTATCTGATACCACCATGAAACCAATTCCTGTCGGTAGGTATGAACCCCCATTTCAGGAATATATAAGTCTTCCAAGGCTTTTCCTGCCGAAACACCTTGGCAGACGAGATTATAAGCAAGATGACTATCGGTTACCGTATACTAATAACCCATCTGATACCACCATGAAACCAATGCCAGTCGGTATGTATGAACCCTCATTTCAGGAATATATTAGTCTGCCAAGGCCTTTCCTGCCGAAACACCTTGGCAGACGAGATTATGTTAGCAAGATGTACATCAGTTTCATGGTGGTATCAGATGGGTTAAATTAGGGGTCCTGGTGGCCACCTTTGAGAGCGTCTGCCAAGCACTTCCGGCAAAAAAAATACTGGCAGACTTCGCTTTTCTGTGTCTACATGTAAATTTCTAACTGCTGCCATTACTATTATTTCGGTATCAGATGGGTTAAATCAGCCCCCTTTTTTCGCACTGGAAGTGGGCTTCTTTTTCGTACTTTCAACAAGTTCCGCCGTGGCAGACTATCGAATTCGGTCTTAGCATCACTTTTATGGGAAACCATTGTGCATTTCATCGTGGTATCAAGTCGGTTAGAAAATTTGCGGCCGGCTCTTCTACTATTTGACACTGTCAGTAACTCATGGTGGAACGGGTCAGTTCCTCATTATTTACATGAATATTTATAATTGACGTTAAGTAATATTCAGTAACCTTGTTTCAGTAACTAAAAGTTCAAAGGAACGTGTTGTACCATGCGTGATTAACACCACAGGTAAGCCTTGGAAGCATTAATGTGGTGGTACTAGTGCTCGACATGCTAATACCCAATAGATGACACCCTGCTGTCAGCTCTATTGACAATGACTTAAGTTTCAAGATTAAATGTACTGGGACCGCGTCGAGCACCAGTTCTACCACCTTACCTAAATAATAATAAAAACTGGCGAAACGGTAATCTTATAGATAAATCTATCTATCTAATCTATCTATCTATCTAATCTATTACCTATTAACGAGCAATTGTTGTATATTTATTATTTATATATATATTTCGGGGATATCGGAAACGGCTCTAACGATTTCGATGAAATTTGCTATATGGGGGTTTTTGAGGGCGATATTTCGATCAATCTAGGTCTTATTTTTTTTTAAACGCGCATTTAAAAACGCGCATTTTTGACTTTTTATATGTTTTTCGAGCAAAGCTCGGTCTGCCAGATACGCCAGCGACGCCAATAATAAGAAACATTTTAAATAGGTGTCAATAGATTCGCCGATTGAGCCGATTCGCGTTGTATTCCGATACTCCTCGTAGGAGAAGTCGGGGCATAGTGAACACCTTTACCTTTGACTTGACATAACAGAACAAATTAACAAGGAAGAAATGAAAAAATGTCTATAATTAGTCTTTATATATAATAAACTTTAAATTTATAACAACACTAGCCTCCAATGTTTAATAATTGCTGTAATTTTGAACAAAACGTAAAAGAATATATTTTATTCGCTTTGCCCAGGGTGCCGGTGCGGGTGATTATAAAATAAAATTTTACCTTATAAATTCAAAGTGAACACGCTATCCGCTTTGCCCGATCCACTTTGCCCAATTAGTCAGTTTAAGGGTGCCCTATTGATATTCCGAAAAAAAATACGCCGATTTTTGTTTCGCCGACAACGATTCGCAGACGGGTTGTTTGGCAGAGTAACGATTCGCCGAATCTCGTTACGCATAATAGTCGTTTGCGAGAGTAGTCAATAAGCAGAACATTGATACGCATATTTACTATTCGTAGAATAATCATTTAGTAACTGTCATAATTACCCGAGAAACCATTGGTCGAAACACAATAGGTCGAATGTTCATTTGGCATTAATATTGAATGTTCGTTTTTTTAGCATTAGAAAAAAGGTAAACATTAAACAATCTTGACGTGTCTTTTAATTGAAAAACTCTTTTTAAAAATAAGTCATGGCAAACATGTAACATTCACGAATCTAATACGATCATTTATATTCTTCTGCTTTCATAAGTAATACTTAGTTACTGATTTTTAAAAAGCGTTATTCAATTAAAAGACATGTCAACGTCGCTTAACCTTCTCTCTAATGCTAAAAAAAATTATAAAATAAGGTGAGATTTCAATTATTGATGAAGTGCACCTGATGATGATGATTGTTGATGATAATGATGATGATTTTTTTAAAGTAGTATGTTTAGCGATTACTCCAGCACCCATGGTCCGATTTGAGTTATTCTTTTTTTGTTTGAAAAAAGTTACCTGCGAGGTATTCCCATAATAATTTTGGTTCTGATCTGATGTTGTAATACATGAGGAATTGACGGAACCCCTAAATTTTTAAAGGCATTATTATGATTTCGGTATTTTCTAAAGTAACTCAAGCATTTCTTCCTGAAATCCACCAATTTCATGAAGTGCAACTGTAGCCTTACCACGAGTTTGACACTACATATTCGCTAACTTCTTCGTAACTTTATATACATATACTTAACGCATTTACTTAAAAAATGATAATATTTTATTTCATTCTTTTGTTTCGAAAATAACGACTTATATGTAAAATGTGAAACGTTATTCGACTAAACATTGCTTAAACGAAACGATTACTCTGCCAAATGGAAATCGTCCAATAATAGTTCTGCGAATTTACACAGAAGCAAACTGAACGGTATGTGAACCAAGAGTCTACGTAACGTTAGTTGACCAGAAGTTACATTGACAAATAAATGACTCTGCGAAACGATGTTCGGCGAATCGTTGTCGGCGAATCGATGATCTGCTAAAAGTTTATCGGAGAATCATTAGGTACCCCAGTTTAAGAAATTAAATATTTAAAAAAAATCACTGGATTGTTTGAATAAAAATTGCGTTATAAAAGGAAGATACTTTAATAAGCAATAGAAGCATCTAGAATTAAACTTAGAGATAATTACTATGACAAGATAACATAAAATGTACCTACTTGCCTTTCAAAATAGAATATTTTGTACTAAAAACAGCGGGCTCAGCACGGTTCCATTTTTATCGACTATCACTATGCGCGTCCCTTTCGCACTTACATACTTGTTAGAACGTGACAGGCATGGTGACAAGGGATAAAAACGCGACCGTGCTAAGCCGCCAGGTTTTGACTCGTCACCGACGACGCTCGCAGCGACCGCTCCCGATGACGCTTGCTGTTCATAAGAACAATAGATTCGGAACGGGTACCTAATGATTCTCCGAGGAACTTTTAGCAGATTATCGATTCGCCGACAACGATTCGCCGAACATCGTTTCGCAGAGTCATTTATTTGTAAATGTAACTTTTGGTCGACTAACGTTACGTAGAGTCTTGGTTCACATACCGTTCAGTTCGATTCTGTGTAAATTAGCAGAACTATTATTGGCAGATTTCCATTTGGCAGAGTAATCGTTTCGTTTAAGCAATGTTTAGTCGAATAACGTTTCACATTTTACATACACATAAGTTGTTATTTTCGAAACAAAAACTTTTTGCAAAAATAAAGAAATCCCACATCCAAAAGGACGAAATAAAATATTATCCATTTTTTAAGTAAACGATGACTTATAAAAATTATAAAGATTATTATATTTATATTTGTTTTTTTTTAATGTACTTATCCCATGTATCCTCTTCCTCTTGTTAGTTGACTACATAAGAATCACATACTTACATCCTGCTGCCGTTGTCAGTTTGCGTCACAAAAAAACTAGTACCTACTGGTATCTCTATACCGGTTAGAAGCAATCACGGTACTCTTACCGTGATTGCTTCTTGTTTGGGTTTTAATCAATTTTTAACCTAAATATGAACAAAAGTATAGGTAGGTAGGTATTGTATCTATGCAACATAGATTTTAATTTTCTGGTAATTTGTGTACCTACGTGAAAATAAGTATATACAGGTTGATTGATCCAACTGGGTCAGTAGGGAGAAGTCTGAAACTATGAGAGATAGCGATATCTGTTCTTAGGAACCATGGCTTCGATTTTAGATTTAATAATAATGACATTCACACTTTTTTTAACTCTCATACATAACCGGTAATCGAACCTGCTCAATATTCTTTATTTAATCGCGTGTAGTATTTGTTTGTATAATTGATCCTGAAAGTATAAGGACTAAATTTTGCTATGAAATCTTGTGTAAACATTAGACTGAAATGACCACAATTTAAATAATTTGCAAAATGTTGTCATTAGTATGCATCGGTCATCATTATGAATCATTTGATCTGAATAGACCACTTATGCATATCTTATCTGCATCGATGTTATGCATTACAAATTGCGTTTATTTAAAATCAGAACGCATTCGTTCAACGGGCGTGCCAATTTTAAATAAATTGGCACGCCTGCATTTGAAAATAGAACACTTATTAACTTTTACCCAAAATAATTAATCTTTGCATCCAGGAAAATTGCTACCATTTTGAACGTAGAATAAAATAATTATCTTATTGTTGGGTTTTTCTTTCAATTACTTAAACAATATTGAAAATGTGTTCCTTGTAACTTATGATTCGCACCATCAACAATAACAACGAAAAAACTTGCAGTTTTTATACCTAACATTGTTTACAGAGACTTTGACCAGGTTCGATTCCCGGTTATGTATGAGAGTAAAAAAAAGTGTGAATGTCATTATTATTAAATTTAAAATCGAAGCCATGGTTCGTAAGTACAGATATCGCTATCTCTCATAGTTTCTGACTTCTCCCTACTGACCCATTTGGATTGATCACCCTGTATATATATAATTAAATGTATCTAAAACCATGTTTATAAGACTCAAACTAACAGTTGTCGTGTTTTATTCAGATTATTTACGTATCAGACAATTTTTTGCTATGGGCTACCGTTCACGAATTATTTACGGAAAACTATAAAAAGGGACCTTTAAACCCCGCTGTACCCGTTAGCTTCAGCCCCACCCTCCGGTACTTTTAATATGTTGTTTAATACACCATTCCCTACAACTATGCCAAAATACGCGACTACGCATATTATTTCCCCAGTTTTTCCTTCGTTTGGTGGCCTAAGACTCAACCTAACTATTGGGAGAACGTGTCCTCCAAAGTACTGAAATTGACAAAACCCTCTAACTTCCGTAGAGAGTTTTGTTCTAGCATATTGCTAATTAACCGATTCGTTGCGTGTTCCATTTTGGAAAAATTTTGGCTGTGGCACGGAACAATCATTTCATGACACGGCAGCCATGCCATGCGCCATAGAATATGATAACAGGCCTACCGTGTCATCAGCCATGTGTAAAAAACATTGATACTACGGCAGGCGTGTCATCAGCGCCGAATCGGTTAAATAACCTACTGGTTGGATTATATGTTGGAGAACATGAAAAAATAATGGACACGTGTTTCTTTATTTCGAGTGAAGTGAGTGAAAGGATAAGAAGTAAGAAACTTTCAAGTGTGTTTTTTATTTGTAAAATATGAGTTTGAGCCGAAATAACGAAGCACGTGTCCATTATTTTTTCATGTTCTACAACATATAATCAAACCAGTAATTAACTAGCAACTCCGTAGAGAGTCATAGCTTTTTTTAACAATCTATAATTCCCGCGGGAACTTTGTGCATTCGTCCTTTAGTACACCTGCATGAAATAACATCTTTTTCGAGCAAGTGTGATTAAAAGATAATTATACGGCTTAACTCACTTAATATATGTAATATTTATGTCGTAGGCCGATCGTACGATCAGGCAGATCGTAATGTTCCTGTGTAATGTTTTGACGATAGTCACATCAAACTAATATATAGGTAGGATAGGTTCGTTAGGTTGCTTCAGATGCCCGAAGGGCAAACTGCCCAGATATAGGAGCCCCGCGTAGCGGGGCTCCGTCGACTCAGGGAACGAGTCAAAGATTTTCACGTTTCACGATATGCCTGATCTTACGATCGGCCGCCGACATATATACCCCCTTATTCATAAACGCGCTACAAACCTCAATTAGCTAATAATCGCTTGTCCTTATCTGTCCTTTTTGACTTATGTATTTCTAAGAAACCAAGAAAGGGATAAAATATAATTTAACTAAATCAGGCCCGTAAAGTTTTATGAATAAGGGGGTTAATAGTCAGTCGTATGGGTGACCGCTGCTTAATGTAGTATAAATTTGCTTTCTATGATAATAGGTATGACGCGGGTATGACTAGGTCTTCAGGTCTGTGACATAGAGTAATATAAGTAAAGAAAGAGTGGTAACTCCATACATCAGTTTTCGCGCGTTATTTCGTAGTCGACATCTAAAGTCAAGTAGTGGAACTAACAAGTACCCCTACTTGACACCAGATGTCACAAGTTTAGCTACTGACGAAAAATGTACTACTTTAACAATTTACAACTTATATTATAAGGAGAAGGGGTTGAAAATAAACTTCCTGTTAATCCGGTTATAGCTGAGAATTGTTGAGTATTAGGGTTTTCGTTCGCCGAGACATCTATTGTCAACTAACAGTTCTGATAAATTCCGGTACTTGACGCTAGATGTCGACTAAGAAATATCGCGCGTGTTGGTAAGAAAACTGATGTATGGAGTTAACATGAATTTTGTTTTTTTCAGGGTCCAGAGCAGTTAAAGGTGCTATCATTAGATGCGAGTGTCCGATACCAGGTAAGTACATTGTATTTTTTAAATGTTCTATTAATTTCCTTGTCAATATTTAACTTGCGCATGAAATACAGAAAACAGGTTAGAATGGGCGACTACTTCTCGCCACGTTAGAGGCCCGGCCTGTTCACGAAAAGTCTTCTAGAACTCGACTTTAGGTCATGTCGTCTCAGATATGGGTAAATATGGTATCGATGCATTCAGTGTAATGCCCTGAACACTAATATATGAGATGACAACCGCGAAAGTGGTGGGGGTAGTTGCTGTGACGTCATAAAGTCGGCTACAAATCTTATTTTTTATATTCTTTTTAACATACCATGTGGGGTACCAAATGAAAGGGCTTTGTGAGTAAATTACAAATATATAACATAATGTATCATTTTCAATACTTAGTCTAACAAATTCTTAGAATACGTTAAAAAAATTACAATCCACAGTTGACTTTCAAGTGCTCTAAATTGAAAATGGCTGAATGGATTAATCCAAAATACATACCAAGTGACTGTGAATATCATATATATGTCGCAGTCGGATCGTATAATCCGCCGTATTACATTACGGCTAGCCGTTTTCAAAAACAGGGGCGTTTTGAAATGCGGCGGTTTAACAATTAGCCGGATTGAATGCGGCTGAATGAGAATCCGCCGGAATGTATTCGGCGCCATACGTTCTTCAACACGACTAGCCGTAATGTAATACAGCGAGTCATTAGCCGCCGCTTTGACAGTTTTTAGTTCCCATTTTTAACACCTGTGGCGCTGCCTGACAAACGCTGGGGTGTCCATCAAATCTGGAGTTCGTCGGACTGTTTCTTTTCAAAAAACATTTCCTTCGCAACTTAACTAGACGGAGCCCCGCTTCGCGGAGCTCCTATTTCTGAGCGGTTTGCCCTTCGGGCATCTGAAGCTACCTAACGAACCTAACCTACCTACCTATTGATTTAGTGAGACGTCCGTGAAAACATTACACTTTGAGGAAAACAGCGTAGGTAGGTAATAAGTAGGTTAGGTTCGTTAGGTAGCTTCTGATGCCCGAAGGGCAAACCGCCCAGAAATAGGAGCCCCGCTTGCGGAGCTCCGTCTATTTAAGTTGTGAAGGAAATGTTTTGGAAAAGAAACACGTGTAGTGCGGTGGGACCATGGTAAAAATAAATTAAATTGCAAACATTGTCAAACTCCGGTTACGTAGGCGACCGAAAGAACTGGTCACTCTACAATCTAAAATAGTAGTACGATGCGGCTAAACGTAGGCCGCCTTATTGAAGAACGTATCGCAATGACAATCCGGCTAATCGTCGAACCGCCGCATTTCAAAACGCCCCTGTTTTTGAAAACGGCTAGCCGTAATGTAATACGGCGGATTATACGATCTGACTACGACATATATATTATAATGTTAAAATATAACTAACCAGATATATCAAAAAATAAGAAAAGTACATCAAGTTGAAATAAGTATAATTTTCTGTTACATTAAACTACAACTATTTAAAAAAAAAACATAAAACCTGACTGTTACATATATTTTTGTAGTCGTCTTTTTACTAGTTTTCATTTGGTACCCATATTACTACAGTATAAAAAAACAAACCCCGTTTTTGCATTTGTGGGCGTCATTTTCAAAATTTGTATAGCCTGTGTCACTATGTGTCTGTGCGATATTAGTGACACAGGCTATATATTTTTTTTAAATGACGCCCGCAAATGAAAAAATGGAGGAGAGGGGGTTTGTTATTTTTCTTACTGTAGCAATTTGGTTACCAAATGAAAGCTGGTAAAAAGACCACTACTAAAATATATGTCAACAGTCGGGTTTTTTTTTCTTTTAATAATAGTTGTAGTTTAATATAACAGAAAATTATGCACTTGAAAGTCAACAGTGGATTGGGGAATTTTTTAACGTTTTCTAATTATTTGTTAGACCAAGTATTGAAAATGAAATGTTACAGCATGTTATATATTTGTGATCTACTCACAAAGCCCTTTCATTGGGTACCCTGTAACTAGTCATAGACCCTATCTATAAATATAAAACATTTAAGTAGTAAAACGCCTTTATTATGAACTTGAATTAGTCTTTATTCATATTCCAATATAAATATCAAAGTTAAAACGTTCGAAAACAACGCCATCTGTAGACCGCGAAGGGAATTAAGTACATAACAAGTTACGTATTGACGTTGAAGCATTATCTACAAGTCACCTAACGTTCAAGTAGTTGCGACGAATGAATATTATAGTTGAGTTGGGAGCCCATACATTAAAAATACCCAATTGCAGTTTGGTATAGGAATTCTTAATTCAAGAATTACAGTCGACGAGTAGAAAAAAAGATTTTATTATTAATATTAAATACCAAAATCAATAACACGAATAATTCCTTTTTAGCGAATAATGTCGTTTAGTAACATAATTGGTTATTAACAAAACGTGAGGGGATTGCGCTCCAAATCTCATGAATTTTTCTCACAAGTTGCGCAGTCACATTATGATTTTATTTATTTATCCGAGACGTGGCTAACGGCCGAGTTTATTTGTTTATCCAAGACGTGGCTAACGGCCGATTTTATTTGTTTATCCAAGACGTGGCTAACGGCCGATTTTATTTGTTTATACAAGACGTGGCTAACGGCCGAATTTATTTGTTTATCCGAGACGTGGCTAACGGCCGATTTTCATGCAAACGAATATTTTGACAACAGATACACTGTTTTTCGATGCGATCGTTTTCGTTCGAAGCATTTGTTTGTGAAAGAAAACAGCTAGGGCTATATTTTATAAAGTAAAATATTTAACTAGATATATTGTTTATGGCGTATATTTAGTGTAGTAACTTAATAACTCTGCAGGTAAATAAGTTTAGTATTTGTTAATAATAATTTAATAATTGGAGAAATACTAAGCTCCGATTTTCTGTATAAAATTTAGCACCATTATATTCAATTAAGGAAACTGTAGGTCTAACCTAAAGATGCAATGTTAAACCATTACGCATTAATATAAATAACCGTTTGTTCCTTTATTCTCGAAAAAAATGCGCCTAACAATATCCCATGTGGCTTAAGTCTTAAATTTGATAGCCCACGCAGTGAAAGTGTTATTTTAAACGTCAAATTTCTATGAAATTATGACGTATAAATGACACTTGCACTGCGTGGGCTATCGATCCGCTGCAGAGTTTTTTGGTCCGACTCTGCCACCTTATCTTATCTTATCTTATTGTTTTCGGGGGCCCTTGCGGATACACTTCGACCCATAGGGATCTTTTGTGCAGTTACCCCCTAGAAGAGATCCGTCAACTACTCAAGAGCTTTTCCCACCATATCCATGTGTCGGATGATGGAGCTCATGGGTAGCGTTTTAAAGTCCTTTGGTTCCAGGTATCCTGCTCCAAAGTCCTTCATTATTTGTCTGGCGAGGGCGTGACATTCACACATTAAGTGTCTTACTGTCTCTTCCTCTTCGCCACACATACGACAATCGGTGTTGTCAGAGTGTCCCATCTTGGCCAGAAATCCTTTGACCCAGTAATGGCCAGTAAACACCGCCGTTATGATTTGGAGTTGTCTTTTGCTAAGTTTCCAAAGCTTTTTGCTCCAGCCGGAGTATATTCCTTGCATAAAGAGCTTTGCATGCTTTAGACCCGTCAGACTATCCCATTCTTCCTGGTGTTTGGTCTTGGTATGGTCTTTAATAGCCGTTGTGATGGTTCCCTGTGAGAACCCCACGAATGGTTCCGGACCTATAAGGTTACTTACAGATCCGGCTCAGGCGAGTTCATCTGCATTTTCATTGCCTATGAATCCCTCGTGCCCTGGGATCCATGCCAGTTGCACCCTGTTTTGCCTTCCAAGCTGGTTCAGAGCTTGGACGCCATTATATACCAGTCTAGAGTCCAGTCTGGGCGCTTCGAGCACTTTGAAAGCGGCCTGGCTGTCGCTGAGTATATTAGATATTCTTCCCTTGGATTCGCCTAACTATATTCTCATGCACGCAATTATAGCGAATGTCTCGGCTTGGAAGACAGTGGCGTAATTGCTCATGCTTAAACTACTACTAAAGTCATTTGCATAAATGCCTGCCCCCGTACCAGATTCTGTCTTAGACCCATCTGTGTACCATATGATGTCGTTTTCATCAGAGATTGGTGCTTCAAGACCTTCGGTCCACTCAGCCCTTGTTGGAATTTTAACGTTAAAATTCTTATGGAACACAAACTTGGGTTGCATCTTATCGCAGCCCATGTTCGTAATCCTTATCATGAAATTGTCACATTCCATGTTTGTGTGTTTGGTCTTTGGCTTGCTATCGTTCCAGAGGCCTGTTAGGGTCAACCTGTGTAGCGATTTCCGCGCCTCAGATTGTATCACTAGGTGTAGCGGCGAGAGGTCTAGCAGTACCTCCATCGCCGCTGTTGGCGTCGTTCTAAACGCGCCAGTAATAGCCATGCATGCCGTTCTTTGTATTTTGATAAGGGCATCCCTGCATGTGCTCTTTAGTGTCCTTGGCCACCATGCCAGGCATCCATACAAGATGATTGGTCTTACCATCATGGTATAGATCCATCTTAGTACCTTTGGGTTTAGACCCCACGTTTTGCCATAAGCCGATCTACACATTCCAAACACTCTAAGTGCCTTGGTGGTTGTTAGTTCGACATGCTTTCTCCAGTTCAGCTCTTTATCTAGTGTAACGCCTAGATATTTCATTTCATTGGACATTTCCAGTACCCTTCCATAAAGCTTCAGCTGCTTCATGTCTTTTTCCTGGTAAACGTATTACCACTGTTTTGCCTAGGTTTATGGAGAGTTGATGACAGTTGCACCATCTCTCCACTTGCTTCAGTGCTTTATTCATGATTTCCGATACTGTTCCCGGGAATTTCCCGTTTACAAGAATCACTAAATCATCTGCGTACCCTACCGTATGTATTGGGCCTTTGTTTAGTTCTTCCAACAGTGAGTTAACTACCAGACTCCAGAGAGTTGGTGAGAGAACCCCACCCTGTGTACAACCCTTCGTGGCCGTAGCTAATATTTCATCTCCCATAAGGGAGGATTTTATTAGTCGGCTATTTAGCATAGTACCAATCCATCTACAGATTGTTGGTTCTATGCCATGTTTAGATGCTGCAATATTGATTGCCTGATACGTGGTGCGGTCAAATGCCCCCTCCACGTCTATAAAAGGGGCCAGACATAGTTCTTTGTTCTCTATCGCCTGTTCCGCTCTGGTTGTCACCAGGTGTAGTGCCGTCTCAGTCGATTTACCCGGCTGATACGCACACTGCATTTGGTGCAGCGGATGCCTCTTAAAAGGACCATCCCTTATGTGTCTGTCTACCAGTTTCTCCAGTGTTTTGAGGAAAAACGATGACAGACTTATCGGCCTGTATGATTTGGCTTCTGTGTAATCTGCTTTGCCTGGTTTAGGCAAGTACGTTACCTTTACCATCCTCCACACACGCGGTACGTGTCCGAAGGCTATGCACGCTCTGTACAGTCTACCTAAGTGCGGTATTAGTACATTGGCGCCCTCTTGTAGTAGTATGGGGTAGATTCCATCTGGCCCCGGGGCTTTGTATGGTTGAAATGTGGATAGTGCCCATTGTATCTTATCGTGATCTACTACCTTTTTAGACGTGTCCCAGTTGTACCTGGTCGTGCTGATGGATTGTTCCATTGCACCGGTTGCTACATCGTCCGTTACGCTCTGATGTATTATCGAGCCTGGGAAGTGTGTGTCACACATAACTTTGAGAGTTTCTAGCCCCGTTTCAGTCATTCTTCCGTCACTTCTTCTAATGGAAGTAAGTGGAACTGACTTCGTTGCGGCTAGTGCCTTTGTTAGTCTCATGCCTTCCGGTATGGACCTGATTTGATCGCAATGGTTCATCCATGCTTTCCTTTTTGCTTTCCTCACAGCTTTGCTGTATTCCGTGAGTTTTCGCGCGTAATGCTCGAAGTCATTGGTCCTTTTAGCATCATTGAAGACAGCCCTGGTTTCCTTCCGGAGTTTTGCAATCTCCGGGTTCCACCAGGGCACCTTCTTCGCCAGGATTTTCTTTTTCGGGCAGTTGTTTGTCCAAGCTGTATAGACAGCTTGTGCTATTCTGTCTGTTTCAAGTTCTATGTCAATAATAGAGTTTAACTTGCCTTTAAAGGGTCTCCCAGTTCCACCTCCAGGTCGCTTTTGAACGCTAACCAGTTGGTGTTCCTGGGATTCCGTTTGCGTATAGTTTCTAATTGGATTTTAGTCTTATACCTGAAGCATATATATCTGTGGTCCGATAAAGAAATCACCCCAGAGACATGCCATGAGCTAATCTTATTACTCGCGTTGTTGGACGCTAGCGTTATATCAATAACCTCACCCCGCCTTGCATTGACGAATGTCGGTTCATTGCCTTTATTTAATAGTTGTAAAGAAGAGCTTACCAGAAAATCCAGTACCTTCTCCCCTCTTCTGTTGACATCCGAGCTCCCCCAGATGACGTGGTGAGCATTTGCATCGCAGCCGATGATCAGGTCGATGTTCGCCTGGCTGCCGTAAACAGCGAGATGCCTCAATTGCCCAGTGATTGGATCCGCTGCCTCGTAGGGAAGGTAGGCTGATGAGATGATTAGTGCCTTACCCCCCCCCCCCCCCCCCTTGTTTTGGATATGACCGTAGTCAGATCCCTAGAACAGAAAGCATGTAGAAGCAGAGCGTCAATGCCATTTTTAACATAGATACATGTCCTCATAGTACTCTCAGGACAAACATATAACAATGTCCCGCCAGTACCGTTTAAGCCTCTTATCTCGCCTTTGTAAATGTATGGTTCTTGAATAAGAGCAATATCGAATTTATCAGTTTATCAGTTTATTTATTGCATCCATGGTTACATTTGGTGTTACATGGTAAAAGTAAGTTTCACATGGGCCCTGGTAGGGCACAGCAATAGCAATTTATCGCTTTTTAACAGCTTAGCCAGAAGGGCAGTGGCTGCTTTATTGTGCTGGAGATTAATCTGTACGCACCTTAAGCCCTCCATTGCGGCGTTTATTGTTTGGTGGTGCTGAGATCAGCAGCCACCTCCTGGACCGTGTCGTCGAAGGACATGGGTGACATGGTACCCTCCAGGTAGAGTTCCGCCAGACCACGCAGATCCTCTGAGCCCGCCATCGATGAAATCGGTGACGATGCTCGAGACATGCGCGGTCCAGCATGGTCCTCTCCTAGCTGCACCATGCCCCCCGCCTCCTCCGACTGATCCTCCGCCACCTCCACAGGTGCGTCACCGGCTGGTGGCGCCTCCCGTTCCGGGCCCCCCCCTGTCGCCACAGCGACCGTAGTCTTCTGGGCTACCTCCCCCCCCTCTCCCCCCTCCCTACACGGCTCGACCTCAGCCCCCCCAGGCCCCTGCTCCCGCGCTTCCTCCAGAAGCTTGAAGTGGCTGGTGTCGAGCCCCGAATGCAGAACGTAGTCGGCCTCCTTGATGACGGCGGCCGACACCCGGTCCATCAGTACGATTCGCCTGGTGATCGGCCCCGACCCCACGGTGTCGACTACCTTCCACTCGCTCGTGCGCAGCCTAGGGTTCCTCCTCTGCAGCACCCTGAGGGCTCTCGCCATGTCCTGAGTGCCATCGACCACCGTTCTCCAGGCCATCTTGACCGGTTTCGGCAGATCTTTGGCACTCACGACCTTCAGGCGCAGCCCGGCAATCTCTCCACCTCCGATTACCGTGCCGAGCCATGCCGCGGATTCCTTCCCCTTGCAGGTGACGTTGAGCGCGCCCCCTACGAGGTTGCCGAGTGTGATGTCGGGCATAGGTTCTTCGGCCTCGTCAAGAGATAAAAGCAGAGCTCCTACGATGGCCGGCATATGCTCCTGCACCACTTTCTCGGCAGGAAAGGCCACTGGGACGATGGCCATCTTCTCGCTCGCCGTGACTTCTGCGAACGATCCCCCTACCTTCGCTCTCTTGGAGTCACCAGCGAGCAGAGATGAATCGCCACTGGCCCCCAGTGACTTCTTATTCTGTGGCCTTCCCGCTCCACTTGTGGAGGGTCCGGACACCGATTCCGCGTCCGTTCTTGCTCGCGCCTTCGCACGCCTCTTCTGCCTCCTGGACTTAGCGGCTCCTCCACCCGACTGCACGTCCACGCCCTTAGGCATGGCCGCGCTGTCGAGGGCGCCCGGAGCAACGCCAGCAGGATTTGGAAGCGGTGCTCCCGTTTGCCTCTTGCAGTAGGCCATCGTTCCGCTGCCTACTTACTCTTCTACTCTACTCTCGACTATACCACCAGTTTGGCACTGACATAAACGCTATCGAGAATGTAACTTAGTTTCTATGCATCTCGCTCATACTCGATTGCGAGCGAGATGTATAGAATGTAAATTACGTAGACGTTAGCGTATATGTCAGTTTTGACACTGTCAGTAACTCATGGTGGAACGGGTCAGTTCTTCATTATTTACATGAATATTTATAATTGACGTTAAGTAATATTCAGTAACCTTGTTTCAGTAACTAAAAGTTCAAAGGAACGTGTTGTACCATGCGTGATTAACACCACAGGTAAGTGTACTAGTGCTCGACATGCTAATGCCCAATAGATGACACCCTGCTGTCAGCTCTATTGACAATGACTTAAGTTTCAAGATTAAATGTACTGGGACCGCGTCGAGCACCAGTTCCACCACCTTACCTAAATAATAATAAAAACTGGCGAAACGGTAATCTTATAGATAAATCTATCTATCTAATCTATTACCTATTAACGAGCAACTGTTGTATATTTATTATTTATATATATATTTCGGGGATATCGGAAACGGCTCTAACGATTTCGATGAAATTTGCTATATGGGGGTTTTCGGGGGCGATATTTCGATCAATCTAGGTCTTATTTCTTTTAAAACGCGCATTTTTGATTTTTTATATGTTTTTCGAGCAAAGCTCGGTCTGCCAGATACGCCAGCGACTACTAATACTACGCACCACTAATAAGAAATATTTTAAATAGGTGTCAATAGATTTAGTCTGAGCCGATTCGCGTTGTATTCCGATACTCCTCGTAGGGGAAGTCGGGGCATAGTGAACTGTCTTTGTATATAATAAACTTTTAATTTAAAACAACACTAGCCTCCTAGGTTTAATAATTGCTGTAATTTTGAACAAAACGTAAAAAAATATATTATATTCGCTTTGCCCAGGGTGCCGGTGCGGGTGATTATGAACTGAAATTTTACCTTATAAATTCAAAGTGAACACGCTATCCGCTTTGCCCGATCCATTTTGCCCAATTAGTCAGTTTAAGAAATTAAATAGGTATTTAAAAAAAATCACTGGATTGTTTGAATAAAAATTGCGTTATAAAAGGAAGATACTTTAATAAGCAATAGAAGCATCTAGAATTAAACTTCGAGATAATTACTATGACAAGATAACATAAAATGTACTTACTTGCCTTTCAAAATAGAATATTTTGTACTAAAAACACGTTTTGACTCGTCACCGACGACGCTCGCAGCGACCGCTCCCGATGACGCTTGCTGTTCATAAGAACAATAGATTCGGAACGGGTACCTAATGATTGTCCGAGGAACTTTTAGCAGATAATCGATTCGCCGACAACGATTCGCCGAACATCGTTTCGCAGAGTCATTTATTTGTAAGTAAATGTAACTTTTGGTCGACTAACGTTACGTAGAGTCTTGGTTCACATACCGTTCAGTTCGTTTCTGTGTAAATTAGCAGAACTATTATTGGCATATTTCCATTTGGCAGAGTAATCGTTTCGTTTAAGCAATGTTTAGTCGAATAACGTTTCACATTTTACATACACATAAGTCGTTATTTTCGAAACAAAAACTTTTTGCAAAAATAAAGAAATCCCACATCCAAAAGGACGAAATAAAATATTATCCATTTTTTTAGTAAAGATGATTTATAAAAATTATAAAGATTATTATGTTTATATTTGTTTTTTTTTTTAATGTACTTATCCCATGTATCCTCTTCCTCTTGTTAGTTGACTACATAAGAATCACATACTTACATCCTGCTGCCGTTGTCAGTTTGCGTCACAAAAAAACTAGTACCTACTGGTATCTCTATACCGGTCAGAAGCAATCACGGTACTCTTAGTACCGTGGTTTGGGTTTTAATCATGTTTTAACCTAAATATGAACAAAAGTATAGGTAGGTAGGTATTGTATCTATGCAACATAGATTTTAATTTTATGGTCATTTGTGTACCTACGTGAAAATAAGTATATACAGGGTCGTTAATCCAACTGGGTCAGTAGGGAGGAGTCTGAAACTATGAGAGATAGCGATATCTGTTCTTAGGAACCATGGCTTCGATTTTAGATTTAATAATAATGACATTCACACTTTTTTTCACTCTCATACATAACCGTTAATCGAACCTGGTCAATATTCTTTATGTAATCGCGTGTAGTATTTGTTTGTATAATTGATCCTGAAAGTATAAGGACTAAATTTTGCTATGAAATCTTGTGTAAACATTACACTGAAATGACCACAATTTAAATAATTTGCAAAATGTTGTCATTAGTATGCATCGGTCATCATTATTAATCATTTTATCTGAATAGACCACTTATGCATATCTTATCTGCATCGATGTTATGCATTACAAAATTGCATTTATTTAAAATCAGAACGCATTCGTTCAACGGGCGTGCCAATTTTAAATAAATTGGCACGCCTGCATTTGAAAATAGAACACTTATTAACTTTTACCCAAAATAATTAATCTTTGCATCCAGGAAAATGGCTACTACCATTTTGAACATTTACGGAATAAAATAATTATCTCTTGTTGGGTTTTTCTTTCAATTGCTTAAACAATATTGAAAATGTGTTCCTTGTAACTTTTGATTCGCACCATCAACAATAACAACGAAAAAACTTGCAGTTTTTATACCTAACATTGTTTACAGAGACTTTGACCAGGTTCGATTCCCGGTTATGTAATATGAGAGTAAAAAAAGTGTGAATGTCATTATTATTTAATCTAAAATCAAAGCCATGGTTCGTAAGAACAGATATCGCTATCTCTCATAGTTTCTGACTTCTCCCTACTGACACATTTGGATTGATCACCCTGTATATATATAATTAAATGTATCTAAAACCATGTTTATAAGACGCAAACTAAAAGTTGTCGTGTTTTATTCAGATTATTTACGTATCAGACAATTTTTTGCTATGGGCTACCGTTCACGAATTATTTACGGAAAACTATAAAAAGGGACCTTTAAACCCCGCTGTACCCGTTAGCTTCAGCCCCACCCTCCGGTACTTTTAATATGTTGTTTAATACACCATTCCCTACAACTATGCCAAAATACGCGACTACGCATATTATTTCCCCCGTTTTTCCTTCGTTTGGTGGCCTAAGACTCAACCTAACTATTGGGAGAAATTGTCCTCCAAAGTACTGAAATTGACAAAAAACTCTAACTTCCGTAGAGAGTTTTGTTCAAGCATATTGCTAATTAACCGATTCGTTGCGTGTTCCATTTTCGAAAAATTTTGGCTGTGGCGCGGAACAATCATTTCATGACACGGCAGCCATGCCATGCGCCATAGAATATGATAACAGGCAGTACCGTGTCATCAGCCATGTGTAAAAAACATTGATAATACGGCAGGCGTGTCATCAGCACCGAATCGGTTAATTAACCTACTGGTTGGATTATATGTTGGAGAACATGAAAAAATAATGGACACGTGTTTTTTTATTTCGAGTGAAGTGAGTGAAACGATGAGAAGTAAGAAACTTTCAAGTGTGTTTTTATTTTGTAAAATATGAGTTTGAGCCGAAATAACGAGGCACGTGTCCATTATTTTTTCATGTTCTACAACATATAATCAAACCAGTAATTAACTAGCAACTCCGTAGAGAGTTATAGCTTTTTTAACAATCCATAATTCCCGCGGGAACTTTGTGTATTCGTCCTTTAGTACACCTGCATGAAATAACATATTTTTCGACAAGTGTGATTAAAAGATAATTATACGGTTTAACTCACTTAATATATGTACTTAATATATATGTCGTAGGCCGATCGTACGATCAGGCAGATCGTAATGTTCCTGTGTAATGTTTTGACGATAGTCACATCAAACCAATATATAGGTAGGATAGGTTCATTAGGTTGCTTCAGATGCCCGAAGGGCAAACTGCCCAGAAATAGGAGCCCCGCGTAGCGGGGCTCCGTCGACTCAGGGCTGTAACCGCGAAAATCGAAGTTCGCAAATTGCGGGCATTTTTCTCTGTCACTCTTATTACGCCTTCATTGGAGTAAAAGAGAAAGATCCCCGCAATTTGCGAATATCGGTTTTCGCGGTAGCCCCTCTGGGAACGAGTCAGAGATTTTCACGTTTCACGATATGCCTGATCTTACGATCGGCCGCCGACATATATACCCCCGCTACAAACGCGCTACAAACCTCAATTAGCTAATAATCGCTTGTCCTTATCTGTCCTTTTTGACTTATGTATTTCTAAGAAACCAAGAAAGGGATAAAATATAATTTAACTAAATCAGGCCCGTAAAGTTTTATGAATAAGGGGGTTAATAGTCAGTCGTATGGGTGAACGCTGCTTAATGTAGTATAAATTTGCTTTCTATGATAATAGGTATGACGCGGGTATGACTAGGTCTTCAGGTCTGTGACATAGAGTAATATAAGTAAAGAAAGAGTGGTAACTCCATACATCAGTTTTCGCGCGTTATTTCGTAGTCGACATCTAAAGTCAAGTAGTGGAACTAACAAGTACCCCTACTTGACACCAGATGCCACAAGTGTAGCTACTGACGAAAAATGTACTACTTAAACAATTTACAACTAATATTATAAGGAGAAGGGGTTGAAAATAAACTTCCTGTTAATCCGGTTATAGCTGAGAATTGTTGAGTATTATGGTTTTCGTTCGCCGAGACATCTATTGTCAACTAACAGTTCTGATAAATTCCGCTACTTGACGCTAGATATCGACTAAGAAAAATCGCGCGTGTTGGTAAGAAAACTGATGTATGGAGTTAACATGAATTTTGGTTTTTTCAGGGTCCAAGGCAGTTAAAGGTGCTATCATTAGATGCGAGTGTCCGATACCAGGTAAGTACATTGTATTTTTTAAATGTTCTATTAATTTCCTTGTCAATATTTAACTTGCGCAGGAAATACAGAAATCAGGTTAGAATGGGCGACTACTTCTCGCGACGTTAGAGGCCCGGCCTTACTTCTCGCCACTTTAGAGGCCCGGCCTTACTTCTCGCCACGTTAGAGGCCCGGCCTGTTTACGAAGTCTTCTAGAACTCGACTTTAGGTCATGTCGTCTCAGATATGGGTAAATATGGTATCGATGCATTCAGTGTAATGCCCTGAACACTAATATATGAGATGACAACCGCGAAAGTGGTGGGGGTAGTTGCTGTGACGTCATAAAGTCGGCTACAAATCTTATTTTTTATATTCTTTTTAACATACCATGTGGGGTACCAAATGAAAGGGCTTTGTGAGTAAATTACAAATATATAACATAATGTATCATATTCAATACTTAGTCTAACAAATTCTTAGAATACGTTAAAAAAATTACAATCCACAGTTGACTTTCAAGTGCTCTAAATTGAAAATGGCTGAATGGATTAATCCAAAATACATACCAAGTGACTGTGAATATCATATATATATTATAATGTTAAAATATAACTAACCAGATATATCAAAAAATAAGAAAAGTACATCAAGTTGAAATAAGTATAATTTTCTGTTACATTAAACAACAAGTATTAATAAAAGAAAAACAAAAAACCCGACTGTTGACATATATTTTTGTAGTCGTCTTTTTACTAGTTTTCATTTGGTACCCATATTACTACAGTAAAAAAAAAAGCCTGTTTTTGCATTTGTGGGCGTCATTTTCAAAATTTGTATAGCCTGTGTCACTATGTGTCTGTGCGGTATTAGTGACACAGGCTATATAATTTTTATAATGACGCCCGCAAATGAAAAAATGGAGGAGAGGGGGTTTGTTATTTTTCTTACTGTAGCAATTTGGTTACCAAATGAAAGCTGGTAAAAAGACCACTACTAAAATATATGTCAACAGTCGGGTTTTTTTTTCTTTTAATAATAGTTGTAGTTTAATGTAACAGAAAATTATGCACTTGAAAGGTCAACAGTGGATTGTGAATATTTTTAACGTTTTCTAATAATTTGTTAGACCAAGTATTGAAAATGAAATGTTACAGCATGTTATATATTTGTGATCTACTCACAAAGCCCTTTCATTGGGTACTTTGTAACTAGTCATAGACCCTATTTATAAATATAAAACATTTAAGTAGTTAAACGCCTTTATTATGAAATTGAATTAGTCTTTATTCATATTCCAATATAAATATCAAAGTTAAAACGTTCGAAAACAATGCCATCTGTAGACCGCAAAGGGAATTAAGTACATAACAAGTTACGTATTGACGTTGAAGCATTATCAACAAGTCACCTAACGTTCAAGTAGTTGCGACGAATGAATATTATCGTTGAGTTGGGAGCCCATATATTAAAAATACCCAATTGCATTTTGGTATAAGAATTCTTAATTCAAGAATTACAGTCGACGAGTAGAAAAAAAGATTTTATTATTAATACTAAATACCAAAATCAATAACACGAATAATTCCTTTTTAGCGAATAATGTCGTTTAGTAACATAACTGGTTATTAACAAAACGTGAGGGAATTGCGCTCCAAATCTCATGAGTTTTTCTCACAAGTTGCGCAGTCACATTATGATTTTATTTATTTATCCGTGACGTGGCTAACGGCCGAGTTTATTTGTTTATCCAAGACGTGGCTAACGGCCGATTCTATTAAATCTTCTCGGGGCAGAGGTGTACGGTTGGAGTCGGTAAAGGTTTATTTGACGTTCATAAGCGCATTGTAATATGCCTACTTGAATAAACTATTTTTTATCTTTTATCTTATCTTTATCAATACACTGTTTTTCGATGCGATCGTTTTCGACCGAAGCATTTGTTTGTGAAAGAAAACAGCTAGGGCTATATTTTATAAAGTAAAATATTTAACTAGATATATTGTGTATGGCGTATATTTAGTGCAGTAACTTAATACCTTTGCAGGTAAATAAGTTTAGTATTTGTTAATAATAATTTAATAATTAGAGAAATACTAAGCTCCGATTTTCTGTAGCAATAGAAATGTAAAAGAAAAACCATAGTGTATAAAATTTAGCACCATTATATTCAATTAAGGAAACTGTAGGTCTAACCTTAAGATGCAATGTTAAACCATTACGCATTAATATAAATGACCGTTTGTTCCTTGATTCTCAAAAAAACTAGTCTGCAGCGGATTTGATAGCCCACGCAGTGAAAGTGTTATTTTAAACGTCAAACTTCTATTAAATTATGACGTATAAATGACACTTGCACTGCGTGGGCTATTGAATCCGCTGCAGAGTTTTTTGGTCCGACTCTACCACCAGTTTGGCACTGACATAAACGCTATCGAGAATGTAACTTAGTTTCTATCTAATGTAACTTAGCATCTCGCTCATACTCGATTGCGAGCGAGATGTATAGAATGTAAATTACGTAGACGTTAGCGTATATGTCAGTTTTGACACTGTCAGTAACTCATGGTGGAACGGGTCAGTTCCTCATTATTTACATGAATATTTATAATTGACGTTAAGTAATATTCAGTAACCTTGTTTCAGTAACTAAAAGTTCAAAGGAACGTGTTGTACCATGCGTGATTAACACCACAGGTAAGCCTTGGAAGCATTAAGGTGGTGGTACTAGTGCTCGACATGCTAATGCCCAATAGATGACACCCTGCTGTCAGCTCTATTGACAATGACTTAAGTTTCAAGATTAAATGTACTGGGACCGCGTCGAGCACCAGTTCCACCACCTTACCTCTAAATAATAATAAAAACTGGCGAAACGGTAATCTTATAGATAAATCTATCTATCTAATCTATCTATATATCTAATATATGACCTATAAACGAGCAATTGTTGTATATTTATTATTTATATATATATTTCAGGGATATCGGAAACGGCTCTAACGATTTCGATGAAATTTGCTATATGGGGGTTTTAGGGGGCGATATTTCGATCAATCTAGGTCTTATTTCTTTAAAAACGCTTTTTGATTTTTTATATGATTTTCGAGCAAAGCTCGGTCTGCCAGATACGCCAGCGACGCCACTAATAAGAAATATTTTAAATAGGTATCAATAGATTTAGTCTGAGACGATTCGCGTTGTATTCCGATACTCCTCGTAGGGGAAGTCGGGACATAGTGAACACCTTTACCTTTGACTTGACATAACAGAAAAAATTAACAAGGAAGAAATGAAAAAATGTCTATAATTAGTCTTTGTATATAATAAACTTTAAATTTATAACAACACTAGCCTCCAATGTTTAATAATTGCTGTAATTTTGAACAAAACGTAAAAAAATATATTATATTCGCTTTGCCCAGGGTGCCGGTGCGGGTGATTATGAAATGAAATTTCACCTTATAAATTCAAAGTGAACACGCTATCCGCTTTGCCCGATCCACTTTGCCCAATTAGTCAGTTTAAGAAATTAAATAGGTATTTTAAAAAATCACTGGATTGTTTGAATAAAAATTGCATTATAAAAGGAAGATACTTTAATAAGCAATAGAAGCATCTAGAATTAAACTTCGAGATAATTACTATGACAAGATAACATAGGTACCCGTTGCGAATCTATTGTTCTTATGAACAGCAAGCGTCATCGGGAGCAGGCGCTGCGAGCGTCGTCGGTGACGAGTCAAAACGTGTTTTTAGTGCAAAATATTCTATTTTGAAAGGCAAGTAGGTACATTTTATGTTATCTTGTCATAGTAATTATCTCGAAGTTTAATTCTAGATGCTTCTATTGCTTATTAAAGTATCTTCCTTTTATAATGCAATTTTTATTCAAACAATCCAGTGATTTTTTTTGGGTACCTAATGATTCTCCGAGGAACTTTTAGCAGATAATCGATTCGCCGACAACGATTCGCCGAACATCGTTTCGCAGAGTCATTTATTTGTAAATGTAACTTTTGGTCGACTAACGTTGCGTAGAGTCTTGGTTCACATACCGTTCAGTTCGTTTCTGTGTAAATTAGCAGAACTATTATTGGCATATTTCCATTTGGCAGAGTAATCGTTTCGTTTAAGCAATGTTTAGTCGAATAACGTTTCACATTTTACATACACATAAGTCGTTATTTTCGAAACAAAAACTTTTTGCAAAAATAAAGAAATCCCACATCCAAAAGGACGAAATAAAATATTATCCATTTTTTTAGTAAAGATGATTTATAAAAATTATAAAGATTATTATATTTATATTAGTTTTTTTTTAATGTACTTATCCCATGTATCCTCTTCCTCTTGTTAGTTGACTACATAAGAATCACATACTTACATCCTGCTGCCGTTGTCAGTTTGCGTCACAAAAAAACTAGTACCTACTGGTATCTCTATACCGGTCAGAAGCAATCACGGTACTCTTAGTACCGTGATTGCTTCTGGTTTGGGTTTTAATCATGTTTTAACCTAAATATGAACAAAAGTATAGGTAGGTAGGTATTGTATCTATGCAACATAGATTTTAATTTTATGGTCATTTGTGTACCTACGTGAAAATAAGTATATACAGGGTCGTTAATCCAACTGGGTCAGTAGGGAGGAGTCTGAAACTATGAGAGATAGCGATATCTGTTCTTAGGAACCATGGCTTCGATTTTAGATTTAATAATAATGACATTCACACTTTTTTTCACTCTCATACATAACCGGTAATCGAACCTGGTCAATATTCTTTATGTAATCGCGTGTAGTATTTGTTTGTATAATTGATCCTGAATGTATAAGGACTAAATTTTGCTATGAAATCTTGTGTAAACATTACACTGAAATGACCACAATTTAAATAATTTGCAAAATGTTGTCATTAGTATGCATCGGTCATCATTATTAATCATTTTATCTGAATAGACCACTTATGCATATCTTATCTGCATCGATGTTATGCATTACAAAATTGCATTTATTTAAAATCAGAACGCATTCGTTCAACGGGCGTGCCAATTTTAAATAAATTGGCACGCCTGCATTTGAAAATAGAACACTTATTAACTTTTACCCAAAATAATTAATCTTTGCATCCAGGAAAATGGCTACTACCATTTTGAACATTTACGGAATAAAATAATTATCTCTTGTTGGGTTTTTCTTTCAATTGCTTAAACAATATTGAAAATGTGTTCCTTGTAACTTTTGATTCGCACCATCAACAATAACAACGAAAAAACTTGCAGTTTTTATACCTAACATTGTTTACAGAGACTTTGACCAGGTTCGATTCCCGGTTATGTAATATGAGAGTAAAAAAAGTGTGAATGTCATTATTATTTAATCTAAAATCAAAGCCATGGTTCGTAAGAACAGATATCGCTATCTCTCATAGTTTCTGACTTCTCCCTACTGACCCATTTGGATTGATCACCCTGTATATATATAATTAAATGTATCTAAAACCATGTTTATAAGACGCAAACTAAAAGTTGTCGTGTTTTATTCAGATTATTTACGTATCAGACAATTTTTTGCTATGGGCTACCGTTCACGAATTATTTACGGAAAACTATAAAAAGGGACCTTTAAACCCCGCTGTACCCGTTAGCTTCAGCCCCACCCTCCGGTACTTTTAATATGTTGTTTAATACACCATTCCCTACAACTATGCCAAAATACGCGACTACGCATATTATTTCCCCCGTTTTTCCTTCGTTTGGTGGCCTAAGACTCAACCTAACTATTGGGAGAAATTGTCCTCCAAAGTACTGAAATTGACAAAAAACTCTAACTTCCGTAGAGAGTTTTGTTCAAGCATATTGCTAATTAACCGATTCGTTGCGTGTTCCATTTTCGAAAAATTTTGGCTGTGGCGCGGAACAATCATTTCATGACACGGCAGCCATGCCATGCGCCATAGAATATGATAACAGGCAGTACCGTGTCATCAGCCATGTGTAAAAAACATTGATAATACGGCAGGCGTGTCATCAGCACCGAATCGGTTAATTAACCTACTGGTTGGATTATATGTTGGAGAACATGAAAAAATAATGGACACGTGTTTTTTTATTTCGAGTGAAGTGAGTGAAACGATGAGAAGTAAGAAACTTTCAAGTGTGTTTTTATTTTGTAAAATATGAGTTTGAGCCGAAATAACGAGGCACGTGTCCATTATTTTTTCATGTTCTACAACATATAATCAAACCAGTAATTAACTAGCAACTCCGTAGAGAGTTATAGCTTTTTTAACAATCCATAATTCCCGCGGGAACTTTGTGTATTCGTCCTTTAGTACACCTGCATGAAATAACATATTTTTCGAGCAAGTGTGATTAAAAGATAATTATACGGTTTAACTTACTTAATATATGTACTTAATATATATGTCGTAGGCCGATCGTACGATCAGGCAGATCGTAATGTTCCTGTGTAATGTTTTGACGATAGTCACATCAAACCAATATATAGGTAGGATAGGTTCATTAGGTTGCTTCAGATGCCCGAAGGGCAAACTGCCCAGAAATAGGAGCCCCGCGTAGCGGGGCTCCGTCGACTCAGGGCTGTAACCGCGAAAATCGAAGTTCGCAAATTGCGGGCATTTTTCTCTGTCACTCTTATTACGCCTTCATTGGAGTAAAAGAGAAAGATCCCCGCAATTTGCGAATATCGGTTTTCGCGGTAGCCCCTCTGGGAACGAGTCAGAGATTTTCACGTTTCACGATATGCCTGATCTTACGATCGGCCGCCGACATATATACCCCCGCTACAAACGCGCTACAAACCTCAATTAGCTAATAATCGCTTGTCCTTATCTGTCCTTTTTGACTTATGTATTTCTAAGAAACCAAGAAAGGGATAAAATATAATTTAACTAAATCAGGCCCGTAAAGTTTTATGAATAAGGGGGTTAATAGTCAGTCGTATGGGTGAACGCTGCTTAATGTAGTATAAATTTGCTTTCTATGATAATAGGTATGACGCGGGTATGACTAGGTCTTCAGGTCTGTGACATAGAGTAATATAAGTAAAGAAAGAGTGGTAACTCCATACATCAGTTTTCGCGCGTTATTTCGTAGTCGACATCTAAAGTCAAGTAGTGGAACTAACAAGTACCCCTACTTGACACCAGATGTCACAAGTGTAGCTACTGACGAAAAATGTACTACTTAAACAATTTACAACTAATATTATAAGGAGAAGGGGTTGAAAATAAACTTCCTGTTAATCCGGTTATAGCTGAGAATTGTTGAGTATTAGGGTTTTCGTTCGCCGAGACATCTATTGTCAACTAACAGTTCTGATAAATTCCGCTACTTGACGCTAGATATCGACTAAGAAAAATCGCGCGTGTTGGTAAGAAAACTGATGTATGGAGTTAACATGAATTTTGGTTTTTTCAGGGTCCAAGGCAGTTAAAGGTGCTATCATTAGATGCGAGTGTCCGATACCAGGTAAGTACATTGTATTTTTTAAATGTTCTATTAATTTCCTTGTCAATATTTAACTTGCGCAGGAAATACAGAAATCAGGTTAGAATGGGCGACTACTTCTCGCGACGTTAGAGGCCCGGCCTTACTTCTCGCCACTTTAGAGGCCCGGCCTTACTTCTCGCCACGTTAGAGGCCCGGCCTGTTTACGAAGTCTTCTAGAACTCGACTTTAGGTCATGTCGTCTCAGATATGGGTAAATATGGTATCGATGCATTCAGTGTAATGCCCTGAACACTAATATATGAGATGACAACCGCGAAAGTGGTGGGGGTAGTTGCTGTGACGTCATAAAGTCGGCTACAAATCTTATTTTTTATATTCTTTTTAACATACCATGTGGGGTACCAAATGAAAGGGCTTTGTGAGTAAATTACAAATATATAACATAATGTATCATTTTTAATACTTAGTCTAACAAATTCTTAGAATACGTTAAAAAAATTACAATCCACAGTTGACTTTCAAGTGCTCTAAATTGAAAATGGCTGAATGGATTAATCCAAAATACATACCAAGTGACTGTGAATATCATATATATATTATAATGTTAAAATATAACTAACCAGATATATCAACAAATAAGAAAAGTACATCAAGTTGAAATAAGTATAATTTTCTGTTACATTAAACAACAAGTATTAATAAAAGAAAAACAAAAAACCCGACTGTTGACATATATTTTTGTTAGTGTCCGACCGAAACATGTTTTTTTGCCGAAACCGAAACCGAAACCGAATGTTCGGCTTTGGCTCTAGTTTCGGCCGAAACCGAAACCGAAACCGAACCTTTTGTAGACTTGTTAAAATCGTTGAAAAAATGTCATAAAACCGCTTTTACACACATATTATGGGGCTGTCAACACCCAATGTCCTTGAAATTGATGTTACTTAAGCAGAAAATTACTAGAGTTTGACCAAGATAATTCTGCAACGATTTTGATAACACACGCAGTGCAAGTGTTATTTTAAACGTCAAAACTTCTGTGAAATTATGACGTATAAATAACATTTGCATTAGTTGCACTGCGTATGCTATCAAAATAATTGTAGAACTTTCTTGGTCTAACTCTATTCATTTACCAGTCAAGCCAACATGTTTGTAGATACAGGGTCAACCAAAAACGCGAGCGCAGCGAGCGCGAATTTTTTGTTGGCAATATCGCAAGGCCGGGTACCGATTTTCACCTGGGCCTAAACGCCCGAAGTGCCCCAGTGAGGCGAACATTCATGCGAAGTCAAAGCCGTGCTTCAGGCTTCAGGATAAGTAGTTGAGCAGACTCCAACCAATGTCCATTGTATTAAAAAGCGAGATATTTCCTTGAGCGCTGGTGGCCTAGCGGTAAGAGAGTGCGACTTTAAATCCGAATGTCGCAGGTACAAACTCCGGCTCGTACCAATGAGTTTTTCGGAACTTATATACGAAATATCATTTGATATTTACTATTTGCTTTTCGGTGAAGGAAAAACATCGTGAGGAAGCCGGACTAGTCCCGATAAGGCCTAGTTTACTCTCTGGGTTCGAAGGTCAGTCTGATGGCAGTCGCTTTCGTAAAAACTAGTGCCTACGCCAATTCTTGGGATTAGTTGTCAATTGGACCCCAGGCTCCCATGAGCCGTGGCAAAAATTCCGGGATTACGCGAGGAAGATGATGAGTTTTCTTATTATTCCTTTGCCCAGGCCCAGTAACATACGACAGTGCTATCTCATTTACTCCGATACAATTAGACAGTGTGCGCGTTATAGTTAGGTATTAACAGCCTCTTAAGACTTCATCGACCGTCTATATAGTGGCGCCCTCATTAGTGGAATTGTGTTTTATAATAAACCAATTAATTTCTGTATCTATACATGAATCAGTATATATTATATATTAATATTGTTGTCCTACTTATTCCCTAACTTTTGCTCTTTGTCACATAGTTTAGTTTCATAGTACGAAGTACCATTTCGTAAGTTTCGGCCCGGCCGAAAGGTTCGGCCGTTTTTTGGCCGAAACCGAAACTGCAGCCGAAACATGATTTTTTGGCCGAAACTGGCCGAAACCGAAACCGAAACCGAACCTTCGGTCGGACACTAATTTTTGTAGTCGTCTTTTTACTAGTTTTCATTTGGTACCCATATTACTACAGTAAAAAAAAAAGCCTGTTTTTGCATTTGTGGGCGTCATTTTCAAAATTTGTATAGCCTGTGTCACTATGTGTCTGTGCGGTATTAGTGACACAGGCTATATAATTTTTATAATGACGCCCGCAAATGAAAAAATGGAGGAGAGGGGGTTTGTTATTTTTCTTACTGTAGCAATTTGGTTACCAAATGAAAGCTGGTAAAAAGACCACTACTAAAATATATGTCAACAGTCGGGTTTTTTTTTCTTTTAATAATAGTTGTAGTTTAATGTAACAGAAAATTATGCACTTGAAAGGTCAACAGTGGATTGTGAATATTTTTAACGTTTTCTAATAATTTGTTAGACCAAGTATTGAAAATGAAATGTTACAGCATGTTATATATTTGTGATCTACTCACAAAGCCCTTTCATTGGGTACTTTGTAACTAGTCATAGACCCTATTTATAAATATAAAACATTTAAGTAGTTAAACGCCTTTATTATGAAATTGAATTAGTCTTTATTCATATTCCAATATAAATATCAAAGTTAAAACGTTCGAAAACAATGCCATCTGTAGACCGCAAAGGGAATTAAGTACATAACAAGTTACGTATTGACGTTGAAGCATTATCAACAAGTCACCTAACGTTCAAGTAGTTGCGACGAATGAATATTATCGTTGAGTTGGGAGCCCATATATTAAAAATACCCAATTGCATTTTGGTATAAGAATTCTTAATTCAAGAATTACAGTCGACGAGTAGAAAAAAAGATTTTATTATTAATATTAAATACCAAAATCAATAACACGGTTAATTCCTTTTTAGCGAATAATGTCGTTTAGTAACATAACTGGTTATTAACAAAACGTGAGGGAATTGCGCTCCAAATCTCATGAGTTTTTCTCACAAGTTGCGCAGTCACATTATGATTTTATTTATTTATCCGTGACGTGGCTAACGGCCGAGTTTATTTGTTTATCCAAGACGTGGCTAACGGCCGATTCTATTAAATCTTCTCGGGGCAGAGGTGTACGGTTGGAGTCGGTAAAGGTTTATTTGACGTTCATAAGCGCATTGTAATATGCCTACTTGAATAAACTATTTTTTATCTTTTATCTTATCTTTATCAATACACTGTTTTTCGATGCGATCGTTTTCGACCGAAGCATTTGTTTGTGAAAGAAAACAGCTAGGGCTATATTTTATAAAGTAAAATATTTAACTAGATATATTGTGTATGGCGTATATTTAGTGCAGTAACTTAATACCTTTGCAGGTAAATAAGTTTAGTATTTGTTAATAATAATTTAATAATTAGAGAAATACTAAGCTCCGATTTTCTGTAGCAATAGAAATGTAAAAGAAAAACCATAGTGTATAAAATTTAGCACCATTATATTCAATTAAGGAAACTGTAGGTCTAACCTTAAGATGCAATGTTAAACCACTACGCATTAATATAAATGACCGTTTGTTCCTTGATTCTCAAAAAAACTAGTCTGCAGCGGATTTGATAGCCCACGCAGTGAAAGTGTTATTTTAAACGTCAAACTTCTATTAAATTATGACGTATAAATGACACTTGCACTGCGTGGGCTATCGAATCCGCTGCAGAGTTTTTTGGTTCGACACTACCACCAGTTTGGCACTGACATAAACGCTATCGAGAATGTAACTTACTTTCTATGCATCTCGCTCATACTCGATTGCGAGCGAGATGTATAGAATGTAAATTACGTAGACGTTAGCGTATATGTCAGTTTTGACACTGTCAGTAACTCATGGTGGAACGGGTCAGTTCCTCATTATTTACATGAATATTTATAATTGACGTTAAGTAATATTCAGTAACCTTGTTTCAGTAACTAAAAGTTCAAAGGAACGTGTTGTACCATGCGTGATTAACACCACAGGTAAGCCTTGGAAGCATTAATGTGGTGGTACTAGTGCTCGACATGCTAATGCCCAATAGATGACACCCTGCTGTCAGCTCTATTGACAATGACTTAAGTTTCAAGATTAAATGTACTGGGACCGCGTCGAGCACCAGTTCCACCACCTTACCTCTAAATAATAATAAAAACTGGCGAAACGGTAATCTTATAGACAAATATATCTATCTAATCTATCTATATATCTAATCTATTACCTATAAACGAGCAATTGTTGTATATTTATTATTTATATATATATTTCGGGGATATCGGAAACGGCTCTAACGATTTCGATGAAATTTGCTATATGGGGGTTTTCGGGGGCGATATTTCGATCAATCTAGGTATTATTTCTTTAAAAACGCGCATTTTTGATTTTTTTTATGTTTTTCGAGCAAAGCTCGGTCTGCCAGATACGCCAGCGACGCCACTAATAAGAAATATTTTAAATAGGTATCAATAGATTTAGTCTGAGACGATTCGCGTTGTATTCCGATACTCCTCGTAGGGGAAGTCGGGACATAGTGAACACCTTTACCTTTGACTTGACATAACAGAAAAAATTAACAAGGAAGAAATGAAAAAATGTCTATAATTAGTCTTTGTATATAATAAACTTTAAATTTATAACAACACTAGCCTCCAATGTTTAATAAATGCTGTAATTTTGAACAAAACGTAAAAAAATATATTATATTCGCTTTGCCCAGGGTGCCGGTGCGGGTGATTATGAAATGAAATTTCACCTTATAAATTCAAAGTGAACACGCTATCCGCTTTGCCCGATCCACTTTGCCCAATTAGTCAGTTTAAGAAATTAAATAGGTATTTAAAAAAATCACTGGATTGTTTGAATAAAAATTGCATTATAAAAGGAAGATACTTTAATAAGCAATAGAAGCATCTAGAATTAAACTTCGAGATAATTACTATGACAAGATAACATAGGTACCCGTTGCGAATCTATTGTTCTTATGAACAGCAAGCGTCATCGGGAGCAGGCGCTGCGAGCGTCGTCGGTGACGAGTCAAAACGTGTTTTTAGTGCAAAATATTCTATTTTGAAAGGCAAGTAGGTACATTTTATGTTATCTTGTCATAGTAATTATCTCGAAGTTTAATTCTAGATGCTTCTATTGCTTATTAAAGTATCTTCCTTTTATAATGCAATTTTTATTCAAACAATCCAGTGATTTTTTTTGGGTACCTAATGATTCTCCGAGGAACTTTTAGCAGATAATCGATTCGCCGACAACGATTCGCCGAACATCGTTTCGCAGAGTCATTTATTTGTAAATGTAACTTTTGGTCGACTAACGTTGCGTAGAGTCTTGGTTCACATACCGTTCAGTTCGTTTCTGTGTAAATTAGCAGAACTATTATTGGCATATTTCCATTTGGCAGAGTAATCGTTTCGTTTAAGCAATGTTTAGTCGAATAACGTTTCACATTTTACATACACATAAGTCGTTATTTTCGAAACAAAAACTTTTTGCAAAAATAAAGAAATCCCACATCCAAAAGGACGAAATAAAATATTATCCATTTTTTTAGTAAAGATGATTTATAAAAATTATAAAGATTATTATATTTATATTAGTTTTTTTTTTAATGTACTTATCCCATGTATCCTCTTCCTCTTGTTAGTTGACTACATAAGAATCACATACTTACATCCTGCTGCCGTTGTCAGTTTGCGTCACAAAAAAACTAGTACCTACTGGTATCTCTATACCGGTCAGAAGCAATCACGGTACTCTTAGTACCGTGATTGCTTCTGGTTTGGGTTTTAATCATGTTTTAACCTAAATATGAACAAAAGTATAGGTAGGTAGGTATTGTATCTATGCAACATAGATTTTAATTTTATGGTCATTTGTGTACCTACGTGAAAATAAGTATATACAGGGTCGTTAATCCAACTGGGTCAGTAGGGAGGAGTCTGAAACTATGAGAGATAGCGATATCTGTTCTTAGGAACCATGGCTTCGATTTTAGATTTAATAATAATGACATTCACACTTTTATTTCACTCTCATACATAACCGGTAATCGAACCTGGTCAATATTCTTTATGTAATCGCGTGTAGTATTTGTTTGTATAATTGATCCTGAAAGTATAAGGACTAAATTTTGCTATGAAATCTTGTGTAAACATTACACTGAAATGACCACAATTTAAATAATTTGCAAAATGTTGTCATTAGTATGCATCGGTCATCATTATTAATCATTTTATCTGAATAGACCACTTATGCATATCTTATCTGCATCGATGTTATGCATTACAAATTGCATTAATTTAAAATCAGAACGCATTCGTTCAACGGGCGTGCCAATTTTAAATAAATTGGCACGCCTGCATTTGAAAATAGAACACTTATTAACTTTTACCCAAAATAATTAATCTTTGCATCCAGGAAAATGGCTACTACCATTTTGAACATTTACGGAATAAAATAATTATCTTTTGTTGGGTTTTTCTTTCAATTACTTAAACAATATTGAAAATGTGTTCCTTGTAACTTTTGATTCGCACCATCAACAATAACAACGAAAAAACTTGCAGTTTTTATACCTAACATTGTTTACAAAGACTTTGACCAGGTTCGATTCCCGGTTATGTAATATGAGAGTAAAAAAAGTGTGAATGTCATTATTATTTAATCTAAAATCAAAGCCATGGTTCGTAAGAACAGATATCGCTATCTCTCATAGTTTCTGACTTCTCCCTACTGACCCATTTGGATTGATCACCCTGTATATATATAATTAAATGTATCTAAAACCATGTTTATAAGACGCAAACTAAAAGTTGTCGTGTTTTATTCAGATTATTTACGTATCAGACAATTTTTTGCTATGGGCTACCGTTCACGAATTATTTACGGAAAACTATAAAAAGGGACCTTTAAACCCCGCTGTACCCGTTAGCTTCAGCCCCACCCTCCGGTACTTTTAATATGTTGTTTAATACACCATTCCCTACAACTATGCCAAAATACGCGACTACGCATATTATTTCCCCCGTTTTTCCTTCGTTTGGTGGCCTAAGACTCAACCTAACTATTGGGAGAAATTGTCCTCCAAAGTACTGAAATTGACAAAAAACTCTAACTTCCGTAGAGAGTTTTGTTCAAGCATATTGCTAATTAACCGATTCGTTGCGTGTTCCATTTTCGAAAAATTTTGGCTGTGGCGCGGAACAATCATTTCATGACACGGCAGCCATGCCATGCGCCATAGAATATGATAACAGGCAGTACCGTGTCATCAGCCATGTGTAAAAAACATTGATAATACGGCAGGCGTGTCATCAGCACCGAATCGGTTAATTAACCTACTGGTTGGATTATATGTTGGAGAACATGAAAAATAATGGACACGTGTTTTTTTATTTCGAGTGAAGTGAGTGAAACGATGAGAAGTAAAAAACATTCAAGTGTGTTTTTATTTTGTAAAATATGAGTTTGAGCCGAAATAACGAGGCACGTGTCCATTATTTTTTCATGTTCTACAACATATAATCAAACCAGTAATTAACTAGCAACTCCGTAGAGAGTTATAGCTTTTTAACAATCCATAATTCCCGCGGGAACTTTGTGTATTCGTCCTTTAGTACACCTGCATGAAATAACATATTTTTCGAGCAAGTGTGATTAAAAGATAATTATACGGTTTAACTTACTTAATATATGTACTTAATATATATGTCGTAGGCCGATCGTACGATCAGGCAGATCGTAATGTTCCTGTGTAATGTTTTGACGATAGTCACATCAAACCAATATATAGGTAGGATAGGTTCGTTAGGTTGCTTCAGATGCCCGAAGGGCAAACTGCCCAGAAATAGGAGCCCCGCGTAGCGGGGCTCCGTCGACTCAGGGAACGAGTCAGAGATTTTCACGTTTCACGATATGCCTGATCTTACGATCGGCCGCCGACATATATACCCCCTTATTCATAAACGCGCTACAAACCTCAATTAGCTAATAATCGCTTGTCCTTATCTGTCCTTTTTGACTTATGTATTTCTAAGAAACCAAGAAAGGGATAAAATATAATTTAACTAAATCAGGCCCGTAAAGTTTTATGAATAAGGGGGTTAATAGTCAGTCGTATGTGTGAACGCTGCTTAATGTAGTATAAATTTGCTTTCTATGATAATAGGTATGACGCGGGTATGACTAGGTCTTCAGGTCTGTGACATAGAGTAATATAAGTAAAGAAAGAGTGGTAACTCCATATATCAGTTTTCGCGCGTTATTTCGTAGTCGACATCTAAAGTCAAGTAGTGGATCTAACAAATACCCCTACTTGACACCAGATGTCACAAGTGTAGCTACTGACGAAAAATGTACTACTTAAACAATTTACAACTAATATTATAAGGGGAAGGGGTTGAAAATAAACTTTCTGTTAATCCGGTTATAGCTGAGAATTGTTGAGTATTAGGGGTTTCGTTCACCGAGACATCTATTGTCAACTAACAGTTCTGATAAATTCCGCTACTTGACGCTAGATATCGACTAAGAAAAATCGCGCGTGTTGGTAAGAAAACTGATGTATGGAGTTAACATGAATTTTGGTTTTTTCAGGGTCCAAGGCAGTTAAAGGTGCTATCATTAGATGCGAGTGTCCGATACCAGGTAAGTACATTGTATTTATTAAATGTTCTATTAATTTCCTTGTCAATATTTAACTTGCGCAGGAAATACAGAAATCAGGTTAGAATGGGCGACTACTTCTCGCCACGTTAGAGGCCCGGCCTTACTTCTCGCCACTTTAGAGGCCCGGCCTTACTTCTCGCCACGTCAGAGGCCCGGCCTGTTCACGAAAAGTCTTCTAGAACTCGACTTTAGGTCATGTCGTCTCAGATATGGGTAAATATGGTATCGATGCATTCAGTGTAATGCCCTGAACACTAATATATGAGATGACAACCGCGAAAGTGGTGGGGGTAGTTGCTGTGACGTCATAAAGTCGGCTACAAATCTTATTTTTTATATTCTTTTTAACATACCATGTGGGGTACCAAATGAAAGGGCTTTGTGAGTAAATTACAAATATATAACATAATGTATCATTTTCAATACTTAGTCTAACAAATTCTTAGAATACGTTAAAAAAATTACAATCCACAGTTGACTTTCAAGTGCTCTAAATTGAAAATGGCTGAATGGATTAATTCAAAATACATACCAAGTGACTGTGAATATCATATATATATTATAATGTTAAAATATAACTAACCAGATATATCAACAAATAAGAAAAGTACATCAAGTTGAAATAAGTATAATTTTCTGTTACATTAAACAACAACTATTAATAAAAGAAAAACAAAAAACCCGACTGTTGACATATATTTTTGTAGTCGTCTTTTTACTAGTTTTCATTTGGTACCCATATTACTACAGTAAAAAAAAAACCCTGTTTTTGCATTTGTGGGCGTCATTTTCAAAATTTGTATAGCCTGTGTCACTATGTGTCTGTGCGGTATTAGTGACACAGGCTATATAATTTTTATAATGACGCCCGCAAATGAAAAAATGGAGGAGAGGGGGTTTGTCATTTTTCTTACTGTAGCAATTTGGTTACCAAATGAAAGCTGGTAAAAAGACCACTACTAAAATATATGTCAACAGTCGGGTTTTTTTTTCTTTTAATAATAGTTGTAGTTTAATGTAACAGAAAATTATGCACTTGAAAGGTCAACAGTGGATTGTGAATATTTTTAACGTTTTCTAATAATTTGTTAGACCAAGTATTGAAAATGAAATGTTACAGCATGTTATATATTTGTGATCTACTCACAAAGCCCTTTCATTGGGTACCCTGTAACTAGTCATAGACTCTATCTATAAATATAAAACATTTAAGTAGTAAAACGCCTTTATTATGAAATTGAATTAGTCTTTATTCATTTTCCAATATAAATATCAAAGTTAAAACGTTCGAAAACAACGCCATCTGTAGACCGCGAAGGGAATTAAGTACATAACAAGTTACGTATTGACGTTGAAGCATTATCAACAAGTCACCTAACGTTCAAGTAGTTGCGAATGAATGAATGAATATTATAGTTGAGTTGGGAGCCCATATATTAAAAATACCCAATTGCAGTTTGGTATAAGAATTCTTAATTCAAGAATTACAGTCGACAAGTAGAAAAAATGATTTTATTATTAATATTAAATACCAAAATCAATAACACGGTTAATTCCTTTTTAGCGAATAATGTCGTTTAGTAACATAACTGGTTATTAACAAAACGTGAGGGGATTGCGCTCCAAATCTCATGAGTTTTTCTCACAAGTTGCGCAGTCACATTATGATTTTACTTATTTATCCGACACGTGGCTAACGGCCGAGTTTATTTGTTTATCCAAGACGTGGCTAACGGCCGATTCTATTAAATCTTCTCGGGGCAGAGGTGTACGGTTGGAGCCGGTAAAGGTTTATTTGACGTTCATAAGCGCATTGTAATATGCCTACTTGAATAAACTATTTTTTATCTTTTATCTTATCTTTATCAATACACTGTTCTTTGATGCGATCGTTTTCGACCGAAGCATTTGTTTGTGAAAGAAAACAGCTAGGGCTATATTTTATAAAGTAAAATATTTAACTAGATATATTGTGTATGGCGTATATTTAGTGCAGTAACTTAATACCTTTGCAGGTAAATAAGTTTAGTATTTATTAATAATAATTTAATAATTAGAGAAATACTAAGCTCCGATTTTCTGTAGCAATAGAAATGTAAAAGAAAAACCATAGTGTATACAATTTAGCACCATTATATTCAATTAAGGAAACTGTAGGTCTAACCTTAAGATGCAATGTTAAACCATTACGCAAAATACAAAAATACAAATACAAAATACAAAATTCTTTATTTCATTAAAAACCATTATATATTTTTACCAATGGCTGGTGTCTCCCTGTAAGTTATTTACAAAATAACCTGTGCTGGGAGGCACCGCTCTTCCATATCTAATTTACAATTTATTTAGTATTATACTATCATATACTTAATTATTATGTGTGTGTGTGTGTGTATGTGTGTGTGTGTGTGTATGTGTGTGAGTGTGTGTACTTGTGCGGCTTGGCTAGGCTACATAACCTAGCAAGTCTTCCACCTGATCGTAATTTTTATCTACTAACCAATTTACTACCTTATTTTTTACATACGCTCCTTGTTTTGTTCCTTGATTCTCAAAAAAACTAGTCTGCAGCGGATTTGATAGCCCACGCAGTGAAAGTGTTATTTTAAACGTCAAACTTCTATAAAATTATGACGTATAAATGACACTTGCACTGCGTGGGCTATCGAATCCGCTGCAGAGTTTTTTGGTTCGACACTACCACCAGTTTGGCACTGACATAAACGCTATCGAGAATGTAACTTACTTTCTATGCATCTCGCTCATACTCGATTGCGAGCGAGATGTATAGAATGTAAATTACGTAGACGTTAGCGTATGTCAGTTTTGACACTGTCAGTAACTCATGGTGGAACGGGTCAGTTCCTCATTATTTACATGAATATTTATAATTGACGTTAAGTAATATTCAGTAACCTTGTTTCAGTAACTAAAAGTTCAAAGGAACGCGTTGTACCATGCGTGATTAACACCACAGGTAAGCCTTGGAAGCATTAATGTGGTGGTACTAGTGCTCGACATGGTAATGCCCAATAGATGACACCCTGCTGTCAGCTCTATTGACAATGACTTAAGTTTCAAGATTAAATGTACTGGGACCGCGTCGAGCACCGTTCCACCACCTTACCTCTAAATAATAATAAAAACTGGCGAAACGGTAATCTTATAGACAAATATATCTATCTAATCTATCTATATATCTAATCTATTACCTATAAACGAGCAATTGTTGTATATTTATTATTTATATATATATTTCGGGGATATCGGAAACGGCTCTAACGATTTCGATGAAATTTGCTATATGGGGGTTTTCGGGGGCGATATTTCGATCAATCTAGGTCTTGTTTCTTTAAAAACGCGCATTTTTGATTTTTTATATGTTTTTCGAGCAAAGCTCGGTCTGCCAGATACGCCAGCGACGCCACTAATAAGATAAGAAATATTTTAAATAGGTATCAATAGATTTAGTCTGAGCCGATTCGCGTTGTATTCCGATACTCCTCGTAGGGGAAGTCGGGGCATAGTGAACACCTTTACCTTTGACTTGACATAACAGAAAAAATTAACAAGGAAGAAATGAAAAAATGTCTATAATTAGTCTTTGTATATAATAAACTTTAAATTTATAACAACACTAGCCTCCAATGTTTAATAATTGCTGTAATTTTGAACAAAACGTAAAAAAATATATTATATTCGCTTTGCCCAGGGTGCCGGTGCGGTTGATTATGAAATAAAATTTTACCTTATAAATTCAAAGTGAACACGCTATCCGCTTTGCCCGATCCACTTTGCCCAATTAGTCTGTTTAAGAAATTAAATATTTAAAAAAAAACATTGGATTGTTTGAATAAAAATTGCGTTATAAAAGGAAGATACTTTAATAAGCAATAGAAGCATCTAGAATTAAACTTCGAGATAATTACTATGACAAGATAACATAAAATGTACCTACTTGCCTTTCAAAATAGAATATTTTGTACTAAAAACACGTTTTGACTCGTCACCGACGACGCTCGCAGCGACCGCTCCCGATGACGCTTGCTGTTCATAAGAACAATAGATTCGGAACGGGTACCTAATGATTCTCCGAGGAACTTTTAGCAGATAATCGATTCGCCGACAACGATTCGCCGAACATCGTTTCGCAGGGTCATTTATTTGTAAATGTAACTTTTGGTCGACTAACGTTACGTTGAGTCTTGGTTCACATACCGTTCAGTTCGTTTCTGTGTAAATTAGCAGAACTTTTATTGGCAGATTTCCATTTGGCAGAGTGATCGTTTCGTTTAAGCAATGTTTAGTCGAATAACGTTTCACATTTTACATACACATAAGTCGTTATTTTCGAAACAAAAACTTTTTGCAAAAATAAAGAAATCCCACATCCAAAAGGACGAAATAAAATATTATCCATTTTTTAAGAAAAGATGATTTATAAAAATTATAAAGGTTATTATATTTATATTTCTTTTTTTTTAATGTACTTATCCCATGTATCCTCTTCCTCTTGTTAGTTGACTACATAAGAATCACATACTTACATCCTGCTGCCGTTGTCAGTTTGCGTCACAAAAAAACTAGTACCTACTGGTATCTCTGGTGCCCTATTGATATTCCGAAAAAAAATACGCCGATTTTTGTTTCGCCGACAACGATTCGCAGACGGGTTGTTTGGCAGAGTAACGATTCGCCGAATCTCGTTACGCATAATAGTCGTTTGCGAGAGTAGTCAATAAGCAGAACATTGATACGCATATTTACTATTCGTAGAATAATCATTTTACAACAACAATTTACAACTAATATTATAAGGAGAAGGGGTTGAAAATAAACTTCCTGTTAATCCGGTTATAGCTGAGAATTGTTGAGTATTATGGTTTTCGTTCGCCGAGACATCTATTGTCAACTAACAGTTCTGATAAATTCCGCTACTTGACGCTAGATATCGACTAAGAAATATCGCGCGTGTTGGTAAGAAAACTGATGTATGGAGTTAACATGAATTTTGGTTTTTTCAGGGTCCAAGGCAGTTAAAGGTGCTATCATTAGATGCGAGTGTCCGATACCAGGTAAGTACATTGTATTTTTTAAATGTTCTATTAATTTCCTTGTCAATATTTAACTTGCGCAGGAAATACAGAAATCAGGTTAGAATGGGCGACTACTTCTCGCCACGTTAGAGGCCCGGCCTTACTTCTCGCCACTTTAGAGGCCCGGCCTTACTTCTCGCCACGTTAGAGGCCCGGCCTGTTCACGAAGTCTTCTAGAACTCGACTTTAGGTCATGTCGTCTCAGATATGGGTAAATATGGTATCGATGCATTCAGTGTAATGCCCTGAACACTAATATATGAGATGACAACCGCGAAAGTGGTGGGGGTAGTTGCTGTGACGTCATAAAGTCGGCTACAAATCTTATTTTTTATATTCTTTTTAACATACCATGTGGGGTACCAAATGAAAGGGCTTCGTGAGTAAATTACAAATATATAACATAATGTATCATTTTCAATACTTAGTCTAACAAATTCTTAGAATACGTTAAAAAAAGTACAATCCACAGTTGACTTTCAAGTGCTCTAAATTGAAAATGGCTGAATGGATTAATCCAAAATACATACCAAGTGACTGTGAATATCATATATATATTATAATGTTAAAATATAACTAACCAGATATATCAACAAATAAGAAAAGTACATCAAGTTGAAATAAGTATCATTTTCTGTTACATTAAACAACAACTATTAATAAAAAAAAAACAAATATACCCGACTGTTGACATATATTTTTGTAGTCGTCTTTTTACTAGTTTTCATTTGGTACCCATATTACTACAGTAAAAAAAAACCCCGTTTTTGCATTTCTGGGCGTCATTTTCAAAATTTGTATAGCCTGTGTCACTATGTGTCTGTGCGGTATTAGTGACACAGGCTATATAATTTTTTTAAATGACGCCCGCAAATGAAAAAATGGAGGAGAGGGGGTTTGTTATTTTTCTTACTGTAGCAATTTGGTTACCAAATGAAAGCTGGTAAAAAGACCACTACTAAAATATATGTCAACAGTCGGGTTTTTTTTTTCTTTTAATAATAGTTGTAGTTTAATGTAACAGAAAATTATGCACTTGAAAGGTCAACAGTGGATTGTGAATATTTTTAACGTTTTCTAATAATTTGTTAGACCAAGTATTGAAAATGAAATGTTACAGCATGTTATATATTTGTGATCTACTCACAAAGCCCTTTCATTGGGTACTTTGTAACTAGTCATAGACCCTATTTATAAATATAAAACATTTAAGTAGTTAAACGCCTTTATTATGAAATTGAATTAGTCTTTATTCATATTCCAATATAAATATCAAAGTTAAAACGTTCGAAAACAACGCCATCTGTAGACCGCAAAGGGAATTAAGTACATAACAAGTTACGTATTGACGTTGAAGCATTATCAACAAGTCACCTAACGTTCAATTAGTTGCGACGAATGAATATTATCGTTGAGTTGGGAGCCCATATATTAAAAATACCCAATTGCATTTTGGTATAAGAATTCTTAATTCAAGAATTACAGTCGACGAGTAGAAAAAAAGATTTTATTATTAATACTAAATACCAAAATCAATAACACGAATAATTCCTTTTTAGCGAATAATGTCGTTTAGTAACATAACTGGTTATTAACAAAACGTGAGGGAATTGCGCTCCAAATCTCATGAGTTTTTCTCACAAGTTGCGCAGTCACATTATGATTTTATTTATTTATCCGTGACGTGGCTAACGGCCGAGTTTATTTGTTTATCCAAGACGTGGCTAACGGCCGATTCTATTAAATCTTCTCGGGGCAGAGGTGTACGGTTGGAGTCGGTAAAGGTTTATTTGACGTTCATAACCGCATTGTAATATGCCTACTTGAATAAACTATTTTTTATCTTTTATCTTATCTTTATCAATACACTGTTTTTCGATGCGATCGTTTTCGACCGAAGCATTTGTTTGTGAAAGAAAACAGCTAGGGCTATATTTTATAAAGTAAAATATTTAACTAGATATATTGTGTATGGCGTATATTTAGTGCAGTAACTTAATACCTTTGCAGGTAAATAAGTTTAGTATTTGTTAATAATAATTTAATAATTAGAGAAATACTAAGCTCCGATTTTCTGTAGCAATAGAAATGTAAAAGAAAAACCATAGTGTATAAAATTTAGCACCATTATATTCAATTAAGGAAACTGTAGGTCTAACCTTAAGATGCAATGTTAAACCATTACGCATTAATATAAATGACCGTTTGTTCCTTGATTCTCAAAAAAACTAGTCTGCAGCGGATTTGATAGCCCACGCAGTGAAAGTGTTATTTTAAACGTCAAACTTCTATTAAATTATGACGTATAAATGACACTTGCACTGCGTGGGCTATTGAATCCGCTGCAGAGTTTTTTGGTCCGACTCTACCACCAGTTTGGCACTGACATAAACGCTATCGAGAATGTAACTTACTTTCTATGCATCTCGCTCATACTCGATTGCGAGCGAGATGTATAGAATGTAAATTACGTAGACGTTAGCGTATATGTCAGTTTTGACACTGTCAGTAACTCATGGTGGAACGGGTCAGTTCCTCATTATTTACATGAATATTTATAATTGACGTTAAGTAATATTCAGTAACCTTGTTTCAGTAACTAAAAGTTCAAAGGAACGTGTTGTACCATGCGTGATTAACACCACAGGTAAGCCTTGGAAGCATTAAGGTGGTGGTACTAGTACTCGACATGCTAATGCCCAATAGATGACACCCTGCTGTCAGCTCTATTGACAATGACTTAAGTTTCAAGATTAAATGTACTGGGACCGCGTCGAGCACCAGTTCCACCACCTTACCTCTAAATAATAATAAAAACTGGCGAAACGGTAATCTTATAGATAAATCTATCTATCTAATCTATCTATATATCTAATATATGACCTATAAACGAGCAATTGTTGTATATTTATTATTTATATATATATTTCAGGGATATCGGAAACGGCTCTAACGATTTCGATGAAATTTGCTATATGGGGGTTTTAGGGGGCGATATTTCGATCAATCTAGGTCTTATTTCTTTAAAAACGCTTTTTGATTTTTTATATGATTTTCGAGCAAAGCTCGGTCTGCCAGATACGCCAGCGACGCCACTAATAAGAAATATTTTAAATAGGTATCAATAGATTTAGTTTGAGACGATTCGCGTTGTATTCCGATACTCCTCGTAAGGGAAGTCGGGGCATAGTGAACACCTTTACCTTTGACTTGACATAACAGAAAAAATGAACAAGGAAGAAATGAAAAAATGTCTATAATTAGTCTTTGTATATAATAAACTTTAAATTTATAACAACACTAGCCTCCAATGTTTAATAATTGCTGTAATTTTGAACAAAACGTAAAAAAATATATTATATTCGCTTTGCCCAGGGTGCCGGTGCGGGTGATTATGAAATGAAATTTTACCTTATAAATTCAAAGTGAACACGCTATCCGCTTTGCCCGATCCACTTTGCCCAATTAGTCAGTTTAAGAAATTAAATAGGTATTTAAAAAAATCACTGGATTGTTTGAATAAAAATTGCATTATAAAAGGAAGATACTTTAATAAGCAATAGAAGCATCTAGAATTAAACTTCGAGATAATTACTATTACAAGATAACATAGGTACCCGTTGCGAATCTATTGTTCTTATGAACAGCAAGCGTCATCGGGAGCAGGCGCTGCGAGCGTCGTAGGTGACGAGTCAAAACGTGTTTTTAGTGCAAAATATTCTATTTTGAAAGGCAAGTAGGTACATTTTATGTTATCTTGTCATAGTAATTATCTCGAAGTTTAATTCTAGATGCTTCTATTGCTTATTAAAGTATCTTCCTTTTATAATGCAATTTTTATTCAAACAATCCAGTGATTTTTTTTGGGTACCTAATGATTCTCCGAGGAACTTTTAGCAGATAATCGATTCGCCGACAACGATTCGCCGAACATCGTTTCGCAGTCATTTATTTGTAAATGTAACTTTTGGTCGACTAACGTTGCGTAGAGTCTTGGTTCACATACCGTTCAGTTCGTTTCTGTGTAAATTAGCAGAACTATTATTGGCATATTTCCATTTGGCAGAGTAATCGTTTCGTTTAAGCAATGTTTAGTCGAATAACTTTTCACATTTTACATACACATAAGTCGTTATTTTCGAAACAAAAACTTTTTGCAAAAATAAAGAAATCCCACATCCAAAAGGACGAAATAAAATATTATCCATTTTTTTAGTAAAGATGATTTATAAAAATTATAAAGATTATTATATTTATATTTGTTTTATTTTAATGTACTTATCCCATGTATCCTCTTACTCTTGTTAGTTGACTACATAAGAATCACATACTTACATCCTGCTGCCGTTGTCAGTTTGCGTCACAAAAAAACTAGTACCTACTGGTATCTCTATACCGGTCAGAAGCAATCACGGTACTCTTACAGTGATTGCTTCTGGTTTGTGTTTTAATCATTTTTTAACCTAAATATGAACAAAAGTATAGGTAGGTAGGTATTGTATCTATGCAACATAGATTTTAATTTTATGGTCATTTGTGTACCTACGTGAAAATAAGTATATACAGGGTCGTTAATCCAACTGGGTCAGTAGGGAGGAGTCTGAAACTATGAGAGATAGCGATATCTGTTCTTAGGAACCATGGCTTCGATTTTAGATTTAATAATAATGACATTCACACTTTTTTTCACTCTCATACATAACCGGTAATCGAACCTGGTCAATATTCTTTATGTAATCGCGTGTAGTATTTGTTTGTATAATTGATCCTGAAAGTATAAGGACTAAATTTTGCTATGAAATCTTGTGTAAACATTACACTGAAATGACCACAATTTAAATAATTTGCAAAATGTTGTCATTAGTATGCATCGGTCATCATTATTAATCATTTTATCTGAATAGACCACTTATGCATATCTTATCTGCATCGATGTTATGCATTACAAAATTGCATTTATTTAAAATCAGAACGCATTCGTTCAACGGGCGTGCCAATTTTAAATAAATTGGCACGCCTGCATTTGAAAATAGAACACTTATTAACTTTTACCCAAAATAATTAATCTTTGCATCCAGGAAAATGGCTACTACCATTTTGAACATTTACGGAATAAAATAATTATCTTTTGTTGGGTTTTTCTTTCAATTACTTAAACAATATTGAAAATGTGTTCCTTGTAACTTTTGATTCGCACCATCAACAATAACAACGAAAAAACTTGCAGTTTTTATACCTAACATTGTTTACAGAGACTTTGACCAGGTTCGATTCCCGGTTATGTAATATGAGAGTAAAAAAAGTGTGAATGTCATTATTATTAAATCTAAAATCGAAGCCATGGTTCGTAAGAACAGATATCGCTATCTCTCATAGTTTCTGACTTCTCCCTACTGACCCATTAGGATTGATCACCCTGTATATATATAATTAAATGTATCTAAAACCATGTTTATAAGACGCAAACTAAAAGTTGTCGTGTTTTATTCAGATTATTTACGTATCAGACAAATTTTTGCTATGGGCTACCGTTCACGAATTATTTACGGAAAACTATAAAAAGGGACCTTTAAACCCCGCTGTACCCGTTAGCTTCAGCCCCACCCTCCGGTACTTTTAATATGTTGTTTAATACACCATTCCCTACAACTATGCCAAAATACGCGACTACGCATATTATTTCCCCCGTTTTTCCTTCGTTTGGTGGCCTAAGACTCAACCTAACTATTGGGAGAAATTGTCCTCCAAAGTACTGAAATTGACAAAAAACTCTAACTTCCGTAGAGAGTTTTGTTCAAGCATATTGCTAATTAACCGATTCGTTGCGTGTTCCATTTTCGAAAAATTTTGGCTGTGGCGCGGAACAATCATTTCATGACACGGCAGCCATGCCATGCGCCATAGAATATGATAACAGGCAGTACCGTGTCATCAGCCATGTGTAAAAAACATTGATAATACGGCAGGCGTGTCATCAGCACCGAATCGGTTAATTAACCTACTGGTTGGATTATATGTTGGAGAACATGAAAAAATAATGGACACGTGTTTTTTTTATTTCGAGTGAAGTGAGTGAAACGATGAGAAGTAAGAAACTTTCAAGTGTGTTTTTTATTTGTAAAAAATGAATTTGAGCCGAAATAACGAGGCACGTGTCCATTATTTTTTCATGTTCTACAACATATAATCAAACCAGTAATTAACTAGCAACTCCGTAGAGAGTTATAGCTTTTTTAACAATCCATAATTCCCGCGGGAAATTTGTGTATTCGTCCTTTAGTACACCTGCATGAAATAACATATTTTTCGAGCAAGTGTGATTAAAAGATAATTATACGGTTTAACTCACTTAATATATGTACTTAATATATATGTCGTAGGCCGATCGTACGATCAGGCAGATCGTAATGTTCCTGTGTAATGTTTTGACGATAGTCACATCAAACCAATATATAGGTAGGATAGGTTCGTTAGGTTGCTTCAGATGCCCGAAGGGCAAACTGCCCAGAAATAGGAGCCCCGCGTAGCGGGGCTCCGTCGACTCAGGGAACGAGTCAGAGATTTTCACGTTTCACGATATGCCTGATCTTACGATCGGCCGCCGACATATATACCCCCTTATTCATAAACGCGCTACAAACATCAATTAGCTAATAATCGCTTGTCCTTATCTGTCCTTTTTGACTTATGTATTTCTAAGAAACCAAGAAAGGGATAAAATATAATTTAACTAAATCAGGCCCGTAAAGTTTTATGAATAAGGGGGTTAATAGTCAGTCGTATGGGTGAACGCTGCTTAATGTAGTATAAATTTGCTTTCTATGATAATAGGTATGACGCGGGTATGACTAGGTCTTCAGGTCTGTGACATAGAGTAATATAAGTAAAGAAAGAGTGGTAACTCCATACATCAGTTTTCGCGCGTTATTTCGTAGTCGACATCTAAAGTCAAGTAGTGGAACTAACAAGTACCCCTACTTGACACCAGATGTCACAAGTGTAGCTACTGACGAAAAATGTACTACTTAAACAATTTTTAACTAATATTATAAGGAGAAGGGGTTGAAAATAAACTTTCTGTTAATCCGGTTATAGCTGAGAATTGTTGAGTATTAGGGTTTTCGTTCACCGAGACATCTATTGTCAACTAACAGTTCTGAAAAATTCCGCTACTTGACGCTAGATATCGACTAAGAAAAATCGCGCGTGTTGGTAAGAAAACTGATGTATGGAGTTAACATGAATTTTGGTTTTTTCAGGGTCCAAGGCAGTTAAAGGTGCTATCATTAGATGCGAGTGTCCGATACCAGGTAAGTACATTGTATTTATTAAATGTTCTATTAATTTCCTTGTCAATATTTAACTTGCGCAGGAAATACAGAAATCAGGTTAGAATGGGCGACTACTTCTCGCCACGTTAGAGGCCCGGCCTTACTTCTCGCCACGTCAGAGGCCCGGCCTGTTCACGAAAAGTCTTCTAGAACTCGACTTTAGGTCATGTCGTCTCAGATATGGGTAAATATGGTATCGATGCATTCAGTGTAATGCCCTGAACACTAATATATGAGATGACAACCGCGAAAGTGGTGGGGGTAGTTGCTGTGACGTCATAAAGTCGGCTACAAATCTTATTTTTTATATTCTTTTTAACATACCATGTGGGGTACCAAATGAAAGGGCTTTGTGAGTAAATTACAAATATATAACATAATGTATCATTTTCAATACTTAGTCTAACAAATTCTTAGAATACGTTAAAAAAATTACAATCCACAGTTGACTTTCAAGTGCTCTAAATTGAAAATGGCTGAATGGATTAATCCAAAATACATACCAAGTGACTGTGAATATCATATATATATTATAATGTTAAAATATAACTAACCAGATATATCAACAAATAAGAAAAGTACATCAAGTTGAAATAAGTATAATTTTCTGTTACATTAAACAACAAGTATTAATAAAAGAAAAACAAAAAACCCGACTGTTGACATATATTTTTGTAGTCGTCTTTTTACTAGTTTTCATTTGGTACCCATATTACTACAGTAAAAAAAAAAAGCCTGTTTTTGCATTTGTGGGCGTCATTTTCAAAATTTGTATAGCCTGTGTCACTATGTGTCTGTGCGGTATTAGTGACACAGGCTATATAATTTTTATAATGACGCCCGCAAATGAAAAAATGGAGGAGAGGGGGTTTGTTATTTTTCTTACTGTAGCAATTTGGTTACCAAATGAAAGCTGGTAAAAAGACCACTTCTAAAATATATGTCAACAGTCGGGTTTTTTTTTTCTTTTAATAATAGTTGTAGTTTAATGTAACAGAAAATTATGCACTTGAAAGGTCAACAGTGGATTGTGAATTTTTTTAACGTTTTCTAATAATTTGTTAGACCAAGTATTGAAAATGAAATGTTACAGCATGTTATATATTTGTGATCTACTCACAAAGCCCTTTCATTGGGTACCCTGTAACTAGTCATAGACCCTATCTATAAATATAAAACATTTAAGTAGTAAAACGCCTTTATTATGAAATTGAATTAGTCTTTATTCATTTTCCAATATAAATATCAAAGTTAAAACGTTCGAAAACAACGCCATCTGTAGACCGCGAAGGGAATTAAGTATATAACAAGTTACGTATTGACGTTGAAGCATTATCAACAAGTCACCTAACGTTCAAGTAGTTGCGAATGAATGAATGAATATTATAGTTGAGTTGGGAGCCCATATATTAAAAATACCCAATTGCAGTTTGGTATAAGAATTCTTAATTCAAGAATTACAGTCGACAAGTAAAAAAAATGATTTTATTATTAATATTAAATACCAAAATCAATAACACGGTTAATTCCTTTTTAGCGAATAATGTCGTTTAGTAACATAACTGGTTATTAACAAAACGTGAGGGGATTGCGCTCCAAATCTCATGAGTTTTTCTCACAAGTTGCGCAGTCACATTATGATTTTATTTATTTATCCGACACGTGGCTAACGGCCGAGTTTATTTGTTTATCCAAGACGTGGCTAACGGCCGATTCTATTAAATCTTCTCGGGGCAGAGGTGTACGGTTGGAGCCGGTAAAGGTTTATTTGACGTTCATAAGCGCATTGTAATATGCCTACTTGAATAAACTATTTTTTATCTTTTATCTTATCTTTATCAATACACTGTTTTTCGATGCGATCGTTTTCGACCGAAGCATTTGTTTGTGAAAGAAAACAGCTAGGGCTATATTTTATAAAGTAAAATATTTAACTAGATATATTGTGTATGGCGTATATTTAGTGCAGTAACTTAATACCTTTGCAGGTAAATAAGTTTAGTATTTGTTAATAATAATTTAATAATTAGAGAAATACTAAGCTCCGATTTTCTGTAGCAATAGAAATGTAAAAGAAAAACCATAGTGTATAAAATTTAGCACCATTATATTCAATTAAGGAAACTGTAGGTCTAACCTTAAGATGCAATGTTAAACCACTACGCATTAATATAAATGACCGTTTGTTCCTTGATTCTCAAAAAAACTAGTCTGCAGCGGATTTGATAGCCCACGCAGTGAAAGTGTTATTTTAAACGTCAAACTTCTATTAAATTATGACGTATAAATGACACTTGCACTGCGTGGGCTATCGAATCCGCTGCAGAGTTTTTTGGTTCGACACTACCACCAGTTTGGCACTGACATAAACGCTATCGAGAATGTAACTTACTTTCTATGCATCTCGCTCATACTCGATTGCGAGCGAGATGTATAGAATGTAAATTACGTAGACGTTAGCGTATATGTCAGTTTTGACACTGTCAGTAACTCATGGTGGAACGGGTCAGTTCCTCATTATTTACATGAATATTTATAATTGACGTTAAGTAATATTCAGTAACCTTGTTTCAGTAACTAAAAGTTCAAAGGAACGTGTTGTACCATGCGTGATTAACACCACAGGTAAGCCTTGGAAGCATTAATGTGGTGGTACTAGTGCTCGACATGCTAATGCCCAATAGATGACACCCTGCTGTCAGCTCTATTGACAATGACTTAAGTTTCAAGATTAAATGTACTGGGACCGCGTCGAGCACCAGTTCCACCACCTTACCTCTAAATAATAATAAAAACTGGCGAAACGGTAATCTTATAGACAAATATATCTATCTAATCTATCTATATATCTAATCTATTACCTATAAACGAGCAATTGTTGTATATTTATTATTTATATATATATTTCGGGGATATCGGAAACGGCTCTAACGATTTCGATGAAATTTGCTATATGGGGGTTTTCGGGGGCGATATTTCGATCAATCTAGGTATTATTTCTTTAAAAACGCGCATTTTTGATTTTTTTTATGTTTTTCGAGCAAAGCTCGGTCTGCCAGATACGCCAGCGACGCCACTAATAAGAAATATTTTAAATAGGTATCAATAGATTTAGTCTGAGCCGATTCGCGTTGTATTCCGATACTCCTCGTAGGGGAAGTCGGGGCATAGTGAACACCTTTACCTTTGACTTGACATAACAGAAAAAATTAACAAGGAAGAAATGAAAAAATGTCTATAATTAGTCTTTGTATATAATAAACTTTTAATTTAAAACAACACTAGCCTCCAATGTTTAATAATTGCTGTAATTTTGAACAAAACGTAAAAAAATATATTATATTCGCTTTGCCCAGGGTGCCGGTGCGGTTGATTATGAAATAAAATTTTACCTTATAAATTCAAAGTGAACACGCTATCCGCTTTGCCCGATCCACTTTGCCCAATTAGTCTGTTTAAGAAATTAAATATTTCAAAAAATCATTGGATTGTTTGAATAAAAATTGCGTTATAAAAGGAAGATACTTTAATAAGCAATAGAAGCATCTAGAATTAAACTTCGAGATGATTACTATGACAAGATAACATAAAATGTACCTACTTGCCTTTCAAAATAGAATATTTTGTACTAAAAACACGTTTTGACTCGTCACCGACGACGCTCGCAGCGACCGCTCCCGATGACGCTTGCTGTTCATAAGAACAATAGATTCGGAACGGGTACCTAATGATTCTCCGAGGAACTTTTAGCAGATAATCGATTCGCCGACAACGATTCGCCGAACATCGTTTCGCAGGGTCATTTATTTGTAAATGTAACTTTTGGTCGACTAACGTTACGTAGAGTCTTGGTTCACATACCGTTCAGTTCGTTTCTGTGTAAATTAGCAGAACTATTATTGGCAGATTTCCATTTGGCAGAGTAATCGTTTCGTTTAAGCAATGTTTAGTCGAATAACGTTTCACATTTTACATACACATAAGTCGTTATTTTCGAAACAAAAACTTTTTGCAAAAATAAAGAAATCCCACATCCAAAAGGACGAAATAAAATATTATCCATTTTTTAAGTAAAGATGATTTATAAAAATTATAAAGGTTATTATATTTATATTTCTTTTTTTTTAATGTACTTATCCCATGTATCCTCTTCCTCTTGTTAGTTGACTACATAAGAATCACATACTTACATCCTGCTGCCGTTGTCAGTTTGCGTCACAAAAAAACTAGTACCTACTGGTATCTCTATACCGGTCAGAAGGAATCACGGTACTCTTACCGTGATTGCTTCTGGTTTGGGTTTTAATCAATTTTTAACCTAAATATGAACAAAAGTATAGGTAGGTAGGTATTGTATCTATGCAACATAGATTTTAATTTTATGGTCATTTGTGTACCTACGTGAAAATAAGTATATACAGGGTCGTTAATCCAACTGGGTGAGTAGGGAGGAGTCAGAAACTATGAGAGATAGCGATATCTGTTCTTAGGAACCATGGCTTCGATTTTAGATTTAATAATAATGACATTCACACTTTTTTTTACTCTCATACATAACCGGGAATCGAACCTGGTCAATATTCTTTATGTAATCGCGTGTAGTATTTGTTTGTATAATTGATCCTGAAAGTATAAGGACTAAATTTTGCTATGAAATCTTGTGTAAACATTACACTGAAATGACCACAATTTAAATAATTTGCAAAATGTTGTCATTAGTATGCATCGGTCATCATTATTAATCATTTTATCTGAATAGACCACTTATGCATATCTTATCCGCATCGATGTTATGCATTACAAATTGCATTTATTTAAAATCAGAACGCATTCGTTCAACGGGCGTGCCAATTTTAAATAAATTGGCACGCCTGCATTTGAAAATAGAACACTTATTAACTTTTACCCAAAATAATTAATCTTTGCATCCAGGAAAATGGCTACCATTTTGAACATTTACGGAATAAAATAATTATCTTATTGTTGGGTTTTTCTTTCAATTACTTAAACAATATTGAAAATGTGTTCCTTGTAACTTTTGATTCGCACCATCAACAATAACAACGAAAAAACTTGCAGTTTTTATACCTAACATTGTTTACAGAGACTTTGACCAGGTTCGATTCCCGGTTATGTAATATGAGAGTAAAAAAAGTGTGAATGTCATTATTATTAAATCTAAAATCGAAGCCATGGTTCGTAAGAACAGATATCGCTATCTCTCATAGTTTCTGACTTCTCCCTACTGACCCATTTGGATTGATCACCCTGTATATATATAATTAAATGTATCTAAAACCATGTTTATAAGACTCAAACTAAAAGTTGTCGTGTTTTATTCAGATTATTTACGTATCAGACAATTTTTTGCTATGGGCTACCGTTCACGAATTAGTTACGGAAAACTATAAAAAGGGACCTTTAAACCCTGCTGTACCCGTTAGCTTCAGCCCCACCCTCCGGTACTTTTAATATGTTGTTTAATACACCATTCCCTACAACTATGCCAAAATACGCGACTACGCATATTATTTCCCCCGTTTTTCCTTCGTTTGGTGGCCTAAGACTCAACCTAACTATTGATAGAAATTGTCCTCCAAAGTACTGAAATTGACAAAACCCTCTAACTTCCGTAGAGAGTTTTGTTCAAGCATATTGCTAATTAACCGATTCGTTGCGTGTTCCATTTTCGAAAAATTTTGGCTGTGGCGCGGAACAATCATTTCATGACACGGCAGCCATGCCATGCGCCATATAGACTGGTTTTATTTTTCATAAAATCGATTTTGACTGGCAAATCATATTACTTTTTGGCAACCGGGTTTTTTAACCTAATTAGATCCAGCTGAATCCGAATTTGCCGGTTGCTTAATCGAAATCTTGACCGGAAGTGAGATATTTGACATTAAAGTTCCCTTTTTTTAGTTTTTCGTAAATAACTCTTAAACGGTGGCGCATAGCAAAAAATGTTCTATTACATAAGTAATCTGCATAAAATTGCCTACAAGAAAGATTGTACATTTTTTCGCTAGGATCAATATTCAAAGAGATATTAACGCGGGAAATTTAACAATAATCACTTCTAAGGTCCCTTTTTTAAGTTTTTCGTAAATAACTCATAAACGGTGGCCAATATCTAAAAATATTGTTAAACGATAATAATCTACACAAAATTTTGAACAAAACACATTCAGTACACTTTTCGCAGGGATCAATATTTAAAAAGATAATAAAGAGGGAAATTTCTAGTATAATAAATTCTAAGTTTCCTTGTTTTTATTTATTCGTTAATAATTTGAAAAGTATGATACAGAGCAAAAAAAAATCTGATACATAAATAATAAACATAAAATTTCCTACAAGAAACATGTAGAACACTTTTCGCTAGGATCAATATTTAAAAAGACAAAGCAGCGGGTAAGTTATAAATAATCAATTTTAAAGTCCCTCTTTAGTTTTTTGTAAATAACTCGTAAACGGTGTCCCATAGCAAAATAAGTTTTTAAGAATAAATTATCTACATAAAATTTTCTCCAAAAAATATCTGGAACACTTTTCTCTAGGATCAATATTTAAAGCGATATTAAAGGAAGAAAGTTAATTACAATCAGTTCACAGGTCACTTTTTTTTAGTTTTTCGTAAATAACTCGTAAACGGTGGCCCGTTGCAAAACAATATTATACATAAACATTAAACATAAAATTGTCCACAAAAAAGGTTCTGTACACTTTTTCGCTACGATCAATATTTAAAGAGGTAATCAAGGGGGTAAATCAATTGTAATCAATTTCCAGGTCCCTATTTTTAGGTTTTCTTAAATGACTCATAGCAAAATAAGTTCTTAATGTTCTTGTATATAAATAATCGGCATAAAATTTTCTACGAAAAATATATTGAACACTTTTCTCTGGGATCAATATTTGAAACGATATTAAAGAAAGAAAGTTTATTACAATCAATTCACATGTCACTTCTATTTATTATGCAGTTATTTAATTTATTTTACTTTACTTTATTTACGAAAAAATAAAAAGAAAGGGACCTGTGAACTGATTGTAATTAACTTTCTTCCTTTAATATCGCTTTAAATATTGATCCTAGAGGAAAGTGTTCCAGATATTTTTTGGAGGAAATTTTATGTAAATAATTTATTCTTAAAAACCTATTTTGCTATTGGACACCGTTTACGAGTTATTTACAAAAAACTAAACAGGGACTTTAAAATTAATTATTTATAACTTACCCGCTGCTTTGTTTTTAAAAATATTGATCCTAGCGAAAAGTGTTCTACATGTTTCTTGTAGGAAATTTTATGTTTATTATTTATGTATCCGATTTTTTTTTTTGCTATGAGTCATACTTTTCAAATTATTAACGAATAAATAAAAACAAGGAAACTTAGAATTTATTATACTAGAACTTTCCCTTTTTATTATCTTTTGAAATATTGATCCCTGCGAAAAGTGTACTAAATCTTTTTTGTTCAAAAATTTGTGTAGATTATTATCGCTTAACAAAATTTTTTGATATTGGCCACCGTTTATGAGTTATTTACGAAAAACTAAAAAAAGGGACCTTAGAAGTGATTATAATTAAATTTCCCGCGTTAATATCTCTTTGAATATTGATCCAAGCGAAAAATTGTACTGAATCTTTCTTGTAGGCAATTTTATGCAGAATAATTATGTAATAGAACATTTTGTGCTATGCGCCACCGTTTAAGAGGTATTTACGAAAAACTAAAAAAAGGTACCTTTAATGTCAAATATCTCACTTCCGGTCAAGATTTCGATCGAGCAACTGGATTCGGATTCAGCGGGGTCTAATTAGGTTAAAAAACCCGGTTGCCAAAAAGTAATATGATTTGCCAGTCGAATCAAGAAGGAGAGCGAATTTTTATGTCTAGTCTAATAGAATATGATAACAGGCCTACCGTGTCATCAGCCATGTGTAAAAAACATTGATAATACGGCAGGCGTGTCATCAGCACCGAATCGGTTAATTAACCTACTGGTTGGATTATATGTTGGAGAACATGAAAAAATAATGGACACGTGTTTTTTATTTCGAGTGAAGTGAGTGAAACGATGAGAAGTAAGAAACTTTCAAGTGTGTTTTTTATTTGTAAAATATGAGTTTGAGCCAAAATAACGAAGCACGTGTCCATTATTTTTTCATGTTCTACAACATATAATCAAACCAGTCATTAACTAGCAACTCCGTAGAGAGTTATAGCTTTTTTAACAATCCATAATTCCCGCGGGAACTTTGTGTATTCGTCCTTTAGTACACCTGCATGAAATAACATCTTTTTCGAGCAAGTGTGATTAAAAGATAATTATACGGTTTAACTCACTTAATATATGTGACGGAGGCACGGGCGACGGCAGTGGGCATAGTACCTCAATGTATTACTTCACAGCTAAATTAGTATGCGATGCTAACTGATTTGTTGTAAAATAAAAGATCACATCCTTTCAAAACAACACATCCTTTCTTTATTTCACAAAAGTAAGCTTCTAATGAAACATAAGAAATCAAAATAACACTTGGAATAAAACTCTTAGCTAAATGGATAAAGAACGTTGAATTCTATAAGCTTTCAGAATAATCCTTCAGGTATAAGCCTTCAGGAACGTGGCGAGTTAGGCAAGAGGTTGGCTAACGAGTACGTCCGATCTCTAGCGCGGTCCGATCAAAACTGCCCACCAGCGGCGGAGCCTCGCTGCTCCAGTCCTCCCGCCTCAACGTCAAGTTGGTCAACCTGATTGACCAGTCTACCAACATAACGACAAAAATGCCAACTCGTGCCTACCTTCACCCAAGAGAAACCTCTTGACGTTCCAAAGCCTTCTACCTGTCATCTTAGTTCAACAATACGCCAATAGACGGCGTTACTCTCTACGTTATGAATTTCATTACAACTTCCAAACAGCAAACATTGCTAGTAGCCAAACATTGCTAATCAATTGTATACAGGCGTCTAAAACTATGAACTGTAACGCTGCAATAGGTCCTTCTGGAGTCACGCCCCGACATATGTAATATATATGTCGTAGGCCGATCGTACGATCAGGCAGATCGTAATGTTCCTGTGTAATGTTTTGACGATAGTCATATCAAACCAATATATAGGTAGGATGGGTTCGTTAGTTTGCTTCAGATGCCCGAAGGGCAAACTGCCCAGAAATAGGAGCCCAGCGTAGCGGGGCTCCGTCGACTCAGGGAACGAGTCAAAGATTTTCACGTTTCACGATATGCCTGACGATATCTTACGATCGGCCGCCGACATATATACCCCCTTATTTATAAACGCGCTACAAACCTCAATTAGCTAATAATCGCTTGTCCTTATCTGTCATTTTGACTTATGTATTTCTAAGAAACCAAGAAAGGGATAAAATATAATTTAACTAAATCAGGCCCGTAAAGTTTTATGAATAAGGGGGTTAATAGTCAGTCGTATGAGTGACCGCTGCTTAATGTAGTATAAATTTGCTTTCTATGATAATAGGTATGACGCGGGTATGACTAAGTCTTCAGGTCTGTGACATAGAGTAATATAAGTAAAGAAAGAGTGGTAACTCCATACATCAGTTTTCGCGCGTTATTTCGGAGTCGACATCTAAAGTAAAGTAGTGGAACTAACAAGTACCCCTACTTGAAACCAGATGTCACAAGTGTAGCTACTGACGAAAAATGTACTACTTAAACAATTTACAACTAATATTATAAGGAGAAGGGGTTGAAAATAAACTTCCTGTTAATCCGGTTATAGCTGAGAATTGTTGAGTATTAGGGTTTTCGTTCGCCGAGACATCTATTGTCAACTAACAGTTCTGATAAATTCCGCTACTTGACGGTAGATATCGACTAAGAAATATCGCGCGTGTTGGTAAGAAAACTGATGTATGGAGTTAACATGAATTTTGGTTTTTTCAGGGTCCAAGGCAGTTAAAGGTGCTATCATTAGATGCGAGTGTCCGATACCAGGTAAGTACATTGTATTTTTTAAATGTTCTATTAATTTCCTTGTCAATATTTAACTTGCGCATGAAATACAGAAATCAGGTTAGAATGGGCGACTACTTCTCGCCACGTTAGAGGCCCGGCCTTACTTCTCGCCACTTTAGAGGCCCGGCCTTACTTCTCGCCACGTTAGAGGCCCGGCCTGTTCACGAAAAGTCTTCTAGAACTCGACTTTAGGTCATGTCGTCTCAGATATGGGTAAATATGGTATCGATGCATTCAGTGTGATGCCCTGAACACTAATATATGAGATGACAACCGCGAAAGTGGTGGGGGTAGTTGCTGTGACGTCATAAAGTCGGCTACAAATCTTATTTTTTATTTCCTTTTAAACATACCATGTGGGATACCAAATGAAAGGGCTTTGTGAGTAAATTACAAATATATACATAATGTATCATTTTCAATACTTAGTCTAACAAATTCTTAGAATACGTTAAAAAAATTACAATCCACAGTTAACTTTCAAGTGCTCTAAATTGAAAATGGCTGAATGGATTAATCCAAAATACATACCAAGTGACTGTGAATATCCTCTATACTTATAATGTTAAAATATAACTAACCAGCAGTCAGCAGGGTGACCCTCTCGGGCCAGCAATTTTTAGTTTGGCTATAAATCCAATTATCAAAAATTTAAAATCAAAATTCAATGTGTGGTACTTAGATGACGGAACCCTAGGAGGTGACGTGAATACTGTACTCTCTGATTTGTCTTTTATTAAGAGTAGTTTCGAAAATATTGGTTTAGAGCTGAATTTCAGCAAATGCGAACTCTTTATTCAAAAATCTTCTTGTACTTTGACCAACTTACAACCCAAATTTGACGATCTGACTCCCAATATCAAATCAGTAGACAAGTATTCTCTTTGCCTCCTGGGTTCTCCTATATTCGAAGAATCTTTTCCCGATTATATTTCTAACTCCATAACTAAATTCAAAAGTCACACGGATCGCTTACTCGAAATTAGCCCTCATTATGCTCTTGTGATTCTTAAATTCTGCCTTTTTGTCCCTAAATTTACGTATGTGCTCCGCTGTTGTCCTTTCTGGAAACATCAAAATTTATTGTCGCCCATAGATGATTTGATCAAAATTAGTTTAGAGACGATTCTAAACATTCAGCTAAGTGAGCCTTCCTGGTCTCAAGCGTCCCTCCCCATTCGGTTTGGAGGTTTAGGAATTCGCAAAATTTCCAGTGTGGCTTCCCCAGCCTTTTTGGCGTCCACTCATAGCACGTCTGGTCTCATAGGAAATATCTTAAGGGCTTTGCCCACAAACTGTGAGATTGCGGGCTTTGAGGACGCCAAAAATGCTTTTAAAATTGCTTGCCCAGGCAAACAATTTCCAGACAACCCAAATTCACAAAGGAGTTGGGATAATGTTTACTGTGTTTTAACTTACAATACTCTCCTAAACAACTGTACAGGTCCAGACCGCGCGAGGCTTTTGGCGGTCGGAGCCCGGGAAGCCGGTTACTGGCTACATGCCCATCCTTCGCCCAATACTGGTACTTTCTTGGATCCGGCCTCCCTTAGACTGGCGACTGGTTTGCGACTCGGGGTTTCGGTGTGTACGCCACACATATGCTCTTGTGGCACGGACGTGGACCGACTGGGACACCACGGATTATCTTGTCAAAAAAGTGCAGGCCGTTTTTCGAGACATGCGTCGCTTAATGACATAGTCCGTCGGTCTCTTGCCACCATCAATGTGCCTGCTCTTCTTGAGCCGACTGGCATTATCAGAGATGATGGCAAGAGGCCCGATGGAGTGTCCTTAGTTCCTTGGAGCTTGGGACGGATGTTGGTGTGGGATGCTACCTGCGTAGAACGTAACAAATATAAGAGCCTCGGTAGAGAGTACCATTTTGTACCATTTGGTGTTGAAACTCTAGGTCCATGGGGTCCCAGCGCGCATAAGTTGTTCGCAGAAATCGCGAAGCGTCTGGTTGACGTAACTGGTGACCGAAGAGCTGGCGGCTACCTCGCACAACGTATCAGCATTGCGATACAGCGAGGAAATGTCGCCAGCATCCTTGGTACAATGCCTCAAGGGCCTATTTTAGATTTAAGCTAGTTATTAATTTCGTTTAGTAGTACCACTATATATATATTGTATGTAAATAAATGTTTTATATTACTAACCAGATATATCAACAAATAAGAAAAGTACAACATGTTGAAATAAGTATAATTTTCTGTTACATTAAACTACAACTATTAATAAAAAAAAAACACGACTGTTGATGTATATTTTTGTAGTCGTCTTTTTACTAGTTTTCATTTGGTACCCATATTACTACAGTAAAAAAAACAAACCCCGTTTTTGCATTTGTGGGCGTCATTTTCAAAATTTGTATAGCCTGTGTCACTATGTGTCTGTGCGATATTAGTGACACAGGCCATATATTTTTTTTTAATGACGCCCGCAAATGAAAAAATGGAGGAGGTTTGTTATTTTTCTTACTGTAGCAATTTGGTTACCAAATGAAAGCTGGTAAAAAGACCACTACTAAAATATATGTCAACAGTCGGGTTTTTTGTTTGTTGTAATAATAGTTGTAGTTTAATGTAACAGAAAATTATGCACTTGAAAGTCAACAGTGGATTGGGGAATTTTTTAACGTTTTTTAATAATTTGTTAGACCAAGTATTGAAAATGAAATGTTACAGCATGTTATATATTTGTGATCTACTCACAAAGCCCTTTCATTGGGTGCCCTGTAACTAGTCATAGACCCTATCTATAAATATAAAACATTTAAGTAGTAAAACGCCTTTATTATGAAATTGAATTAGTCTTTATTCATATTCCAATATAAATATCAAAGTTAAAACGTTCGAAAACAACGCCATCTGTAGACCGCGAAGCGAATTAAGTACATAACAAGTTACGTATTGACGTTGAAGCATTATCAACAAGTCACCTAACGTTCAAGTAGTTGCGACGAATGAATATTATAGTTGAGTTGGGAGCCCATACATTAAAAATACCCAATTGCAGTTTGGTATAGGAATTCTTAATTCAAGAATTACAGTCGACGAGTAGAAAAAAAGATTTTATTATTAATATTAAATACCAAAATCAATAACACGAATAATTCCTTTTTAGCGAATAATATCGTTTAGTAACATAACTGGTTATTAACAAAACGTGAGGGGATTGCGCTCCAAATCTCATGAGTTTTTCTCACAAGTTGCGCAGTCACATTATGATTTTATTTATTTATCCGAGACGTGGCTAACGGCCGAGTTTATTTGTTTATCCAAGACGTGGCTAACGGCCGATTTTATTTGTTTATCCAAGACGTGGCTAACGGCCGATTTTATTTGTTTATCCAAGACGTGGCTAACGGCCGATTTTATTTGTTTATCCGAGACGTGGCTAACGGCCGATTTTCATGTAAACGAATATTTTGACAACAGATACACTATTTTTCGATGCGATCGTTGTCGACCGAAGCATTTGTTTGTGAAGGAAAACAGCTAGGGCTATATTTTATAAAGTAAAACATTTAACTAGGTATCGCATATATTTAGTGTATTAACTTAATAACTTTGCAGGTAAATAAGTTTAGTATTTGTTAATAATAATTTAATAATTAGAGAAATACTAAGCTCCGATTTTCTGTAGCAATAGAAATGTAAAAGAAAAACCATAGTGTATAAAATTTAGCACCATTATATTCAATTAAGGAAACTGTAGGTCTAACCTTAAGATGCAATGTTAATCCATTACGCATTAATATAAATGAACGTTTGTTCCTTGATTCTCAAAAAAAATGCGCCAAACAATATCCCATGTGGCTAAAGTCAGACCAAGAATAGTCTGCAGCGGATTTGATAGCCCACGCAGTGAAAGTGTTATTTTAAACGTCAAACTTCTATGAAATTATGACGTATAAATGACACTTGCACTGCGTGGGCTATCGAATCCGCTGCAGAGTTTTTTGGTCCGACTCTACCACCAGTTTGGCACTGACATAAACGCTATCGAGAATGTAACTTACTTTTTATGCATCTCGCTCATACTCGATTGCGAGCGAGATGTATAGAATGTAAATTACGTAGACGTTAGCGTATATGTCAGTTTTGACACTGTCAGTAACTCATGGTGGAACGGGTCAGTTCCTCATTATTTACATGAATATTTATAATTGACGTTAAGTAATATTCAGTAACCTTGTTTCAGTAACTAAAAGTTCAAAGGAACGTGTTGTACCATGCGTGATTAACACCACAGGTAAGCCTTGGAAGCATTAATGTGGTGGTACTAGTGCTCGACATGCTAATGCCCAATAGATGACACCCTGCTGTCAGCTCTATTGACAATGACTTAAGTTTCAAGATTAAATGTACTGGGACCGCGTCGAGCACCAGTTCCACCACCTTACCTAAATAATAATAAAAACTGGCGAAACGGTAATCTTATAGATAAATCTATCTATCTAATCTATCTATATATCTAATCTATTACCTTTAAACGAGCAATTGTTGTATATTTATTATTTATATATATATTTCGGGGATATCGGAAACGGCTCTAACGATTTCGATGAAATTTGCTATATGGGGGTTTTCGGGGGCGATATTTCGATCAATCTAGGTCTTATTTCTTTAAAACCGCGCATTTTTGATTTTTTATATGTTTTTCGAGCAAAGCTCGGTCTGCCAGATACGCCAGCGACGCCACTAATAAGAAATATTTTAAATAGGTATCAACCCAAGTAACACAAAAGTAGCTGAATATTGTTTGAATAATAGAGCATTCCGTACTGTATGTTGAATAAGGTAACTGTATAACGTCTGTATAAGCGCTTATACAGACGTTATACAGAAGGTTTGGGCGCAAAGTGGGCTAGCCCACGCCGCTTATTACTGAATAACAGTAATGTAATAGCTGTATAAGTGTGTGCCCACACATTGAATCGCTGAATAACACTTGTATAGAGGCTGTCAAAAGCTTCTATACCGCCTTTAAACCAAAGTTATCCAGCTTTGTATAGAATGACTCAGTTAGTCACACGTTATGCAGCTTTTGGTTCAAAAGTGCATTGTTACAGAAAATATATTCAGCTATTTGTGTATGATTTGTCTTCCATTTTAATTTGTGAACTCGTGTCAAAGTGTAGTGTCTGAAGTGAATACAAAATAAGGAGGACATTACCCATATATTGATTTGATGTTTACATAACATCAATTTCATTGCGCATGCGACTTTACTGTTAATATATATATACATTTTATTTAAAATTTTAAAGCGCCGCGTAAATAATGCACTGTTTAAAAAGTAAATATAGAAAATTTACTACTCCACTTTTAAATTTGTACTTTTTTTGCGGTGTTTAGATGTTTTAGTGATAGAAAATGTACTTTAACAAGTTATGATATGATAAAACTAGTTTTATAAATGATAAAAAATGGGATTTTCAGTTCATTTTCAATTCCTATATAATTGTAGAGGTTAGAATATGAGCAACCGTAATGGCGTCCGACTGTGCTGAATATAAGCTGCTGCCACAGGTATTTTGTGCTAAATTTCTGAATAAGCATTCACATTATTCGCGTTACTAAGCTACATGTTAGATAATAATGGTTTTAGAACAACAAGTTTTGAATAACATCAGTATAATAGTAATTGTTTTCTCAATCTTAAAGCCTATTAGGGTTCTGTACAGACTGTACACAAATAGTAAAAACCACATAGATCCTCACTAGTTTGATGAGAAACATTATAGGTATGTAACACGGGCAATATTCAATCCTACTTCCTACTAATATTATAAACGCGATATAATATTTAAGTTATATGATAAATCTGGGGGCACGGCAGACTACAGTTATTTTTTCCGTTATCACTTCCGACAAATATGTAGTAGGTAAAGGTATACGCAAAGATGTACGAAATGAGTACGAAGATGTGTATAGTATGAGTATGGTGTGGTTACGAGTATGGTATGAATATGAATATGGTATAGGTGCGAAGGTGCGGGTATATTAGTAGCGGGTATCACGGGTATGAGTACAAGTATAGTTTGGTATGGGCAGTATTGTTTAGGTATGAGTACGAGTATAGTGTGGGATGGGTATGAGTAGACCCACTTTAAACCTAAAAACAGTCCGTTCAAAATCGATTGATCGATTGTGGAGAATCGATTTCGCTATATTTTAATGGGGGTGATTATTTAATTTTTCTCATACCCAGTCCAGTCTACAAGTTTTTAATGCAACAATATCAATAACTAGCATTTGCCACCTTGTTTGCCAACTAGCAACAACCTTAAATGGCCATTGGTAAACTTTATCTCGTTGCAGTAAGGTATGCAAATGGTCAGTTAACAGTGTTTACGATGGTAGCTAGCAATTGTTTTACGTCATTAAAACGACAATGCATCTTGTGTAAAATAACCAATCGAAGAGAATTGTTAAGAAAACTAAACCTCGATTTTTTAAATAATGGTTGGATTAAAGAATAAATACGCAAGATGCGTTCAAAATAAAATAAAAACACGCTCAAGCTCAAAGCAAACAGGCTCAAGTAGCACTGTTGACCGTGTATAAACTTATAAAGCTATGAAACCCTCTCCACCGCGCATTTGTTGATACTAAGCAGTAGTTTCAAACTATAAACGCTGCTCATTGCGTTCATTTTGCAGCTTTTAGCAAGAAAAGATAGTATATGTGTACTAAAATCGCTATAACTTAAGTATAAGTGTTGTTTTAGTATTTATTATTCAGACGTTATGTCTATAAAAGCCATAACTAACCCATATATGTAGCTACTGAATAACAAATAATATGTGGATTTCATTACAGCTTCCAGTAATAGCGTCCACCTTTATTCAAAAACTAGCATTAAAACAGAAACTTCAACCGCTTTTATACAGTTGAAAGTCTTCACCGACGCTTCTTTTCAGCATTTAGTAGCCACTATCACATTTTTCTTAATATTGTCTGCTTAATATCTCACGACACAAAATATATACAGCTAATTGCTGCTAATGCTGCTATTATGCAGCTTTTAGTAACCACAAATGCTTTAAGCTGAATAATGTCTGACTAACTGTGTAAGAAATAAGTATTATTCAGCTTTAATATGCAAAACCGATACTATGCAAAATTTATTCAGCATTTATTGGTATATAGGCCCCACTAGGCCCACATATTTTGTTATTCCGAATTTAGTAATTTCCACCGCTTATACACAAAATTTATGCAATCTTAATTTGAATAAGATGATAATTTTACTCTATTATCCTGCTTGTGTGTTACTTGGGAATAGATTTAGTCTGAGCCGATTCGCGTTGTATTCCGATACTCCTCGTAGGGGAAGTCGGGGCATAGTGAACACCTTTACTTTTGACTTGACATAACAGAAAAAAATAACAAGGAAGAAGTGAAAAAATGTCTATAATTAGTTTTTATATATAATAAACTTTTAATTTAAAACAACACTAGCCTCCAATGTTTAATAATTGCTGTAATTTTGAACAAAACGTAAAAAAAAATATTTTATTCGCTTTGCCCAGGGTGCCGGTGCGGGTGATTATGAAATAAAATTTTACCTTATAAATTCAAACTGAACACGCTATCCGCTTTGCCCGATCCACTTTGCCCAATTAGTCAGTTTAAGAAATTAAATATTTCAAAAAAATCACTGGATTGTTTGAATAAAAATTGCGTTATAAAAGGAAGATACTTTAATAAGCAATAGAAGCATCTAGAATTAAAATTCGAGATAATTACTATGACAAGAGAACATAAAATGTACCTACTTGCCTTTCAAAATAAAATATTTTGCACTAAAAACACGTTTTGACTCGTCACCGACGACGCTCGCAGCGACCGCTCGCTATGATGCTTGCTGTTCATAAGAACAATAAATTCGGAACGGGTACCTATTGATTCTCCGAGGAACATCGTTTCGCAGAGTCATTTATTTGTAAATGTAACTTTTGGTCGACTAACGTTACGTAGAGTCTTGGTTCACATACCGTTCATTTCGTTTCTGTGTAAATTAGCAGAACTATTAATGGCAGATTTCCATTTGGCAGAGTAATCGTTTCGTTTAAGCAATGTTTAGTCGAATAACGTTTCACATTTTACATACACATAAGTCGTTATTTTCGAAACAAAAACTTTTTGCAAAAATAAAGAAATCCCACATCCAAAAGGACGAAATAAAATATTATCCATTTTTTAAGTAAACGATGATTTATAAAAATTATACAGATTTTTATATTTATATTTGTTTCCTTTTTTAATGTACTTATCCCATGTATCCTCTTCCTCTTGTTAGTTGACTACATAAGAATCACATGCTTACATCCTGCTGCCGTTGTCAGTTTGCGTCACAAAAAAACAAGTACCTACTGGTATCTCTATACCGGTCAGAAGCAATCACGGTACTCTTACCGTGATTGCTTCTGGTTTTGGTTTTAATCAATTTTTAACCTAAATATGAACAAAAGTATAGATAGGTAGGTATTGTATCTATGCAACATAGATTTTAATTTTATGGTCATTTGTGTACCTACGTGAAAATAAGTATATACAGGGTGATTAATCCAACTGGGTCAGTAGGGAGAAGTCTGAAACTATGAGAGATAGCGATATCTGTTCTTAGGAACCATGGCTTCGATTTTAGATTTAATAATAATGACATTCACACTTTTTTTTTACTCTCATATAGTAAAAGCACCAATGATCGACGCTGCACCAATGTTCGACATGGCACTTAGGGGTCATCCATTAATTACATCACACGTTTAGGGGGAGGGAGGAGGTCAAGAAAATGTGACATGTTGTGACAAGAGGGAGGGGGGAGTCATAAACTTTGTGACGTCACTTTAAATTCATCAGTAACCGAAAATGTAATTAAATTATTTTATACGCTAATTATCATTTAAATAACAAGTTTTTGAAACGATAATCGTTTTTATTCGTTTAATTTTATTTTTTATCAGTTTTGGGTTATAAAATTACTAATATTTCTTTTGTCAAAAATATTTTGATAAAATATTAAATAAATATTTGCCGATTTCGTTGAAGAAATGTGACGTCACACCAGGGGGGAGGGGTTTGCCAAATGTGACCAAGTGTGACAAGGAGGGGGGGGGGGGTAAAAAAACCTAGAAATTCGTGTGACGTAATTAATGGACGACCCCTTATGTCAAAGTAATAATATAGTTTAAGTTTGAACAACGATTTTTTTTCTTTATTCAAAATTAATTCCTGTCACTTTGACCTAAAGTACTTATGTCGAACACTGGCTAAAAGTGTCGATCATTGGTAGTTTTCCCTTACATAACCGGTAATCGAACCTGGTCAATATTCTTTATGTAATCGCGTGTAGTATTTATTTGTATAATTGATCCTGAAAGTATAAGGACTAAATTTTGCTATGAAATCTTGTGTAAACATTAGACTGAAATGACCACAATTTAAATAATTTGCAAAATGTTGTCATTAGTATGCATCGGTCATCATTATTAATCATTTTATCTGAATAGACCACTTATGCATATCTTATCTGCATCAATGTTATGCATTACAAATTGCGTTTATTTAAAATCAGAACGCATTCGCTCAGCGAGCGTGCCAATTTAAAAAAAATTGGCACGCCTGCATTTGAAAATAGAACACATATTAACTTTTACCCAAAATCATTAATCTTTGCGTCCAGGAAAATGGCTACCATTTTGAACATTTACTGAAGTAAAATAATTATCTTATTGTTGGGTTTTTCTTTCAATTACTTAAACAATATTGGAAATGAGTTCCTTGTAACTTATGATTCGCACCATCAACAATAACAACGAAAAAACTTGCAGTTTTTATACCTAGCATTGTTTACTTTAGAGACTTTGACCAGGTTCGATTCCCGGTTATGTATGAGAGTAAAAAAAGTGTGAATGTCATTATTATTAAATCTAAAATCGAAGCCATGGTTCGTAAGAACAGATATCGCTATCTCTCATAGTTTCTGACTTCTCCCGACTGACCCATTTGGATTGATCACCCTGTATATATATATAATTAAATGTATCTAAAACCATGTTTATAAGACTCAAACTAAAAGTTGTCGTGTTTTATACAGATTATTTACGTATCAGACAATTTTTTGCTATGGGCTACCGTTTACGAATTATTTACGGAAAACTATAAAAAGGGACCTTTAAACCCCGCTGCACCCGTTAGCTTCAGCCCCACCCTCCGGTACTTTGAATATGTTGTTTAATACACCATTCCCTACAACTATGCCAAAATACGCGACTACACATATTATATCCCCAGTTTTTCCTTTGTTTGGTGGCCTAAGACTCAACCTTACTATTGGGAGAAATTGTCCTCCAAAGTACTGAAATTGACAAAACCCTCTTACTTCCGTAGAGAGTTTTGTTCAAGCATATTGCTAATTAACCGATTTGTTGCGTGTTCCATTTTCGAAAAATTTTGGCTGTGGCGCGGAACAATCATTTCATGACACGGCAGCCATGTCATGCGCCATAGAATATGATAACAGGCCTACCGTGTCATCAGCCATGTGTAAAAAACATTGATAATACGGCAGGCGTGTCATCAGCACCGAATCGGTTAATTAAGCTACTGGTTGGATTATATGTTGGAGAACATGAAAAAATAATGGACACGTGTTTTTTTATTTCGAGTGAAGTGAGTGAAACGATGAGAAGTAAGAAACTTTCAAGTGTGTTTTTTATTTTTTTAAATATGAGTTTGTGCCGAAATAACGAAGCACGTGTACCGACATATATACCCCCTTATTCATAAACGCGCCACAAACCTCAATTAGCTAATAATCGGTTGTCCTTATCTGTCATTTTGACTTATGTACCTATTTCTAAGAAACTAAAGAAAGGGATAAAATTATAATTTAGCTAAATCAGGCCCGTAAAGTTTTATGAATAATGGGGTTAATAGTCAGTCGTATGGGTGACCGCTTATATTACAAGGAGAAGGGGTTGAAAATAAACTTCCTGTTAATTCGGTTATAGCTGAGAATTGTTGAGTATTAGGGTTTTCGTTCGCCGAGACATCTATTGTCAACTAACAGTTCTGATAAATTCCGCTACTTGACGCCAGATGTCGACTAAAAAATATCGCGCGTGTTGGTAAGAAAACTGATGTATGGAGTTAACATGAATTTTGGTTTTTTCAGGGTCCAAGGCAGTTAAAGGTGCTATCATTAGATGCGAGTGTCCGATACCAGGTAAGTACATTGTATTTTTTAAATGTTCTATTAATTTCCTTGTCAATATTTAACTTGCGCATGAAATACAGAAATCAGGTTAGAATGGACGACTACTTCTCGCCACATTAGAGGCCCGGCCTTACTTCTCGCCACTTTAGAGGCCCGGCCTTACTTCTCGCCACGTTAGAGGCCCGGCCTGTTCACGAAAAGTCTTCTAGAACTCGACTTTAGGTCATGTCGTCTCAGATATGGTTAAATATGGTATCGATGCATTCAGTGTGATGCCCTGAACACTAATATATGAGATGACAACCGCGAAAGTGGTGGGGGTAGTTGCTGTGACGTCATAAATTCGGCTACAAATCTTATTTTATATTTTCTTTTAAACATACCATGTGGGGTACCAAATGAAAGGGCTTTGTGAGTAAATTACAAATATATAACATAATGTATCATTTTCAATACTTAGTCTAACAAATTCTTAGAATACGTTAAAAAAATTACAATCCACAGTTGACTTTCAAGTGCTCTAAATTGAAAATCGCTGAATGGATTAATCCAAAATACATACCAAGTGACTGTGAATATCCTATAAACTTATAATGTTAAAATATAACTAACCAGATATATCAACCAGTAAGAAAAGTACATCAAGTTGAAATAAGTATAATTTTCTGTCACATTAAACTACAACTATTAATAAAAATAAACAAAAAACCCGACTGTTGACATATATTTTTGTAGTCGTCTTTTTACTTGTTTTCATTTGGTACCCATATTACTACAGTAAAAAAAAACCCCGTTTTTGCAATTGTGGGCGTCATTTTCAAAATTTGTATAGCCTGTGCCACTATGTGTCTGTGCGGTATAAGTGACACAGGCTATATATTTTTTTTAAATGACGCCCGCAAATGAAAAAATGGAGGAGAGGGGGTTTGTTATTTTTCTTACTGTAGCAATTTGGTTACCAAATGAAAGCTGGTAAAAAGACCACTACAAAAATATATGTCAACAGTCGGGTTTTTTGTTTGTTTTAATAATAGTTGTAGTTTAATGTAACAGAAAATTATGCACTTGAAAGTCAACAGTGGATTGTGGATTTTTTTAACGTTTTCTAATAATTTGTTAGACCAAGTATTGAAAATGAAATGTTACAGCATGTTATATATTTGTGATCTACTCACAAAGCCCTTTCATTGGGTACCCTGTAACTAGTCATAGACCCTATCTATAAATATAAAACATTTAAGTAGTAAAACGCCTTTATTATGAAATTGAATTAGTCTTTATTCATATTCCAATATAAATATCAAAGTTAAAACGTTCGAAAACAACGCCATCTATAGACCACGAAGGGAATTAAGTACATAACAAGTTACATGATCATGATCATGAAGCAGGATCAACAAGTCACCTAACGTTCAAGAAGTTGCGACGAATGAATATTATAGTTGAGTTGGGAGCCCATACATTAAAAATACCCCATTGCAGTTTGGTATAAGAATTCTTAATTCAAGAATTACAGTCGACGAGTAGAAAAAAAGATTTTACTATTAATATTAAATACCAAAATCAATAACACGAATAATTCCTTTTTAGCGAATAATGTCGTTTAGTAACATAACTGGTTTTATTAACAAAACGTGAGGGGATTGCGCTCCAAAGCTCATGAGTTTTTCTCACAAGTTGCGCAGTCACATTATGATTTTATTTATTTATCCGAGACGTGGCTAACGGCCGAGTTTATTTGTTTATCCAAGACGTGGCTAACGGCCGATTTTATTAAATCCTCTCGGGGCAGAGGTGTACGGTTGGAGCCGGTAAAGGTTTATTCGACGTTCATAAGCGCATTGTAATATGCCTACTTGAATAAACTATTTTTTATCTTTTATCTTATCTTTATCAATACACTGTTTTTCGATGCGATCGTTTTCGACCGAAGCATTTGTTTGTGAAAGAAAACAGCTAGGGCTATATTTTATAAAGTAAAATATTTAACTAGATATATTGTGTATGGCGTATATTTAGTGTAGTAACTTAATACCTTTGCAGGTAAATAAGTTTAGTATTTGTTAATAATAATTTAATAATTAGAGAAATACTAAGCTCCGATTTTCTGTAGCAATAGAAATGTAAAAGAAAAACCATAGTGTATAAAATTTAGCACCATTATATTCAATTAAGGAAACTGTAAGCCTAACCTTAAGATCCATGACGCAAACATGCAAATGACCGTTTGTTCCTTGATTCTCAAAAAAAATGTGCCTAACAATATCCCATGTGGCTAAAGTCAGACCAAGAATAGTCTGCAGCGGATTTGATAGCCCACGCAGTGAAAGTGTTATTTTAAACGTCAAACTTCTATGAAATTATGACGTATAAATGACACTTGCACTGCGTGGGCTATCGAATCCGCTGCAGAGTTTTTTGGTCCGACTCTACCACCAGTTTGGCACTGACATAAACGCTATCGAGAATGTAACTTACTTTCTATGCATCTCGCTCATACTCGATTGCGAGCGAGATGTATAGAATGTAAATTACGTAGACGTTAGCGTATATGTCAGTTTTGACACTGTCAGTAACTCATGGTGGAACGGGTCAGTTCCTCATTATTTACATGAATATTTATAATTGACGTTAAGTAATATTCAGTAACCTTGTTTCAGTAACTAAAAGTTCAAAGGAACGTGTTGTACCACGCGTGATTAACACCACAGGTAAGCCTTGGAAGCATTAATGTGGTGGTACTAGTGCTCGACATGCTAATGCCCAATAGATGACACCCTGCTGTCAGCTCTATTGACAATGACTTAAGTTTCAAGATTAAATGTACTGGGACCGCGTCGAGCACCAGTTCCACCTTACCTAAATGATAATAATAACTGGCGAAACGGTAATCTTATAGATAAATATATCTATCTAATCTATCTATATATCTAATCTTTTACCTATAAACGAGCAATTGTTGTATATTTATTATTTATATATATATTTCGGGGATATCGGAAACGGCTCTAACGATTTCGATGAAATTTGCTATATGGGGGTTGTCGAGGGCGATATTTCGATCAATCTAGGTCTTACTTCTTTAAAAACGCGCATTTTTGAGTTTTTATATGTTTTTCGAGCAAAGCTCGGTCTGCCAGATACGCCAGCGACGCCACTAATAAGAAATATTTTAAATAGGTGTCAATAGATTTAGTCTGAGCCGATTCGCGTTGTATTCCGATACTCCTCGTAGGGGAAGTCGGGGGATAGTGAACACCTTTACCTTTGACTTGACATAACAGAAAAAATTAAGAAGGAAGAAATGAAAAAATGTCTATAATTAGTCTTTATATATAATAAACTTTTAATTTAAAACAACACTAGCCTCCAATGTTTAATAATTGCTGTTCTTTGAACAAAACGTAAAAAAAAAATATTTTATTCGCTTTGACCAGGGTGCCGGTGCGGGTGATTATGAAATAAAATTTTACCTTATAAATTCAAAGTGAACACGCTATCCGCTTTGCCCGATCCACTTTGCCCAATTAGTCAGTTTAAGAAATTAAATATTTAATAAAAAACACTGGATTGTTTGAATAAAAATTGCGTTGTAAAAGGAAGATACTTTAATAAGCAATAGAAGCATCTAGAATTAAAATTCGAGATAATTACTATGACAAGATAACATAAAATGTACCTAAGTAGTTGCCTTTCAAAATAGAATATATTGTACTAAAAACACGTTTTGACTCGTCACCGACGACGCTCGCAGCGACCGCTCCCTATGACGCTTGCTGTTCATAAGAACAATAGATTCGGAACGGGTACCTAATGATTCTCCGAGGAACTTTTAGCAGATTATCGATTCGCCGACAACGATTCGCCGAACATCGTTTCGCAGAGTCATTTATTTGTAAATGTAACTTTTGGTCGACTAACGTTACGTAGAGTCTTGGTTCACATACCGTTCAGTACGGTTACCATCAGTTTGTCACTGACATAAACGCCTTCGAGAACGTAATTTACTTTCTATACATCTCGCTCGCACTCGCATATTAGTGCAAACGGGATGTATAGAAAGTAAATTACGTTCTCGACGGCGTTTATGTCAGTGACAAACTGATGGTAACCGTACAGTTCGTTTCTGTGTAAATTAGCTGAACTATTATTGGCAGATTTCCATTTGGCAGAGTAATCGTTTCGTTTAAGCAATGTTTAGTCGAATAACGTTTCACATTTTACATACACATAAGTCGTTATTTTCGAAACAAAAACTTTTTGCAAAAATAAAGAAATCCCACATCCAAAAGGATGAAATAAAATATTATCAATTTTTTAAGTAAACGATGATTTATAAAAATTATAAAGATTATTATATTTATATTTGTTTTTTTTTTTTAATGTACTTATCCCATGTATCCTCTTCCTCTTGTTAGTTGACTACATAAGAATCACATACTTACATCCTGCTGCCGTTGTCAGTTTGCGTCACAAAAAACTAGTACCTACTGGTATCTCTATACCGGTCAGAAGCAATCACGGTACTCTTACCGTGATTGCTTCTGGTTTGGGTTTTAATCAATTTTTAACCTAAATATGAACAAAAGTATAGGTAGGTAGGTATTGTATCTATCCAACATAGATTTTAATTTTATGGTCATTTGATCTACGTGAAAATAAGTACATATGTATATACTGGGTGATCAATCCAAATGGGTCAGTAGGGAGAAGTCAGAAACTATGAGAGATAGCGATATCTGTTCTTAGGAACCATGGCTTCGATTTTAGATTTAATAATAATGACATTCACACTTTTTTTATACTTTCATACATAACCGGTAATCGAACCTGGTCAATATTCTTTATGTAATCGCGTGTAGTATTTGTTTGTATAATTGATCCTGAAAGTATAAGGACTAAATTTTGCTATGAAATCTTGTGTAAACATTAGACTGAAATGACCACAATTTAAATAATTTGCAAAATGTTGTAATAAACCCGCGCTGAACGGATTACCTAGATCTGGCTACCGCAGACTCAACTCTCGACAACCTCACAGCCACTCCAAAGTGTTGCCCAGTTGTCGCACTGTGCGTGCGGCCATTGCGGGACCCACTCAATTGTCATTTACAATTTTGAGACTGATTGTCACGGCAGGTGTCCGCTAGTCTCTCCCATAGCCCATTATCCAGTTCATCCAACTTTCAAATCTATAGCCCATGACCTTAGTTCCCATCGCAGCACAAAAATGCTGCACTGCAATAGTCTTCGCACATGGCGGGGACCATCTCCGGGTGTATCACATTTTGCGTTCGGGGATGGTATCCGCCACGTGTATCCCTTGCTTTTAGATTAAAGTGTCTTAAAGGGCCTCTGCGCTGTTGGCTTCGGCCCCACGTACGCCTCCCGAAGGTCCGGAACCCCATGGTCCCGAGATATGGAAAAGACATACAAATAATAATAATATTAGAACCATAATAGAACTAACTATTTTGACCCACCTATTATTCCAATGAAGAAACACTACCTTTTAATTATAAGGTAAATGAACCATTTAAGGCCAACCTCATTTATTTTAGATCCAAAAACTATGAATTTTAAGGAAAGAAAACCAACAAAATCTATTAAATCATTTATTGAATCATTGACCAACTAATATGTAGGCCCTCAGTTGCCTCCAGAATCTCGCGTGCTTTGAAGCAGAACGAAGAAGCGGTGGTAGCCGAGTGGATTTGACCTCCGACTTCCAATCCGGAGGTTGTTGTGGGTTCAAATCCTGGCTCGTACTAATGAGTTTTTCGGAACTTATGTACGAAATATTATTTCATACCTATTTACCACTAGCTTTTCGGTGAAGGAAAACATCGTGAGGAAACCTGCATACATCTGCGAAGAAAGTCAAAGGTGTATGTGAAGTCCCCAATCCGTATTGGGCTAGCGTGGGGACTATAGCCTAAACCCTCTCGTGCTTGAGAGGAAGCCTGTGCCCAGCAGTTCATCATCATCATTTCATCATTTCAGCAGTGGGACGTATGTAGGCAAAATTATTAATTAAGTATTTTTTAAAGTTATTTCACAAATGTTCTTTGGTATTTCGAAAAATTTACAATTTTATAGTAATATACGAGTAGAGACAAGGATATTGGATAAATATTATATTGTAATTAAATAAATACTTTGGCTTAAAATACAAATAAGGCCAGCCCAGTCGGGGCAATTTCGTATAATCTGATTAACTTCCCTTTGACATTTTGTACTGTGGATGCCAAAATTAAAAGGTCTCGGTGATCCTTATCGTTTTGATTGTAAAGACCAGTCCCCGATTAGGCCAGAATTTAAATCAGGGACCGAATGTCTGTGTTTCATACAAATTAACCGGTATTCAATTTCGGTATTACGGTTGTTTATATACATTTTTGCATTTAATTTAGCTAATCTGATCAATCATTATCCTTACCTAAATACTATTCATCAAAGAAATATTGTTAATGCTAAGTACGAGATATTGTGATTTTTAGTTACTATACCAGTATCGGTCCCTGATTCAAATATGCATCAATTACATCTACCGGCCACATGTACAAAATAAATCACGTATTTTAGATTTATAGCGACAACCGAGCTCTCGAAATAAACAACTTGCCCCAAACCTGCATACTAACATCGAAATTTGGCATTTTTGCATCCGCACCTGATTTGATCGGTAACGTCACAATCTTACAATCGAATCAACCACTTTTCTAGTCACATTCAGTAATCGAAATCGTTTGTGACCCCTTTATTATAATAATCAATGGGTAGTAAGTATAGTATAGTATCGTATAATATAGTAAGTGTAAGTGCAATATCTTAATTATCGATATCATTTTATCGACATATACTCGTCTCGTGACTATTTTTTCTTTGCTATTCGGTATCATTATGGTACCCTATTGATTTTCCGAGAAAAAATACGCCGATATTCGTTTCGCCGACAACGATGGGTCACCTGACCAAAAGTTATATCTACAAATAAATCACTCTGCGAAACGATGTTCGGCGAATCGTTGTCTGCGAATCGATAATCTGCAAAAAAATTCGCGGAGAATCATCACTCCACCATTGAGTTTTGACACCTAACTATTATGCGTAATGAGATTCTGCCAATCGTTACTCTGCCAAAGAACACGCCTGCGAATCGTTGTCGGCGAAACGAAAATCGGTGTATGTTTTGTCGGAAAATCAATAGGGCACCCGAAAAAATACCTGACAGGATCTTATTTGTGCATTACTAATATGTTGCATAAAATTTATTCTCATATTTTAGTTTCGCATAGCAACCCTTGGCAGAATCATCATTCCACAGAATTACTTTTTGCATAAGTTTCATGGCATACTGTTGTTTCGCACAATTTTGTAAAGCTGAATAATGCAATGGCATAATGTCAATTTGAAGAATCCTAAGATAATGAATAATTTGCTTTGCCAAAAATTGCGTCGCATAATATTTACTTGGCATACTGTCTTTTCGCACAATTTCCTTAGGCAGAATAATTCATTGGCATAGTGTTGAGAAGAATAATATTTTTTAATACAGTTGCTCAAAAAATGCTACTTTACGTAGCTGTTTAGCGTTCGCAAAGTTGGTTTTTGCGAACTAGTGCTTTTTACTTTTCCATCAGCTTTTTGAAATTTAATTCTGACCGTAATCGATACGTCCACAGCAAAGAGTCTGGATGTTAAAAAACTTTATATAATTTTTATTTTGCCATTAAACATTTATTACGTACAAAAAGTATTGTTACAAGATATAAAGTAAATAGTAATTATATAATTAAAAGGTTATATATAATACGATGTTTCAGTAAACAACTTTTTATTATTTGGCCGCTGAATGGAACTATCATTGCCACGTTGGCTGTCGTTAACAAAAAAAATTAAAAATTAAAAAGTAAAACCGGCGCCCGCCATTTTCACTTAAAATTTAGTTGTATCAAAATAATTAACTTAAATTGCAACTGTAAGAGTGTTTTTGTATGAAATGAGTTGATGTGATTATTTTTTGCAAAGTTGAATGTAGTTTATAGTGCTGTATAATATAATATACTATAGAGTTAGACCAAGAAAAGTCTGCAGCAATTTTGATAGCCCACGCAGTGCAAGTGTTATTTATACATCATAATTTCATAGAAGCTTGACGTTTAAAATAACATTGTCACTGCGTGGGCTATCAAAATCGCTGCAGACTTTTCTTGGTCTAACTCTATCATTCAAGTTCAAGGGAAAATTCTTAACTGTAAGTAACTGTAATATTCATGACACCAACATTTGTTTTATTTTGTTTTTTCGCAAATGTATTAAAAAACGTCGTTCAATGTACGTGTGGAAGCGTTTTTATTTACTTGTATAATAACACACTTTCCACACTTGCATTGAAATGTACTATTCCGTACCCCAACTCATTCCAACAGTTCCTATTGAGCAGGGGTCGCAATTCTAACCTAACCTAACCTACACTTCTGGAAGCAGTTCCTTTTGTGTAGGGGTCACAGTTCTAACCTAACCTAACATGTAGTTCTGGCAGCAATTATTTTTATGTAGGGGTCGCATTTCTAACCTAACCTAACCTACACTGCTGGAAGCAGTTCCTTTTGTGTAGGGGTCGCAGTTCTAACCTAACCTAACCTATAGTTCTGGCAGCAATTCCTTTTATGTAGGGGTCGCAGTTCTAACCTAACCTAACCTGTAGTTCTGGCAGCAATTCCTTTTGTGTAGGTTCAGTCAGCGACATGAGTATTATGCGGTAACAATAGAGAATATAAACTGAAATAAATGTCATATACTAAGAAAAAGTGACCAAGGCCTCCAGTGCCCCAGGCTGGAATCGAACCAGCGTCCTCTGCTATCGCGGCAGGTGCCTGAACCACTCGGCCACCGGGCCACAGCGACATTAGTCAAATTTTCCAAGTATATGCACTTCCTACTGAAGGCTTGTGGCGCCCCCTAGCCATCTCTAAGGTAGAACAGTATGGTTCGAACCTTCTATCTGGATCATTCTCATGATGATACCGAGCTAGCGAGAGAGATGGCGCTGCCAATCAATACTATGAAGTATTTGAACAAATTAAATTATTTGGAGTGGTTCAGGCACCTGCCGCGATAGCAGAGGACGCTGGTTCGATTCCAGCCTGGGGCACTGGAGGCCTTGGTCACTTTTTCTTAGTATATGACATTTATTTCAGTTTATAATTTATATAGTAGTGTTTCTACTTGATAAAAACAAATTAAAATATTTTCTGAAAAATAATTTAATTTGTTCAAATACTTCATAGTATTGATTGGCAGCGCCATCTCTCTCGCTAGCTCGGTATCATCATGAGAATGATCCAGATAGAAGGTTCGAACCATACTGTTCTACCTTAGAGATGGCTAGGGGGCGCCACAAGCCTTCAGTAGGAAGTGCATATACTTGGAAAATTTGACTAATGTCGCTGTGGCCCGGTGGCCGAGTGGTTCAGGCACCTGCCGCGATAGCAGAGGACGCTGGTTCGTTTCCAGCCTGGGGCACTGGAGGCCTTGGTCACTTTTTCTTAGTATATGACATTTATTTCAGTTTATAATTTATATAGTAGTGTTTCTACTTGATAAAAACAAATTAAAATATTTTCTGAAAAATAATTTAATTTGTTCAAATACTTCATAGTATTTATTGGCAGCGCCATCTCTCTCGCTAGCTCGGTATCATCATGAGAATGATCCAGATAGAAGGTTCGAACCATACTGTTCTACCTTAGAGATGGCTAGGGGGCGCCACAAGCCTTCAGTAGGAAGTGCATATACTTGGAAAATTTGACTAATGTCGCTGTGGCCCGGTGGCCGAGTGGTTCAGGCACCTGCCGCGATAGCAGAGGACGCTGGTTCGATTCCAGCCTGGGGCACTGGAGGCCTTGGTCACTTTTTCTTAGTATATGACATTTATTTCAGTTTATAATTTATATAGTAGTGTTTCTACTTGATAAAAACAAATTAAAATATTTTTCTGAAAAATAATTTAATTTGTTCAAATACTTCATAGTATTGATTGGCAGCGCCATCTCTCTCGCTAGCTCGGTATCATCATGAGAATGATCCAGATAGAAGGTTCGAACCATACTGTTCTACCTTAGAGATGGCTAGGGGGCGCCACAAGCCTTCAGTAGGAAGTGCATATACTTGGAAAATTTGACTAATGTCGCTGTGGCCCGGTGGCCGAGTGGTTCAGGCACCTGCCGCGATAGCAGAGGACGCTGGTTCGATTCCAGCCTGGGGCACTGGAGGCCTTGGTCACTTTTTCTTAGTATATGACATTTATTTCAGTTTATAATTTATATAGTAGTGTTTCTACTTGATAAAAACAAATTAAAATATTTTCTGAAAAATAATTTAATTTGTTCAAATACTTCATAGTATTGATTGGCAGCGCCATCTCTCTCGCTAGCTCGGTATCATCATGAGAATGATCCAGATAGAAGGTTCGAACCATACTGTTCTACCTTAGAGATGGCTAGGGGGCGCCACAAGCCTTCAGTAGGAAGTGCATATACTTGGAAAATTTGACTAATGTCGCTGTGGCCCGGTGGCCGAGTGGTTCAGGCACCTGCCGCGATAGCAGAGGACGCTGGTTCGATTCCAGCCTGGGGCACTGGAGGCCTTGGTCACTTTTTCTTAGTATATGACATTTATTTCAGTTTATAATTTATATAGTAGTGTTTCTACTTGATAAAAACAAATTAAAATATTTTCTGAAAAATAATTTAATTTGTTCAAATACTTCATAGTATTGATTGGCAGCGCCATCTCTCTCGCTAGCTCGGTATCATCATGAGAATGATCCAGATAGAAGGTTCGAACCATACTGTTCTACCTTAGAGATGGCTAGGGGGCGCCACAAGCCTTCAGTAGGAAGTGCATATACTTGGAAAATTTGACTAATGTCGCTGTGGCCCGGTGGCCGAGTGGTTCAGGCACCTGCCGCGATAGCAGAGGACGCTGGTTCGATTCCAGCCTGGGGCACTGGAGGCCTTGGTCACTTTTTCTTAGTATATGACATTTATTTCAGTTTATAATTTATATAGTAGTGTTTCTACTTGATAAAAACAAATTAAAATATTTTCTGAAAAATAATTTAATTTGTTCAAATACTTCATAGAATAGAGAATATTACTGCACCTGCTGCTGTTCTGTCGCCAGCGTGCAACACTAATTTGTTTAGTAAATCATAGAGTAACTTATACATAACTACTAGGCCTTAAACAGTTTTTTTACAAGTTTTCACTATGACATTGATGCACCAAGGCGGTTTGTTTATATGTGGCCTACCGCGAAACGCGAAAATCGAAATTTCTTTAAATCGATCGAATTAGCAAGAGTGATAGAGAGGCAGAAACCGAACTTTCGACTGTCGTGTTTCACGGTATTCCATGTGATTGGCCTAGTGACGCATGATGTGTCAATCAATGGTTGTTTACTGTATGTTCTAGTGGTACTGCCTACGCAGAGCTTTGCCTAATATTCTCTATTCGGCAGAACTTTTATTCTGCTGCATAACATTCTGCGAAATTCAAGTCTGCAATAAGAGCAATATGCCATAAGAAATTCGGTGGAATGTAATTTATGCTACATACAATTCTGCGTATGTAAAATCGACGATATTAGTATCCTGCTATTCAAAATTCTGCCAAATGAATTTATGCGACATGACAGTTATGCTAATTATATAATTATGCAAATGAAACATTCGGTTAATAATGTTTGTGCGAAACACGACAATCGATATTATGCAAGATAAATGGAAGCCCTTATTTGTTGAGCCATCCGAGCGAGTCAATTATTTTTGCGGTCTTCGAAGAGTAACCACTTATAACAGGGTGCGTATGCGTAGACAACGTGCCAGAGCGTTGACGATCGCTCCGTAGCGAACGAAAGGTAACTGCCACTGTCGCACTAATATGGAAGAGTGATAGAGAGAGATCACTACGGTAGCGTAGCGTAGGCTACGGAGCGTTAACGATTGGCACGTTATCTCATCTTATCTTATCGTTTTCGGAGGCCCTAGCACACTTCGACCCATAGGGATCTTTAGTGCAATTACCCCCTAAGAAAGATCCGTCAACTACTCAAGAGTTTATTCGACCATCGCCATGTGCCGGATGATGGAGCTCATTTGTAGCGTTTTAAAGTCCTTTGACTCCAGTACGGCTACCACCAGTTTTGACATTGACATAACGCTCACGTTTACGTAACTTACTTTCTATGCATCTCGCTCGTACTCGCATATGCGAGCAATAGTGGAAGCGAGATGTACAGAAAGTAAATTACGTAGACGTGAGCGTTATGTCAATGTTAAAACTGATGGTAGAGGCTCAGATAACCACCAGATACCAAGTTTTTTTATGTTACGCCTAGATATTTGACTTCATCGGACATTTCCAGCACGTTAGCTAAGCACCCTATCTATAGTTCATTTTTTCAGCATTAGAAAAAAAATAACCAATCTTGACGTGTCTTTTTATTGAAAAACACTTTTGAAAAATAAATCACGGCAAATATGTAACAATTATTCATATACGATTATTTACATGTTTTTGCTTTCATAAGTAATACTTAGTAACTGATTTTAAAAAGCGTTCTTAAATTAAAAGACACGTTAAGATCGCGTAGTCTTATTCTAATGCTAAAAAAACTCGGAGTAATTAACAATGGAGCCGCCATTAACAGGCGTTCCCCTCTGTCGAAAATAGGCGGCCAATGGTCAACAACTTGTCAACCATATGTATGGACTGACGTTTATCTGACATGACGTACCTATACATTTGATGTGCCCCTCCCCCGCAAAAAACGGCAGACTATTTTGTACCGAAAATTTTAGACATGGCGTCTCCGTTGGTTATATCCTCTAAGTAAAAAAACGAACTATAGTGACTGTACTACTAGCAACTTTCTTCGTTTCAGAGTCTTCCGAGTGTCCGAAGAAATCTGGCGTGACGTGCCAATGTCTAGCTCCAGATTCAGGTTAATAACATTCTATATCATACCAATTACGGAGAGCCCTCAAGACTTGTAACCTCGTAAGTCTTGAAGACTCGACTATATTTGAGAAATGTATTTATTTATTTGACGCGTATGGATGTAAGAAATCGTCTTTGCCGCCTTTGAGGCGTTACGGCCTGGCCACGACATTGGTCTAATAGTCTGTTCGAGATCCTGAAAACGGTGAAAAATAGAGAGACTACTCCTAAAAATACGTGTGATACATCATTAGATTCGTCATGATGTCTAGAAAAATGTATTCGAAGCGTGTATTAGCACACCAAAAATATCACAAGTTATAAACAAAAAAAGGGGAAAAAAGTAGATATTTTTTATTTCCCCAATATCTCAAAAAGTATTAATATTTAAGAAACCAAAATTAATATTATAAAAGAGGAGGATATTTCCAATCAAACATTCCATACTTGCAGAACTGTATCTCCATTATTTATGCTTATTATTCAACGCTGAACACAGCCCTCCGCGCCTCATTTTCGGGAAACACACGCGGCGTGAAAAGGCGATTACGTAACATTAAATATAGGGATGTACCGACTAGTCGCCGACTAGTCGGGAAAGCCGACTATCCGGCCACATTTGTAGTCGGCGACTAGTCGGCGACTAGTCGGCAAAAATGGCCGATTAGTCGGCACTTTATTAGTGAAAGAAAAATAGAAAATATAGAAATCAACAGTCAATATTTACCATACGTTTTATGTTTATTTTACTAAAATACCTATTCAGGGTTGCATACGAAAACTTTTGTTCATATAATTGACCGTTTGATCGTTATCGTATGTTGGAGGGCTGGTTTTTTCCTCTACAGGTCGATCTCAACTGATTCTCGTGTAATTTCATGTGCAAGTTCTATAGTTATTTTTTATTGTCATTATTTTAATGGTGGAGCCACGAGGAACTATCAATTTTATTGTTAAATTTAGAGACTTAGACAGGGCACGTTGCTCGTAATAAGGTTGACCACAGGGCATAGGTTCTTAACTGGCGATTACGTACGGGAAATAGATCCTTAGAAATACCTCCTACAAGCTGTACCTACTGACGGTCTGCTCAGGATCGCAAAATAAAAGAACTAAAGACAGAAATTGAACGAGGATTCTTGTGATAGGTCTTTAAACCTGTAGAGAACACCTTTTAGCCAAGCTAATATGATGAATAGCGCAACCAAAGGAGCAAAAATATTGTTTTTCACCTAAACTTATACGAAACTAATGATCTGGCCGACTAGCCGACTAGTCGGCCGACTAATCGGCCATTCGAGCGCCAATTAGTCGGCTAGTCGGCTAGTCGGCCAAATCAATAGTCGGTACATCACTAATTAAATATAATTTTAAAGGTATTAAATATTCATTCAAAAATTAAAAAAATTAATATCGTGTATTTAAAACATGTCAAGAAATGTAATACTTGTAGAAATTAATCTTAAAATTATTTTTTCAACAAGTTAGGCAATTGTTAATGAACTAAATTTTATCTGAAAACGAAAAAAAATTATAAATTATTGTAAAATTTTTATTGAAAATTTAAATGTACTTTCGCGTATTTAAGTATGTTGTAACGTCTCCTCACTCATTCTTATGTACTCGTTTTTTATGGGTGCTTTCTATACACAATATATAAACTAGATGTAAATAAATTTGTCGTCTCTTCTATACAAGATGCTATTGACAAACAATTAAATATATTCTAGGCACTGAAATGCCACTTTAGGAAAAAAAACATGTTTTTAAATACGTCTACGTCCCAGCCGCTCCTAGTCGCTGCCCCCGCTACTGAAAGTACGTGGCATGCCTGGCGGTCGCTCGCGTTTGTGGCGCCGCCAGCCGCCCCGCCAGCCGCCCCGCCAGTCGCCCCGCCAGTCGCCGTAGACCAATGTCGTGGCCAGGCCGTTAAGCCTCGAAATGAGCGTTATTGACAACACTATTTCACGTGTGACATGTGTTCTATCTACACGCTTAAGATCTTTAATTCTTAATAGAGAATAAGATAGGTAGCAAAATTACACTGGAGATACCTTGGTTGGTACACACGCCTGGGTAGAATAGATAATATGTACATGATATTTCCTACGTGCTATCGTGGTGCTGTTGGAAAACCGCGGCTTTGTAGTGCGATGTTTCGAGTTCGATCCAATAACATGTATTTTTTTTTTATTAAAATTTGTACCAGTTCTGATTGACCAAGCAAGTGCGAAACATATTTTCTTGTCTCCGGCTGTTCTTCTGTACAAGTCGTACCCATTACCATAGAGAAAGTAAAGAAAGAGTGGTAACTCCATACATCCGTTTTCTTACCAAAACGCGAGTTATTTCGTAGTCGACATCTAACGTCAAGTACTAGGGTTTATCAATACCCCTACTTGTCACCAGATGTCGCAAGTATCGCTACTGACGAAAAATATACTGCTGTAATGCAACGTAAAAGAAACCACCGCGCGTAGTAATAATATGAGTCATACGCGCTACTTGCTGCGCCCGGTATCGTAGGAACCCGCCTTACCCCGCGCGCGCACAGCCCGCACGGTCGCCCGCGCCAGGCCTTTATAAGCCGCAGCGCGGCCCCGGCTCGCTCAGTTTGTCTCGCGCAGCGATCCGATCACATTGAGATGGGACGGAGTAGCTGACTTGACGAGCAAAGCATCGCGACCGCCCGGTATTGCTTCCGTAGCACGGTTCAGTGCCGGTCAGCCGCGACGTACTTTTCTAAGTGCTAGGACGTACACTCTGTACTTAGGAGTAGTTGCGCTAAGCGATACTTCCGTAATACGGTTTATCTGTTTGGCATTGCACTACGTCTCGTTTGCATGTTAAGTTAAGTAAACCGTAAGTTGTAATATTTTGTTAGTCTCTTTTGTTATGTTGTGCCTTTAAATATTTTATACGCTAATTATTATAGCTTGCCGCTTAATTGTTAAAGTTTGAATCTTTTAGCTTATACTCTGTTGCCTTGTTTTGCATATGTTTGATTTTCTAAACGCTTAGCATTATTTTAGTTTAACTTGCTTTGCAATATTATTATTCCCCTTGTAAACTTTCACTGATATTTTCTTATACGCTAGCCTTGTTTAATGTTAATGTTTGCACAATAACAATTTACGCTTGTTGCTTATTGTTTAATTTTTCATTTCTTACTTTTAGAACTAGCTTGCCGTACTGTTTTGCTAAAGTTTACTGTGATTCATTCATATCATTGCTTTTAGTTTTCGTATTTTCTTAGTTTTAGCTAACGCTTGTCATACTGTTCCTATAATATTTACTGTGGTGCGATTTTCTTGACAATAAACGTCTTTAACTCTGCCGTGGTGGTTTCTATATTCGAACCTGCATTACAATCTGGCGCCCAACGTGGGGCCAAACGGTATAACTTAAGACCTAGAACTGTCGAGAAATCCATCAAGACGAAGGTCATCAAACCAGAGATGTCGACTGAATCTTCTCCGAAGGAGCCTTCCCAGCTCATGAGTTTATCGACGGAACAGTTCAGGGAACTGCTACAAGCGGTTGGTAGTAGTAAAAAGAAAACATTACTTAGCAAATGTCCTGCAAGATTCAATGGCACTCGAAGTCATACAGCAGTAGAAGCATTTATATCAGGCGTTTCAACCTTTAAGCAAGTGGAAGATTTAGAAGATAGTGCAATCCTAGAGGGGCTGCCCTTGATATTACAAGACGATGCTGCAGTTTGGTGGCAAGGCGTTAAGCATGAAATAGATACTTGGAAGGAATTTGAAAATCGTTTACGACACGCTTACGCACCAAAGAAACCTACTTATGCAATCCTACAGGATATTATCGAGATTAAGCAAGACAAGAGTACACCAACAGAGATTTTTATACAGAAGAAGCGAGCACTCATTGCACAATTACCACCACCTCGGTTTACAGAACAATTCGAGATAGATATGATTTTTGGACAATTACGTTTTGAGATCAGGGATAAAATTAACAGAGACACAGTAACTACTTTTAAAGAGTTATCTGAAAAGGCCAGACACGTCGAACGCAGTTTAAGTGAAAGAGCGGCGAAGATGGAAAAACCAGTAACCAGTCACAACACAAAATTGAAGTCACGCTGTAATTATTGTAGAATACCAGGTCACACGGCTGACGTTTGCAGGAAGTTGTTACGAAGAAACGAGCAAGCTACTGAGAAACCAGAAGCGGTCCCAAAGCCTAGTCAGTCAGCGACAGCGTCAGTCACTCCTTTGGATCCTGCAAAGCCAAAATTTAAGTGTTATGGTTGTGGTGAGCCAGGCGTTGTTCGTAGTCGGTGTCCGAAGTGCAATATTGAGAAAGTCAAGTTAGAAGAAATCTGCTCAATTAACTTATCTGGACCACACCGAAGGCCTACAGTTCCCATGAAAATTGATAATATAGAATCAATTGGCCATGTTGACACATGCGCGAAATCCAGTGTCTGTTCATACCAATTGTACCGAAGACTTTCAGACGAGGGATACAAGTTTAAACAGGAACGGAGATATATAACCCTCGCAGATGGTTTAACGAAGATGCAAGACGTCCTCACCATCACCGTGCCTATCTATGTGTATGGTAAAATTGTACCTACATTACTCGTTGTGCTACCAGGGACCAGTAATACGAAGACTTTATTAGGAGTAGACTATATAACCGACTCTCTGATGGTCCTCAATGTTCCTCAGCTTACATGCCGATTTTTAGATGAGCCCTCCAAAGTTTTCGATTTGATCCTGGAAGACATAGGAGAAACTCTTATTAGCCAAATAGTATCTGAAGTTTCGTTGCCAGAACTACTCTCTCCAACTTTGTCAACTCCAGAGAAATGTGTGACTCCAAAGCAATCTACATCAATGACTGAAATGAGTCTTGAGCGTCCATATGGACCTTCCTTCAGTATTGGGTTAACCGTGTCCCCAAAGATGGCCGTTAAGCGACAGCTTGAGCCGCAGCTAGCTGATGAAGCCCCTTCTACCTCTACACAGAGCATGAGTACTAGCCAGCTACCACCTGAAGAAATTCTTAAGAGTTATGGACCTCTAATACCGATTGACCTGCGCACTCCACCGAAACGTCAATGTAACGATCTGCTCGATGGCTACTCGCCCATTATAGATGCCCTGAAGCATGATGCGATGAAAGCTTTTGAAGATGACATAGAGTTATCACCCGTTTCCAGAAATCTTTTTGGAACTCCGAGCACAGATATTGCTTCTATTGACATAGCTGAACGAGTTCTCAGCTCTGAGGAAGATAAGCAGTTGAACGAATTGATAAGTCGACACGAAGACATTTTTATTCCAAACGGAAAACCAACAACGCAGACAGAGCATGTGATCGACACTGGAAGTCATCGACCCATCTCTGTACCACCGTATCGTTTACCGCCAGCAAAAACTGAAATACTGAAAGCAGAAATCAGTAAAATGCTCGATGAAGGGATAATCAAACCATGTCAGTCACCATGGTCCGCACCTGTTGTTATGGTTCCTAAGAAGGATGGAGGAACAAGAGTTTGCGTTGATTATAGACAACTGAACGCTATTACAACACCTGACGTGTATCCCTTACCTCGCATTGATGATCTGCTGCACAATGCTAAACGAACGCCTTTCATGTCTACCATAGACCTGCGTGCTGGCTACTGGCAAATCAAAGTCAAAGACGAGGATCAACCTAAAACTAGCTTCGTCACGCCATTTGGCATGTATATGTTTCTCCGTATGCCATTCGGACTCCGTAACGCGCCAGCCACATTCCAGAGACTCATGGATGGTTTCCGCATATCTTTGAGTCATATAAAACTTTTGGTTTATCTCGACGATCTCATCATTATGTCCATATCGTTTGAGCAACATTTAAAAGATCTGCAAGATGTATTCGCTCGTTTGAGGGAGTACAACCTAACAGCGAATAGAGAGAAGTGTAACTTTTGCGTCGCAAAGATTAAGTATCTTGGCCATTACATCACAGCGGATGGACTCGAACTCGATCCAGATAAGATCAGTTCAATCTTGAAGATGCCCGCGCCTTCTAATCTTAAACACTTATTGTCATTTATACAAACGTGCTCATGGTACCGAAGATTCGTGCCAAACTTCGCTACAGTTGCTGAGCCTCTCACACGCTTGACAAAGAAGAACACAGAGTGGACTTGGAAAAGCGAGCAGCAGACTGCGTTTGAGACTTTACGAAAACTCCTCGTTTCAGCTCCCGTTTTAGCACAGGCTGATGATTCTAAGCCTTACATAATTAAATCAGATGCTAGTAGCTATGCCATCGGTGCAGTTTTAGTGCAGGGGGAGGGGGATCAAGAACATCCCGTTGAATACGCTAGTCGGTTGTTAAATCAGGCAGAGCGCAACTACTCGACTACTGAACGAGAAGCTTTGAGCGTCGTGTGGGCAGTTAATAAATTTCGAGGCTACATAGAAGGTTCACCGATTACGATCATGACTGATCACCAAGCTTTAAGATGGCTTATGACGTTAAAGTCTCCAACAGGTAGATTAGCCAGATGGGCTCTACAATTGCAGCCATTCGACTTGACCATAAAATATATACCCGGTCGAACAAATGTCGTTGCCGATATGTTGTCACGCCCTAACTGTGATTTGGACAACAAGGAAAGTTGTGGAATCTGTAGCGTTGTAGTGGATACACCTACAAAGAGTCCAAAAGAAATAAGAGAGAAACAGTTGAAAGATGAAAACATAAAGAAGATTATCACAGCTTTAGAAGGAAGCTCAGTAGAAGATGCAAGATACTGGAGTCATAAAGGATATATCATGAACAACGGCATATTGTACAGATATAACCCTGACAGTGATGCTGAAAACAGTCAGCTTGTTGTTCCAGTAGACGAGCAAAAAGATGTTATCTCTGTTTACCATGACGAGCCTACCGCAGGACACTACGGCGCAGAGAAAACCTTTAATCGTATCAGTATGCGATACTTTTGGAAAGGCATGAGAAAGGACATCGAGAATTACGTCCGAAATTGTATACCATGCCAAAGATACAAGCCTTCCAACATGAAGCCAGCTGGATTACTCCAAACGACAGCAATGAATAAGAGGTTTGAAGTCATTGCTTTTGATTTATTTGGCCCTCTACCGACATCATCAGATGGAAAGTCATGGATTCTAATGATCGAAGACTTGTGCACTCGTTGGGTCGAATTATTCGCACTGGAGAGTGCAACCGCTGAAGTTTGCGCAATGACACTTATCAACGAGATCTTCTTGCGATATGGAATGCCGAGAAGGATGATTAGTGACAATGGCACACAATTTGTCAGCGCTGTTATGCAACAAGTAACGTATGTCCTCAAGATCAAACATGCGTTTACACCCGTGTATCATCCAGAAACGAATCCCGTTGAACGTAAAAACAGAGATCTCAAGACGCAACTAGCCATACTAGTAGGTGACAATCATCGTGTCTGGTCTGAGCAGCTACCAAGTATACGTTTCGCAATGAACACAGCAACAGGTTCAACCACTGGCCATTCACCTGCTTATCTGACATTTGGCCGCGAATTGAGAACCCCTGATGACAATGAGCATGATCTAAGGGAGATAATTCTGTCAGAAAATTTCATTCCGGAAATAACGCCAAAGTTATTAACCATAGCGGAAACGCTGAATAGAGTAAGAGAAGTTCAGGAAATGAAGGAGGAGAAGAGGAAAGAATACGTCGACAAGAGTAGAAGAAATTGTCCAAATTATAAGCCTGGAGATCGAGTGATGGTAGAAAGCCATGCTGTTAGTAAAACCGCTCAAGGATTTAGTGCAAAGTTCGCCCCTCGGAGAGATGGTCCATACACGATCCTCAGCAGCCATGGACCAAGTTCCTTCCATATTGCCGACCCTAGCCATCCGAACTGTAGTATTGGACTGTATCACGCCTCAGCACTGCGCCCATACCAATGCGAGAAAGATAGCCCATTGCCATCGCCTGCTATACCAATCCGCAAAAGAGGTCGTCCTCCAAAGAAGCCTGTAACCCAAGACACATCCCAACGCACTTCACGCCCGCGTGGTCGTCAACCCCGTCAACAAGATAATCTGGCTTCCTCGCCGAGACGTCTTCGGAGCCAGAGGGGGAGATTGTAATGCAACGTAAAAGAAACCACCGCGCGTAGTAATAATATGAGTCATACGCGCTACTTGCTGCGCCCGGTATCGTAGGAACCCGCCTTACCCCGCGCGCGCACAGCCCGCACGGTCGCCCGCGCCAGGCCTTTATAAGCCGCAGCGCGGCCCCGGCTCGCTCAGTTTGTCTCGCGCAGCGATCCGATCACATTGAGATGGGACGGAGTAGCTGACTTGACGAGCAAAGCATCGCGACCGCCCGGTATTGCTTCCGTAGCACGGTTCAGTGCCGGTCAGCCGCGACGTACTTTTCTAAGTGCTAGGACGTACACTCTGTACTTAGGAGTAGTTGCGCTAAGCGATACTTCCGTAATACGGTTTATCTGTTTGGCATTGCACTACGTCTCGTTTGCATGTTAAGTTAAGTAAACCGTAAGTTGTAATATTTTGTTAGTCTCTTTTGTTATGTTGTGCCTTTAAATATTTTATACGCTAATTATTATAGCTTGCCGCTTAATTGTTAAAGTTTGAATCTTTTAGCTTATACTCTGTTGCCTTGTTTTGCATATGTTTGATTTTCTAAACGCTTAGCATTATTTTAGTTTAACTTGCTTTGCAATATTATTATTCCCCTTGTAAACTTTCACTGATATTTTCTTATACGCTAGCCTTGTTTAATGTTAATGTTTGCACAATAACAATTTACGCTTGTTGCTTATTGTTTAATTTTTCATTTCTTACTTTTAGAACTAGCTTGCCGTACTGTTTTGCTAAAGTTTACTGTGATTCATTCATATCATTGCTTTTAGTTTTCGTATTTTCTTAGTTTTAGCTAACGCTTGTCATACTGTTCCTATAATATTTACTGTGGTGCGATTTTCTTGACAATAAACGTCTTTAACTCTGCCGTGGTGGTTTCTATATTCGAACCTGCATTACACTGCTAAAATAATTTACAACTAATATTGAAAGCAGAAGTAGTTGAAAATAGAGTTCCGGTTATAATATTAGCTGAAAATTGTTGAGCATTAGACTTTTCGGTCATCGCGACATCTATCTATTGTCAACTACAGTACTGATAAATTCCCCTACTTGACGCTAAATGTCGACTACGAAATAATTTGCGTTTTGGTAAGAAAACTGTACCTCTACCAATTCTACCATGAGCTGCCAGAGTATTTTTCACTGACTTTAAGTGAATAAACGCGCCGTATGTCACGTTTTACTTTTCTTATGGTCTAATGTGCCAACTTCACTCCTCTCCAAACGATGCTGTCCCTTTCTAAGTATACTAAAAAACAGAGCAAGAATTACATCGGAGAATTATACAGCGCCTCTAGGAGTCACCAAAAGAACAAAATATTGGTATGAGTAAATGGTAAATTACCTATCGATACCTACCTATCTGAACTTAGCAATATGGAGGGTAGAGGTGAGGAGAAAACTCCTTTATGGGAGAATATTTGCTAAAGTGTCCAGCCGTCAGCTATAAATAATAGTTCCAAATCTCTCCAGGGTAGCGCAAGGGTACTTCGTAGCTAAGAACGTAGGCGTTATTGACGGCGTGAAGTGCGCTGTCAATTATTTGAATGTTTTTATCAAATATTTTAGGTGTTGTGGCGCCACCTATTTAAGAGGGAAGAATAGCTACTTACTGACACTGACAATACTTACTTAGTAGGTACTTTTTCATACAATATCCATTTCCGGAGAAAACGGTTTCCACTAACAAAATCTTAAAAAATCACTGATTATGATGTCGTTCGCTTCACCCGATCACGCCGATTTCCGTTTCGCCGACAACGATGTAATTATCATCGAACCACTGGGCTAACTTTTGCTATTAGGAGCTGTCATTTTTGTTTGTGTGTGTGTGTGTGTGTGTGTGTGTGTGTGTGTGTGTGTGCGCGTGCGTGCGTGCGTGCGTGCGTACGTGCGTGAGTGCGTGCGTGCGTGCGTGCGTGCGTGCGCGCGTGTGTGTGTGTGTGTGTCACAAAACACTAGCATAGAATACCATGATTGGTTCTAGTTTAGGTTGTAATCAATTTTTTATCGAAACATGAACAAAAGCATAAGTTTGTAGTATCTATGCAACATAGATTTTATTTTATGGTCATTTGAAATGAAATGAAATATATTTAATAACAATTGTTACATGTCGAGTTTGTGTACCTACGTGAAATTAAGTAGATAATTAAATGTATAAAACCATGTTTATCAGACTCTAACTAAAAGTTTTTGTGTAGGTTAGCCTACTCATGTATTGTCCTAGTCTAGCCATTAATAAGAGAGAAGTTCTGCTAATCAATATTAATACCAAATGATCACTCGACCCATTGTGTTTCCAATGGTTTTTCGGGTAATTGTGACAGTTACTTAATGATTAATCTGCGAAGAGTAAATATGCGTATCAATGTTCTGCTTACTGACTACTCTTGCAAACGACTATTATGCGTAATGAGATTCTGCCAGTCGTTACTCTGCCAAACAACCCGTCTGCGGATCGTTGTCGGTGAATCGAAAATTTTTCGTACGTAACGGCGTAATTTTTATTTTTATTTATTTTATTTATTTATTGTTCAGAACACATACAGTCATACATAAAAATATAGATATAACTTACAAAAATATATAAAAACAGACCTGGGGGCCGATTTTTGAATTTCGACCACTCGATTTCGTGTATTTCGTTAAATAATATCTCCACTACTAGGCATTTAAATTCTACTAATAGAATTGAAATCGAGTGGTCAATACCAATAGATTCCAAATTTCTATCGCTAGTATTTCAAAAATTAGCATTTCGCCGTTTTCCACCGATTTTCGAGTGAGAAATCGAGCGATCGAAATTCAATAATCGGCCCCCTGGAGGTTCATAATGTAAACATGTAAACATCAAAAGATACAAAAGCGTTTTGCGAAGAGAAAATAAGTAAAACATTAACTGATAATACTACTACTAAATATGGTGATAATTTATTTTATCAACAGCAGTTTGGATCTCGTATGTACGTATGTATGTATGTATGTCTCGTATTTTTCTCAGAATATCAATAGGGCACCGTTCAAATTTGCTCTTCGAAAACTTTTTTGAAGTGAATACTTCTTTAGCGGGACTGAGCACTTTTTGTGATGGGGAAAAAAATTTAAACTCGCGAGAGCGTAAGACGTAAGACGTGACGTCACGTGTGACGGACACTGTTACAAAGTCATTGAGTTTTTCTTTTTTTTATTTAAATGCCATCTTGTGAGTTTCCCTCAAACTGGTACTAATATAACTTTAGTACTCACAGTGATGTGCTTAGGGGTTTCAAGTAATGCGACGAAATAACGCTAGATGGCGTTAACCTCAATTATACATAGTGCTGCAGACATTTTGCACTAGTCATTGAGTTTTCACTTCTGCCGGCACTCCCGGAGTGCAACCCGTTGTTTTTTTTTTCATATATATTTTTTTGCACTCCAATCACTGCTGTGCTACCCCTCAAAATTTCACGATTCTAGACTTCAGGTACCAATGTTTTCAGGTTTATAGGTATTTTTAGGTACCCCTATTTTCAGGGGTTGCAGGGCGAAAGTTACAGATTCCTGGTCACCAGATGTATTTCCATACAGACCCATCTCTACATGCCTAATTTCAGCCTACTAAGGCTTCAGGTAGTAGTCTGTATTTTCTATGATACGAATTTCATATGGTTCGGACAGTGAAAAATAAGGTATCTATAAAATTTTAAGTAGAAGGCAGCCTAATAAAACTTGGTGTTTTTGATAAATCTAACTACATGGTACCTATACAAAAAAAAACAGTTCTCTAGCATTATCCAAGCCGAAACTATGAGGGTTCGAAAATACGACGCACCGTGCCGAGAAAAGATATGCACTGCCTTTTGCCCTTCGTTTCGTCTCGGCGAGGACACGGCCGTGCCCCCAGATAATGATGTTACTTGAAAGTTCACGCCAAACTTCATATTATTTTAGAATGCCGTTTTAAATTAAAAGTGTAAGTTCGATTGTATTATAGCGATGGCGGTGGCCAGGCTCCTGTGACTCGAAAGTTCGTGCCTACCTTTACTAATAATATAGAGAGAGACCTAAGCTTAGATAATCATCTTAAACTTACGCAAAGAGAATAGAGCGTATAGAGACGGATTGTCAAAGTAAATTATGTAGCCACTGTAAATTTACTGCCATCTTTCGACAGAACATAAAACTGTTGGAACGCCATTTGACTTTAATCCTTATTCTTTCACTGATATGTGTTGGCTTATTAAATATTAATATTAACGCCATCTACTCGACTATAGGCCAAAGGTATGGTGCAATCTTTTTGAGTGATGGCGCCATAACTTTCAGCCTACTCTCGAGTAGATGGCGTTAATATTACTAGTAGTTCGCCCCGAACTGAGAACTCGCGGTTCGCCAAAAAGATCAATTGAATGCAGTGCTACTTAGTCCGAGATGGGCATTTCGTAATTGATTCCTGATTCCACGATTACTTGAAATTACTTTTTAATCTGATTACCGATTCCCAGATTACTTTTTAATCTAACAATGCCGAATTACTAAGTACAATTCCATTTGAGGAATCAGGAATCAATTTCTCGAATATTACAATTACTAGTAATTGGAATCAATGTCGATTCCTCATCACAGGAATGCATTACTTGATTCCTTTCAGATTACATTTCGTGCTACTACTATCAAAAGTACATTTCGATAGTAGATATCAGATGTTGTTGACTTACTAGGATGCATCTATATCTTATTTGAAACAAGTGCGCAGATTTCGAAAATGTCCATGACCTATAAAACGACATCCATGACGACTTTTATGACATACTGCATGGCCGCCATCTTGGAATCCAAAATGGTCAACATTTTCGAAATCTGCGCCCAATAAAATCTATAAAACGACATCCATGCCGACTTTTACGACATAGTGCATGGCCGCCATCTTGGATTTCAAAATAGTCATCATTTTCGAAACCTGCGCCCCCTAAAACCTATAAAACGACATCCATGACGACTTTTATGATAGTGCATGGCCGCCATCTTGGTTTCCAAAATTGTCATAATTTTCGAAAAAAATCTTAAATTAAAAAAACAATATTATAAATGTGTAAACCGAGCACTTTCATTTGATACCAAACTCGACCATACTTTCATGCAATTAAAATGACCAGAATAGCAAGACCCCTCACAAATGGCTTTTTAGTATTTTAAGCTCTTCTAGCTCAATAACCTCTTGTTCGAGCCAGCTCAAAATTTAATGACTAAAATATAATGCCCTCGACTATACGTTCACCCAATTTCATTTAAATTAGAACAAAGGGTCTAGCAGGCTAAGGAAGGAGAAGTGGCCCCTGTGACGGATATCGGATTTTTATAATGTCATTTGTTGGCTATCGTATAATATAGAAACACCTTAACTTTCAGCCCCCTATCGTGAACCGTCACCGAGATAATGTGAAAAACGTCATTTTATGGACACATTTTTCAAAGTCGTTTTTCTCCTGAACTATATAAGGTAGAGCAATCAGACCAAATCATAGCTACAAAGTATGAGTAGGAGTATAACTCAGATTTTTTTAAATATTTTATTCCCTGAAAAAATAATGATTAATATGTCAGAGATTTTTTGACAGCTCTTTTCAACAAGTATACGTAAAGGTACACCTATGGAAAAAAATCACATAAACTGCAAATAGTATTTATTAGCTACTACCATGCGAAAAATCAATTCAATATAATTGGTGCAACATACTTAAAAAAAAAATAATGTCAACGAAAGCAATAACTATCAAATGAGTTGAGTAACCTTTTTTGACAGCCATGCGTCAAGTTCAAAATAAACACTCTCTCTTGCTAGGCAACGAAATTAAACCTCATTTAAACAGAAAATCTCCTTCAGAATGAAAGACGCCTTTGATAGCTAAACGCTTTCGTTGACATTTAATTTTTTTTAAGTATGTTGCACCAATTATATTGAATTGATTTTTCGCATGGTAGTAGCTAATACTATTTGCAGTTTATGTGATTTTTTCCATAGGTGTACCTTTACAAATACTTGTTGAAAAGAGCTGTCAAAAAATCTCTGGCATTATAATCATTATTTTTTCAGGGAATTAAATATTTGAAAAAATCTGAGTTATACTCCTACTCATTCTTTGTAGCTATGATTTGGTTTGATTGCTCTACCTTATATAGTTCAGGAGAAAAACGACTTTGAAAAATGTGTCCATAAAATGAATTTTTGACATTATCTCGGTGACGGTTCAAGATAGGGGGCTGAAAGTTAAGGTGTTTCTATATTATAAGATAGCCAACAAATGACATTATAAAAATCCGATATTCGTCACAGGGGCCCCTTCTCCTTCCTTAGCCTGCTAGACCCTTTACTTAAGTAATTGAGTATCAAACTATCCTCTGATAGTTCAGCTTAAAAACATCGAAATGCCGGGACGTGCCCCTAGCCAAACGTGTGTTCAAAGTTGAATGTAAGAACTTCACTTCGCTTCGCTCGCTCGTTCGAATATTAATATTTAACAAGTTAACACATATTATCAGTGAAAGAATAATGATATAAGTCAAATGGCGTCCTAACAGTATTAATCGTCTGTCGAAAGATGGCAGTAAATGTACTGTGGTTATTAGCTACATAATTTACCATGTCAGTAACTCTCTATTTCAAATTCTCTTTGACCTAAGTAAGTAGGTAGATGAAACGTTTTTGCCTTTTTCAGTGTCTACAACGGCGATAGAAAGCCCCAGACCGACTGGTGCCGCCCCAGGTTAGATCTTTTTGTATTATTTAAGGTGTTGTTATTCCTTACATCATGATCTCTCGAGAACGGGGCGGGCGCACGCACGCGGGTGCCATCGTAGGTAAAATCCGTCGCACGCGCCCTTGCCAGGGGACCTCCCGCGTAAACCGAAATTCGCAAATTGCAGGGATGTTTCAAATTTACTCCAATGAAGGCGTAACAAGAGTGACAGAGAAGGATGCCCGCATTTTCGCTCCGTGTCCGCGCCAGTGCACAGACGTAGATTTGACCGATTTAGGCGGCCAATATTATTTTAGGGTTTATATTAGTTCAAAATGGGATAAAACATTATAATACGTGATTTTATATTAAAGATAATTATATTTTATCAATTAAAAAAAAAATTAAAATCAGGTAAACTTTGCTCTTGTATTTACTCTAAAATATATTTTCGAGTGAGAACTTTTCTCCCCGAAGCACTAGGTTTACCTACCTGTAAAAATAATATGTTTTTTTAATCAATTTAAACGAAAAGGAATTTTCTTGGAATGCGTCTAAGTCCGGAAGTTGCGGTTAGTTGTGGCTAATTTTGTAAACACCATAAAGAGGAATAAGCATTCTATTCAAATATATACAATACACTACAGGGACGCACCCTGAAGTACAACAAAAAGACGTTTGAAAAACCAAATCTATGAAAAAAACAACATTTTGTGAAAGGTCATATTTAACTGGCTCAAAATATATGATAAACGTCAAAAATATAATATCAAATGATTTAAATATATAAATTCTTCCCTGAATAACTGGATTCCATCAATAAAACTTTATAAAAATACCAGAAAAAAAATATATACACTTTGGAAAACATGTAACTTTTAGGAGCGTCGAGAACAGAAACGTGCGCTCTGAGCGATAGTCAAAGTTCGACTGCCTGTTGTGCGGCTCAGGTTTGACGATAAGGAGTGGGGAGGGTACCACAATATACCTGGGTCTATAGGCTACCCCCACGTGATATTTTTTTATCAATAGGTTGATTTTTGCAAAATCGACTTTTGGCCGCCTAAATCCGTTAAATCTACGTCTGTGCAGTGGGGGAAACTGCAGCGTTCGGCTCAGCGTCGGTAATACGACATAGATGGTAGGATCCTATAGATGTGCTATACGCGTGCCTCCGTGAGGGACAAAACATACGCAATGCGACACTATTATTGGTCAAATTTATTTGTTGCCTTAGAGCATTTAGTAACTGGAGACGTCATGGCTGTCATGTTCTGTACGAAACAGTCTGCCGATTTTTGCGGGGGCGGGGACGTCAAATGCATGGAGTTAATATTAAATTTGACAGAGGGGATGCCACTTAAGACAAACTGTGACACTGCAATGTGACACGGACGATTTGAAAGAGTGCGTGTAGACGAGTGATACCACGTAACAAAAATTCTCCCCCAATGGTGAAATAGTACATTGTAGGAGAGGACGGAAAACCGCCAAAAGATGGAGGAGTGATTTTGAGGGCCGACACGTTAGTGGAGGCCCTCAAATAATACGAGTCCATCTTTAGCGTTTCCGGCCGAGGCATTACATAGTGCTTTTCACGACTACTGCGAGGAAATAAGAAAACATTTGCATAACTATAAGTACTAGCCCGCGATTTCTCTGGTAGCAAATTACTAGCCACTGCCTGTGCTGTCTCTTGAATTTCGGTAGGCGTCAGCGTAAGAATATCATTTTCACCTCAGCAGCTCGAACAAGGGTACTTTGCTTCTTAAAAATAGTGAGCAAAATGCGATTTTGCTCACTGAGTGAGACAAAATGACATTCAAGTGACCTTTATAGTCAAATGTCATTTCAACATGCGGGGTCTAATACAAGTTCGAAATACTTGGGTTCTATTATCTCTGTCCCTTTCACACTGTTAGCAAAAAGAAACAGACGAAAAAAAGTTCAAACGACATTCAACGGTATATTGACTGTTTATAATAGACCCCCGAAAAACTTCAGAACGCATCGTTCCAAACCACGTACGAGCTCCGTACGAGTATGAATTCTAAATAATTATTTAATTAATATAAAGTTTAAGATTTGATAAAAATACTATATTTTAGGTATTTTATTGTACAAATAAAATAATGAACTCAAAAAATACACAGATTATCACGCAAAATTAATTATTTTACTTTTAAGAATTTCTACTATAGTTGACAAATAGTACGTATCCGCAATTCGGACCGTATCTTACAAAGTACTTTTTTACAAAAAAAAGTTGTTGGTTGAAGTGTCAGTTGATGTTTCTTTATTTCCATATTATTTTACTGAAATTTATTATTACGTTTTGTTTTTGTGTTAGATTGCGGTAATTAAACTTAATTGTTTGTATATCTTAAGAAAACATGAGTGCATAGGTATTAAGAAACGAAGAAGGATTACATTTTTCAAGTTGTTTAATAGGTATGTTCTCACTGCTAAGGTGTGAAAAATTTTGTGTACTACACGAGATCAAAGTTATTTACATCTCGTGCGCTTTTGAGTCCCTTACTACGCTCAAGATTCTAAATTAGATTCACTCGCTACGCTCGTGAATCTATTATAGAATCTTTCGCTTGCACGGGACTCAAAATAAGCACTCGCAGAAATATCAAACTTTGATCTCTTGTTGTACAAATAACTATTTCTTCACTAGAAGAACTCATTTTTATAGCGAGCGTAGATACGTGTTTCTTGTATTTTTTAGTCAAACACAATTTACACTATCCAATTCAGTGAGTATTTTCCGATCCCGCCTTTTTATCCTTTTTTATTTTTTATCACTTTTAAGAGGCGTTTTTCTGTTGTTTGCTTCAAACCGACTCTAAACTTAGAAGCGTTTTTGCTAAAAAACAGCTACAAAAGTAAAAAACGACTTAAGCGTAAATTGAACGAACTGACTGTTTTTTAAACAAGAAATTGGTCCTATAAATAACCTAATTTTATTTTTGAAGGAAAAAGTTGCGCCAAAAAAGACCTTTTATTGATTTTTATGTTTTAAATGATACTCATTGCTGTAGCGAACCGTCACCAATGACAGTTGATGATAACAATGAAACATTGTAGTAGTGGTGGTTCAGGTGCTACAGCTATTGCCTACTTTCCAGCTTGGTTTTAGACCATCTATTGCCACATTTCCGAACAGTGGCGTGAAATAATTATTTTCAATATGGTCCTTGTTTTCAAATAAAAAAATTAGGACTGCTTTACGTTAGACAATATGTATCTGGTTTTATAGATCTTAAAAATGCGAAATGTTGCATAATTAAGTACTTTGTGCAAACATTATTTTTAATAATTAATGATATTTAGCATCGGAATGAAATCCGTTCGTTTTTTTTTAATTAATACATTTAACTTGAAACATATCTGGTTTTAAACAAAAAATAAATATACATAACAAACAAACGTAAACTATCAAATATATCATATGAATAATGTTCGCTCTAAAAGCAACACTTACCAAAGAATGGGACAAAATATTCTTGGAGGAGCTGCGGCATTTCGTTAAAAATTTTAGCAAACGTTTGCGTTTGTGTATTAAAGCGAAAGGAGGCTATTTTGAAGACAATTAATTTATGTTGCATAAAAAGACTGCAGTTTTAATTTTTAACTCACTTTGTACTTGTTACGTAAGTACTTAATAAAATAATTAGAATAAAAACTTTTTACAAAAAAAATGAAACCGACTTCAAAAAGGATGAAATAAAATATTATCCTTTTTTATATCCATGCGTTACCAAGTGATATGTTTGAAGTCGGTGCCAAGCCAAATTTTGAAGCATACCATGATTTTGGTGCGATTCGATAAGGATTTACCTACGTTGGATTGCCTTACACGACGACAATGAACGTACTTTCTGTAGCTACAGTCGACGTTAAAAATATGTTTACACTTTTCGCCTTATTACAAAGAAGTAAAGTGCAAAAGTGTAAACATATCATTGACGTCGACTGGACCTAAGAACACACCTCAGAACACACGATCAAACCTTCTTGGCGCAGTCCGTACCATATTTGTCGGCACATTAGTCGTGTAAATATAAATGCATTTTTTTGCCGTCGTATTTATTAAAGAGCATTTCTTACTAATGCTCGAACAGTCTATAGCAGGCAAGTGTGGGATTGGGACTGAGTTATTTCCCGTCCCTTATCCAGAGGACTACATTTCAAAATATAAAACAATTCAAGGAATTTACCTTCTTGCTAATTTTCACCTAAAGCGGTTCAGTTGTTTAGCCATGAAAAGGCGACAAAGAGGCAGACAGAATTCTTTACTCATTTATAATAGTTATTAGTACAGTTCTAATGGAATTTACAGCCATATAGCTGATTATTTTTGACTGGTATTGTTACTACTTGGCTTGGCACCGACTTCAAACATATCAGTTGGTAACGCATAGACATAAAAAAGGATAATATTTTATTTCATCCTTTTTGAAGTCGGTTTAATTTTTTTTGTAAAAAGTTTTTATTTTACCATTTTTAGTTTTAACGCATTGTTAAGAGCGCGACGCATGAATGAAAAACAAGATCATGTTTAACACTAAATTCGTGTAACACCTATTACTTTAGTAAATATGTAATCAGGAATTTTCTCGAGTCCGTCTGGGAAATTATAATTCCTGTCAACTAAATCCATCCGCCCGCCCCGCCACTGACCCAATCCCTCAGCCCCCCGATCACTCAACCTCACAGCAGATCAACCCCTGATCCAGGAACCCCTCGATCCGGAACCAGCAACCCTTCAACCGCCATTCCCCGACCCCTTAACTCCTAACCCTAACCCACGATCAGTAGCCTTACCAGCTTACCACGAGTTTGACATTGATATATTCGCTAGCATGTGTGTAACTTACTTCCTATGCATCTCGCTCGTACTAACCTTAGTGTGAGCGAGATGCATAAAAAGTTATATTTAGATGCATAAGACGTTAGCGAATATGTCAATGTCAAGCTCGTGGTAAGGCTACAGTTGCAGTACATCAAATTGGTGGTTTTCGGAAGCAAATGCTCGAGTTACTTTAGAAAACCCCGAAATCACTTAACACGTGCCTTTAAAAATTGAGGAGTTCCCTCAATTCCTCATGGATTCCATCATCAGACCAGAACCAAAAATAATACGGAAACACCTTGGAGGTAACTTCTTCCCTTCCACACAAAAAAAGAATTACTCAAATCGGATCACAGGTGCCGGAGTAATCGCTGAACATACTTACATATAAAGAAATCATCATCATTATCATCAAAATAATCGTCATCATCAGGTCTACTTCATCAAATTGGTGGTTTTCGGGAGAAAATGCTCGAGTTGCTTAAGAAAACGCCCAAAACACCATGCATGTGCCTTTAAAAATTGAGGAGTTCCCTCAATTCCTCATGAATCCCATCATCAGAACAGAACCAAATTAATATGGGACCAACTTGGAGGTAGCTCCTTTCAAACAAAAAAAGAATTACTCAAATCGGACTACGGATGTCGGAGTAATCGGTGAACGTACATAGAAAAAAGAAAAAAAATAGCCACAACCGAATACAGAACCTCCTCCTTCTATGAAATTGAAGTCGGTTAAAAAACCGTTGACAACGTACCTATTTTTGGGCCAACCTGTAAGTACGAGCAATTATTAGGGTTGGCAAAACTTGACGTTACTTTGCGTGCACAACCACAGATAATGACTTGAATTTTGATTAGAAAGGAACAGCATGATTTGTCCCTGAATCGCTGTCAATTTTGGGGATTGTATTAAAATTTATTCATTTATGTATGTGTGACAGGTAGTGACCCGTCGTACAAGCAGAGCCCAGATGTCTTCGAGGCCCCGGCCAAGAAGTGCCCAGAGCTCTGCGAGGCCCCGGCCAACCGGGGCTTGAAGGTGCAGGTCCACAGGAAGGTCCCCGCGGAGCCCGCGGCGTGGAGCCCCCTGTTCAATAAACGCTGAATTGTGCAAATTGTAGCTGCGTACTGTCATTTATAATAAACAGTCAGTCAACTTTCGTTTTTACATTTATTTAGCTTGCCCTGTAGGCATATTTATTTGAGTCATTATGAATATGAACCACTTCCTCGGTTCAGCTGAAACTTTGAGTAAGTACTACCTTAATTCCGATGACAATGCAATAATATGCTAACATGGGGAGCTGACCTGAAAAATATTGATTTTATTCGAAAAAAAAGTCCTTCGTAACTAGAGCCAGGCAAGAAGTTTTAGATAATAGTACTACTACGTACGTCCTATAGTAAAAGTTGCTCATATATTCACTTCGTAAAAATTGCAGGACAAAAAACGCCTTGGCAGTTGTCAGGCTTAGCATACTGAAACTTACCTACATGACGCACCGCACTCAGTCTAAACTCGGGCGCCGAAGGCGCCCCCACACTACAAGAGTCAGGCGTTGCCCGATGTACGTGGCACGCTTACGCGTTCCAAATCCTAAGCGCCCTAATACGTAGGTCACGGCATTAGTCTTGTCGTACTGCACTTAAACATAACGCGGCGTCGATTTGTTTACTTTATTATAAAGTACCCTCTTTGTATTGTCTAAGTACAAAATATAAACAATTAGTTATTTACGCAATTTAATCGGTGATTTTTTAAATACGTCGCTATGACGTCATTTCCAACTATCGATTATCGTGCTATTATTTTCTACAATTTTCGTCGCGGACTATCTGCTAAACAGTGTGAAGAGGAAATGAAGCAGGTATTTAGTGAGGATTGTCCGTCCTTAAGAACCATTGAGAGATGGTTCTTAAATTTTAAGCGTGGGTTATTTAATTTAGAAGACGATCCTCGTTCAGGCCGGCCGACAGAAGTCATAACTGAAAAAAACATTGAACGTGTGAGAGAAGCTATAACTAAAGATAGACGAATCACTTATAAGCAATTAGCAAAAACTCTGACGATTTCCGAACGAAGTATTGGAAGAATTATATCGAACCATTTAAATGTTAGAAAACTTTGTACCCTGTAAATACCCCACGAGTTGACCGACGCACAACGGGTGGCACGAGTAATTTGGTGCAAAAAAATGTTGAAAGATTTTGAATTGGGACAACACAGTGCTGTAAATTCAATTATTACAGGTGACGAAAGCTGGTTGTATTTTTTTGATATACCAACTAAATCACAGAACAAAGTGTGGGTCTTCGAAGATGAAGATCAGTCTACACAAGTGAAGAAATCACGTTCAGTTGGAAAAAGAATGATCGTGTCTTTTTTTCGTTTAACGGGCTTAGTGGCCAATGTTGTGCTAGATAAACAGAAAACAGTCACAGCTCGTTGGTATACTGAAGTTTGTTTGCCACTATTATTTACAGCGTTGAAAAATCTCAGACCAAGATCCCCTATGCGCTCGTGGTATCTTCATATCGACAACGCTCCAGCGCATCGTGCTGTTAACTCAACAGACTTTTGAAGAATCTGGAATTCGAGTATTGGACCATCCACCTTATAGTCCGGACTTGGCACCATGCGACTTTGGTTTTTTTCCGTTTGCAAAATCACAACTAAAGGGACGTAAATTCACTTCGGAGGAGGAATTAATCGCAGCCTGGGAAACATTTTGTGATTCCATTGATAAAGATATGGTCGGACCGGACCGGATCGATACAGCGATTTAGAGCACGATGCTTGTTTTTGTATTAATTAATCTTAATTGTAAATAGTCGTTATGTTGTATCTTCTTGCTGTGTAACTTTTTTCTTATGTAACTAACTGTTTACTGTATGTTATTTCTGTCTTTTTTCTTCTTGTCTGTTACCTTCCGTGATTCTTCTCACTTGATGGTCTCATCGGAAGATCAGCGCTGGAAGCCACCAGCAACATGCTGAGATGGAGCCATTTCGTGGCACTTTAATCTTATTTTGTGTTTTCTTTTATACTATGTACTGTTCCGATTGTTTGTGCTTACGAATAAATCTATTCTATTCTAAAGAAAAATGGGAGCATTGGTTTGATGACTGGTTCTTGCGTATGGGAAAGTGTATTGAGTGCGGTGGAAATTATTTAGAAAAACAATAAATACTTTTGTCATACGACAAGACTTATGCCGTGACCTACGTACTAAAGGAGTCGGGCTCGTAGGTACGTGGCGCGCTGTATGCGTTTCAAAGCCCGGCGCCTTCGGCGTCCAAATACTAAAAGAGTCTGGCGTAGCCCGACGTACGAGGCGCGCTGCACGTTGTCCAAAGCCGGGCGCCTTCGGCGCCCTAATACTAAATGAGTCGGGCGTAGCCCGACGTACGTGGCGCACCGTACGAGTTTCAAAGCCGAAGGCGCCCCGATGCCAAAGAAGTCAGGTGTTACGCGGCGCGCTGTACGGGTACCTAATCCGAAGCGTACTCATACTAAAAGAGTCGGGCGTGGCGTAGCCCGACGTATGTGGCGCGTTGTATGCGTTCCAAAGCCGGGCGCCTTCGGCGTCCTAATACTAAAAGAGTCGGGCGTAGCCCGACGTACGAAGCTCGCTTCACATGGTCCAAAGCCGGGCGCCTTCGGCGCCCCAATACTAAATGAGTCGGGCGTAGCCCGACGTACGTGGCGCGCTGTACGCGTTCCAAAGCCGGGCGCCGAAGGACCATGAAAAATTGTAAATTATTGGCACCGTGTGAAGTGCATGGTGGGGGTAAGTAAAGCGATCGCAGCGCATAAGGTGGTATAAATAGGCACTAACGGGAGTCTTTGACATTTCATACAAGTTATGTGGATGAGCTACACTCCTGAGGTGTCTGCGGTCTATACTCAGGATCAAGTGGCAGGACCATGTTCCCAACTCCGAGGTCCTGCGTCGTTCCGGAATGTATGGCATGGAGGCCATATTAATGCAGCAGCAGCTCAGATGGTGTGGGCACGTCCTTCGAATGGATGACCACCGCTTGCCTAAAGCTGTCCTCTACACTGAGTTGGCAGTGGGTAAGCGGAAGCACGATGGTCAGCACCTGCGCTACAAGGACGTGCTCAAACGGCATCTGAGCGCTTGCGCCATCGATCGCTTGCGCCTGAGCGTTGGGAGGAGCTTGCTGGAAGAAGGTTATCTTGGCGTTCTACCATCCATAACGGTGTCAAAATGTTTGAGGATAACCGCCTCACAAGCTTAGACACAAAACGCCAATTACGGAAAGAGAGATACCTAAGCCCTCCTACGTGTACACGCTCAACGCAGCTGGCCAACTTTATTGTCACACGTGCAATAGAGTATTTAAGACCAAGTTCGGCCTGGCCAGCCACATAAGGGCTCACGCTAGACAACGTCCATGATGTTTATTTGGGGTCGCCGTCATCGAAAACGATGAGGAGGACTATATATATAAAACACGAATTAAAAATTACCTACTCCAGAGCCCATAAAAATAAATACTATGCCTTATGGGAAACGGTCGAAGAGATAGTTCAGATCCGGAAACCGCTACCAACTTTTAGTATGTTGTTGGCATGGTATTGGGTCTCCAAAACTGCCGGGAGACAGCGGCGCCGGACATCTACTTCAGCGGAATGACGTCATCAAAACGACTCCCGCCTCGTTGCGAATATTGCATATTGTACCCAAACTATGCATGGTACATAATCGTGTGGGGTAATGAATGAAAGCCAATTGAATATGCTATATTTCATTTATACAGTGTGTACAAAAATATACAGTAGTTTAAGAGCCATTTACAAAAAAATCTAAATTATGTAAAAAAATATTCGATTATTTGGGTTTTACAACCAAACCAAAAGTCAGACGTTAAAGCAATGTACTACAACATGAAAGATGACATCTCAAGCCATACACTGATATCAATAAAATCTAATTATAACAAAATATGTGGAACTTATGCATCTAAATATAGGTATTTGCCAGTACAAATGCATTAAAGTAAAAAAAAATCCTAATTGGTCATTTTCAGGATAATCCGCATGAGCTACTAGTATGTTATTAGCATTATGACCTGGATTCTAAAACTGCTGGGAGACCATCTCTATTGTCCCTAAGTAACAAATAATGACGTCATACAAATAAACACTGCCGAAATTCGCAAAATGTAATTTATAGCTATACCACGTGTATGTGTGACTATATGAGTCACACATACACGTGTGTTACATGTAATGAAAGGTTATTAAATGTATTATGATTCACCTAAACATTGTTTGTAAAAAAAAAAAATATGGTTTAAGAGCTAGAAACAAAGAAATACCACTTTTTATGAAAAAAGTAGGTGTATATCTGGGGGCACGGCCGTGCCCTCGCCAAGACGAGACAAAGGGCAAAAGGCAGTGCATATATTTTCTCGGCACGTTTCGTCGTATTTTCGAACCCTGGTAGTTTCGGCTTGGATGAAGCTATAGGGCTGAAATTTTTAGTATACCATGGCGTTAGTAAACTTATCAAAAACACCAAGTTTTATTAGGCTACCTATTATACTTAAAATTTTATAGATTCTTTAATTTTCACTGTCCGAACCATATGAAATTCGTGTCATAGAAAATACAGACTACTTCCTGAAGACCTAAAAGGCTGAAATTTGGCATGTAAAAATAGGTCTGTATGCTAACACATATGGTGATGAGAAATCTGTAACTTTCGCCCCTTGAAATGGGGGTACCTAAAATTTGCTGTAAACCTGAAAACATTGGTTCCTGAAGTACTAGAAACGTGAAATTTTGTGTGGTAGCAGTGATTGGAGTGCTAATAAAGAAACGACAATAAAAAAAAACAAAAAGTTTTCGAAGTGCAAATTTGAACCAGCTTCACGTAAACCAGCCAAGTAGCGCCCTCTATAATGGCACTGCTTCTTGTCGTAAACTTTTCAAAACCTTACTTCCTACAAAGCGAATTTGAAATAGAGGCGGATTGTCATAGTGGATTTACTGCCATCTTTCGACAGATGTTTAAAACTTTGATCCTTATTCTTTCACTGATAGGTATGTGTTAAATTTGTTAAATATCAAAAAGTGTCACCAGGATGATGATCACTCGAAAAGATGGAACCATACCTTGTACAGGAGAACAGCCGGAGACAAGAAAATATTTTTGCCGAACTGAAACGGATACGCTTAGCTCGCACTTCGCACTCGCTTGGTCAATACAAAATAGTACAAATTTTAATTTAAAAAATAACAGGCCAAGTGCGAGTTGGACTCGCCGCGCTCGAAGGGTTCCGTACAAAGAATATAATACTCACTAGGAGAAGAACGATAACTCCATACAAAAAAATGTCCCTTTCAAAAGTTCGTTTATACTACTAGCGCTCTGGTAGGATACCATTGTAATTAGAATTGACAACTCGTTTAGCCTAGCGGGTATTGGCAGTAATCCAGTTCAGGAAGCTAATGGTCCTGGGTTCGAATCCCGGAGAGGGAATTTTTTTTTGTATTTTTTTCTTTTTTGTTGGGGTCAGGTTTTTAAGAGCCCATCAACATGCACACTAGCGCCACTACTGAATACATTAAACTAGTTTTTATGTTACTGGATTCGTCAATCTACCCGTCCAAAGTTAAAACGGCCGTTTTTGTTTTGAGCACATAGATCGACGAATCCAGCAACTTAAATACTAGTTTGATGTATTCAAAAGGTACTTAAATACACAATACAGTCCGTAGCGGCCCCTTTTTTAAATTTAAATAATCACGATTATTTAGCAGTGGCGCTAGTGTGCACGTTGTTGGGCTCTTAAATTAGCATATCACAAATAAATAAAAAAATACGTTAAAAGATAATGATTAGGTACTATATTTAGAAATTCGTCAAATATAAAAGGTAACAAAAAGTTACGTATTAAGATATAAATATTTTCATTCCTATTAGCATTACTGTATATATGTTAGGAGTAATACATATGAATACATACATTGATATGGCAAATGGTTACAAGTTGTTATTACATCTATCCGGTTATCGGACATTTTCTGCTTCACAGCTCCGCGCGGCGTTCTTGATCACCGGGAAACTAGTCTGGATATGCGGCAGATACGTGCCCTTTGAGCTTTTTCCAAGAAATCATATGACGGCCCAGGATTATAATATATTATTATCTCACGCTCAAGCCATCAATTTGATTGATTCAATTTCTAAAACAAAATAGTCACAAATTAAACAATATAATCTAACTTCCTAATTACTAACGTCGCTAATTCCTAGGGTCTAAATTTACCAGCTCAAACAATGTGAAGTTTTACATCTATGATGAATTTTGATTATAATTTCGGACGCGATATAACGTCCGCGGGTTTACGGGGATAGTAAGATTAAATTATTATATTTGAATTTGGTAATTTAGTACGCTCATTTTTATTGAAATATTAATATATTTCTTACCTTGAAATTATCGCTGTTTCTGGTTTCCACACACACATTAGGGCTTTTCATAATCCGGATAAGAATTGTTGATAAAGTCGCCATTGCCGGATACAGCAAGGAAGGAAGAGAGACAACGGTTTAATTTTAACTAAGCCTGTCTGTGCGAAGACGCATTTAGATATGTTGCTCGTACATATGAATAGTTTTTATTTTAAAAATTAATAGGAACCTAAATAAATATATTTCAAGTGAATAAATCGTTTTATATGAAAACTGATATGATATTTTTGCGTTAAATTACTTTACTGACAGCATTGACATTACAGACTTTTGTAATGACCTATGTTCTTACCGGCCAGACCCAAATCAAGGTCTATCAAAGAGGCCTATTGACAAAGTTTTTTTTAATTTTATTAAGGAGGGTAGAGGCACGTCTACCCTTCGTAGATTTTATGAACATAGACAAAGACAAACTGAAATATAATAGATAACAATTTACATATATCAAAATATAAATAATAATTTACATATGACTACTTCATAAAATACAAATCAAAATATATTTGATAAAATAATTTCATTTGTTCCTAGAAATCGTATAGACAAAGCCAGTTCTAGCAATGTTGCTGTAGTAAAATATTTTTATGTTAATTACTGGCAATTTCGTCTGGGAACGGACAACACATATACAATTTTGAAGGGTCACGTCGTTTCAAGGAAGTCAATAGGCCTTGGTTCCGTACCATTACGCAAAAAATTACACGAGAACACAAAGTTCACAATAATCTGTTGAGTAAGCTGAATCAGAGACCTTAGTTAACGCTTGGGTCATTAAAAACAATCCCGATTAGGTATGTAAATATTTTTGTTTAATTTCTAGAAACATACAATTTGTAATACATACAATAGGGAGTATTACTGCAATGTTCGGCCGCCAGAGTGCAGCACTAGTGCACCTACTAAACCATAGAGTAACTTATACATACTAGGCCTTAAACAGTTTTTTACAAGTTTTCACTATGACATTGATGCATCAATGCGGTTTGTTTACAGATGGCCTACCGCGAAACGCGAAAATCGAAATTTCGTTATATATACTTCTCTATCGATTGAATAGGCAAGAGTGATAGAGAGGCAGAAACCGGACTTTCGACTGTCGTGTTTCATGGTAGACCATGTGATTGAGCTAGTGACGCCCTCTACGCAGAGTTTTGCGTAATATTCCCTATTGTCGTTTCGGGGACGGGGGTAAAAAACTGAGACAACTATCACAAAATTATCGTCGTCCTTATCATGGTCTAATAAAACATGGTCTTCTATTCCCAGAGTGACACGGGCCTACGTCACAATAACATTGCCACTTTATTTCAACATAACATGTTACATGGGTACATTATAGCTATGGTTAATAAGTTAAAATATTTCTTTATAATTTTATAACTTTCATTTATAATGTATTTTATCTTAAATTTTACAATAACACGTCATTTTTAATTATTCGTTAGCAATATCTTCCGATTCACGAAAGAAATTTCAGACGTTCGGGTAATTCTGTTTACATTACTGGCAACACAGGATAGCGCTGTCACATTTGACAATTCGGATCTAGATAACTTCATGCCCTGACCGTCATCCTTGTCGAACGCGTGTTGATTGTTATTTCCTTCTCGCTCAGTGTCAGCAGTCGCAGTGTTTTCCAAACTTTTCACGTCGTGAGCTTGGTAATTAATGTGTAACTGTGAATTAGTTTTTTAAACGTTTGTCTTGTATAGATAAATAAAGTTTAATTTAATACATTAGATTTGTTTTATTTTACTATGTTTTTACATGAATAACTTAAAATTAATGCCGTTAAAATAATTTTCACCGTTGGTTAAAATTCTCCCACATTTTAAAGTTTGAGAACCTGTAAACAGCATGATGACGTAGGCCCGTGTCAGTTAGGTCATACGCGAATCTCGGAATAGAGTACCAGGCGGAGTATATTATTATACTTAGAGGATATAACCAACGGAGACGCCATGTCTAAAATTTTCGGTACAAAATAGTCTGCCGTTTTTTGCGGGGGAGGGGCACATCAAATGTATAGGTACGTCATGTCAGATAAACGTCAGTCCATACATATGGTTGACATGTGGTTGACCATTGGCCGCCTATTTTCGACAGAGGGGAACGCCTGTTAATGGCGGCTCCATTGTTAATTACTCCGAGTTATTATACCATGGTCCTTATCAAGGCCTATTGACTTCCTTGAAACGACGTGACCCTTCAAAATTGTATATGTGTTGTCCGTTCCCAGACGAAATTGCCAGTAATTAACATAAAAATATTTTACTACAGCAACATTGCTAGAACTGGCTTTGTCTATACGATTTCTAGGAACAAATGAAATTATTTTATCAAATATATTTTGATTTGTATTTTATGAAGTAGTCATATGTAAATTATTATTTATATTTTGATATATGTAAATTGTTATCTATTATATTTCAGTTTGTCTTTGTCTATGTTCATAAAATCTACGAAGGGTAGACGTGCCTCTACCCTCCTTAATAAAATTAAAAAAAACTTTGTCAATAGGCCTCTTTGATAGACCTTGATTTGGGTCTGGCCGGTAAGAACATAGGTCATTACAAAAGTCTGTAATGTCAATGCTGTCAGTAAAGTAATTTAACATCTCATTATAATTTCTAAATTTTCGATTTAATACATATCGACATGACACTGGCTACTGTAATAAACGCCATAAAAAAAAAAAAAAAAAAAAAAAAAAAAAGTAATTTAACGCAAAAATATCATATCAGTTTTCATATAAAACGATTTATTCACTTGAAATATATTTATTTAGGTTCCTATTAATTTTTAAAATAAAAACTATTCATATGTACGAGCAACATATCTAAATGCGTCTTCGCACAGACAGGCTTAGTTAAAATTAAACCGTTGTCTCTCTTCCTTCCTTGCTGTATCCGGCAATGGCGACTTTATCAACAATTCTTATCCGGATTATGAAAAGCCCTAATGTGTGTGTGGAAACCAGAAACAGCGATAATTTCAAGGTAAGAAATATATTAATATTTCAATAAAAATGAGCGTACTAAATTACCAAATTCAAATATAATAATTTAATCTTACTATCCCCGTAAACCCGCGGACGTTATATCGCGTCCGAAATTATAATCAAAATTCATCATAGATGTAAAACTTCACATTGTTTGAGCTGGTAAATTTAGACCCTAGGAATTAGCGACGTTAGTAATTAGGAAGTTAGATTATATTGTTTAATTTGTGACTATTTTGTTTTAGAAATTGAATCAATCAAATTGATGGCTTGAGCGTGAGATAATAATATATTATAATCCTGGGCCGTCATATGATTTCTTGGAAAAAGCTCAAAGGGCACGTATCTGCCGCATATCCAGACTAGTTTCCCGGTGATCAAGAACGCCGCGCGGAGCTGTGAAGCAGAAAATGTCCGATAACCGGATAGATGTAATAACAACTTGTAACCATTTGCCATATCAATGTATGTATTCATATGTATTACTCCTAACATATATACAGTAATGCTAATAGGAATGAAAATATTTATATCTTAATACCGAACTTTTTGTTACCTTTTATATTTGACGAATTTCTAAATATAGTACCTAATCATTATCTTTTAACGTATTTTTTTATTTATTTGTGATATGCTAATTTAAGAGCCCAACAACGTGCACACTAGCGCCACTGCTAAATAATCGTGATTATTTAAATTTAAAAAAGGGGCCGCTACGGACTGTATTGTGTATTTAAGTACCTTTTGAATACATCAAACTAGTATTTAAGTTGCTGGATTCGTCGATCTATGTGCTCAAAACAAAAACGGCCGTTTTAACTTTGGACGGGTAGATTGACGAATCCAGTAACATAAAAACTAGTTTAATGTATTCAGTAGTGGCGCTAGTGTGCATGTTGATGGGCTCTTAAAAACCTGACCCCAACAAAAAAGAAAAAAATACAAAAAAAAATTCCCTCTCCGGGATTCGAACCCAGGACCATTAGCTTCCTGAACTGGATTACTGCCAATACCCGCTAGGCTAAACGAGTTGTCAATTCTAATTACAATGGTATCCTACCAGAGCGCTAGTAGTATAAACGAACTTTTGAAAGGGACATTTTTTTGTATGGAGTTATCGTTCTTCTCCTAGTGAGTATTATATTCTTTGGTCCTTATCATTGCGTTCATGTATGGAGGTTCTAATACAGTAAATATAAAGAGTTTTTTGTAAACTGTGACATGACAATTTCAAAAGTCATCAACACGTCGGGTTGTCAAAACAAATCAAAAAATCTGCAAAACTGATGTTAGATTTTCTTTAAAATGGGTTACGATGTTCGAGAGTTGTTAATACACGTGGAACTGCAGCTCAAGGCTTAAGGCTTTATCGGAAACACTTCCCAAATTGACGACATCCACACAATGCTCTATTGATAACAGCGGCTTTTCAGCGAGTTCGTGTGAATAGGCCAATCGCTCCTGGTCAGCCTGAAAGGGCCATGCACGATTGCACGGGATCGTGCCAGTGCAAGTTGAGGAAAGGATTCTCGAGCACTTCAGACAGGTACCAAACCAACGTCAAGTATTCGTATTATGTGGAGTTAATTAATGTATTATTTTATTAAAAGGTGGGGTTTGTATTTAAGTTTAGTTTGGTTGGTAACAAAGTCGAATTTAAACTGTTGTGAGACATACTAACAGTGAATAATTTTATGGTTTAGACTCACTTCTTTTAAGTCACTCGCGCGACATGTTTCGCGATGTGTCGCGCGAGTGACTTAAAACAAGTGAGTCTAAACTGTAAAATTATTCAATGTTGCTAATAAAGGGTTCATCAATGAGACCAGGGCCTTTAATTTGGTGTAGGTAGTTATCAAGTGCTGTTCGTATCGCTAACTCTTGAAATAAACGGCGTAATAAAATAATAAACAAAGTATGAAGAGCTGTCATTAGCACTTACCAAGGTACTTGTCAATTTACTGTGATTAAAATTTAATTAGAAAGTTAATAAAGTCTGAAATTTAGTTTATTAATTAAATTAAGGTCATGGTTAAGTTAAAGAAGTATGTTACTTTACCCTGTTTAAAGAAAAGCCCACTTGCCGGTAACAGACTGTATAATGTATATAGGGCCTACTTAGAGGGCGCTAGCAATAAGTACGTAACTTATATGAAAACCTGAATGTTAAAATGTTTTTAAATTATTCCCGTTTATATGACCCTGTCCGTAGGTTCTATAAACGAATATGTCATTTCTATAGTGTAAATAACATTATTTGCGGTATTTGACGTCTGTTCACTCACAACAGCAATACTACGTAAAATGTTTTGCACATCGAAATCACAAAGGAAAACAACTGCACTGCGAACGTTTACGTTCTACGTCTTTTTTTTTTTAATTTTAGGGTTGGCCGGACACCACCGTTATGAATCGGTAGTCGTCTAAGTAAATCGATATGAATTTTTCATTTTTCTTTTAATAAAAATACGGAAAAGGTGGATAATTAACTGTAAATATGGATATATTTATCGTCACTTAACAGACAACAAATTTGACACAGAAATAACATAAATAAACTTTAAAATAGATCCCCAGTTAGTTTCAATTTTGACAATGGGTGCGACCTACTCGGTCGGTGTATTTAATACCGGTAGCTTGCGGGAAAACCATATAATTCTAGCTTTATTTAAATCTCAAATAAAAATTCATTATACGTCACAATTCGATACCTCAGTCTACGTGCCATCCAATCGTAATCGCTTGCTGTGACAATCGATTTGCGTTAGTTACATCTCTATATACGTCAGTCATAATGTGTCAAATACCGCAAATAATGTTATTTACACTATAACTGGTATATCAACTCTTACAAAAATGAATGAGATCCCACCAAAAACATTTCATGTAAAGTGTTGCCAAGACTAGGCGCATAAAGCTTTTACACTAAAAAGTTTTCAGATCCCGTAGTAGGTACCAAGACTTTTACTCTGTAAGTCCTAACTTTATAAGCTCTAACTGTATAAAGCCAACATCTTGGTCAAACAGTACGACTTGGCCGTTTCGTTGCAATCACATAAACACTCCCTGGGATGGACTTTTTGCACAAAGTAGTAACACATGTCTTACAAATTCTGAAAGTGTTCATAAATATGGCAGCAACCTACACAACCTACGCAAAATATTTTCGAAAATACTCTTTGTTTCAGCTGGAGAAAAATTATGCGAAAAGAATTTTATGCGTAACATTACATTAGGACAATCAATTATTATGCGACGAGATCGGCACCCACTCTCGGTTACCTCACAGTTACCGGCTGGCAAGGACGCGACGACGCGGTGCGCAGAGCGGAGGCCACGTAAAATATTCAAATATTAAACAAATATTTACTAAACCTATCAGATCACACTTAAAACAACACAATATCTATATGAACAAAAAAACATGTTTTCAACTTACGTAAGTAATATTTTGGTGGCCTGAATTTCCTTACAAAAATTTTGTTACTTCGTTTATACTGATTCAAAATAGGAAACTATTGTATAAATCGAGCTTAGATACCCACCTTACAGCATAATACGATTCTTATTTCTTCCTAATTCGAGCAATGAGTTTTGAGCCATTGAGGTCATCGAAATTTACAACAAAATGGCGGGAACCCTAGCACGTCTTATCTCACTCACACAAGCATGGTACGCGTTCACCTACACGAGCTTAGACTGTGTGCGTAGGAACGCGTTTGTTTCATACATTTGATCGCCAGTGTCCGAGGTGTGCCCATAGTAAAAGTTGCTTAGTATATTCACCTCGTACAGCTATTGGATGTCAAATTGAATCTTTTATATTTTATGAATAATACCTATACTAGTATCTTATACAATTCTATATTTTAAATACAACAAAATGGAATAATATATGCAACTAAAAAATGTAATTATGCATGCAAAGGAAATGTAATAAATGTAATTATGGTGGAATAAATGCTATTTTTATTTAATTTTATTTTTTATATTCACCTCGTAAAATATTGCAGGACAAAAAAAACGCCTTTGCAGTGGTCAGGCGAAGCATACTGAAACGTACGCATACCTATGTGACGCACTGGCACGAGGCATGCTGTACGCGTTCCAAAGCCGGGCGCCTTCGGTGCCCTCATAATAAAAGAGTCGGGCGTAGCCCGACGTACGCGTTCCAAAGCCGGGCCCCTTCGGCGCCCTCGTACTAAAAGAGTCGGGCGTAGCCCGACGTACGAGGCACGTTGTACGCGTTCCAAAGCCGGGAGCCTTCAGCGCCCTCATACTAAAAGCGTCGGGCGTACCCCGACGTACGAGGCTCGCTGTACGCATTCCAAAGCCGAGCGCCTGCCCTCATACTAAAAGAATCGGGCGTAGCCCGACGTACGAGGCACGCTGTAGACGTTCCAAAGCCGGGCGCCTACCCTCATACTAAAAGAGTCGGGCGTAGCCCGACGTACGAGGCAAGCTGTACGCGTTCCAAAGCCGGGCGCCTTCGGCGCCCTCATACTAAAAGAGTCGGGCGTAGCCCGACGTATGAGGCACGCCGTACGCATTCCAAAGCTGGGCGCCTTCGGCGCCCCCATACTAAGAGGGTCGGGCGTAGCCCGACGTACGAGGCACGCTGTACGTGTTCCAAAGCCGGGCGCCTTCGGTGCCCTCATACTAAAAGAGTCGGGCGTAGGCCGATGTACGAGGCACGCTGTACGCGTTCCAAAGCCGGGCGCCTGCCCTTTTACTAAAAGAATCGGGCGTAGCCCGACGTACGAGGCACGCTGTAGGCGTTCCAAAGCCGGGCGCCTACCCTCATACTAAAAGGACGTACGAGGCAAGCCGTACGCGTTCCAAAGCCGGGCGCCTTCGGCGCCCTCATACTAAAAGAGTCGGGCGTAGCCCGACGTACGAGGCACGCCGTACGCATGCCAAAGCCGGGCGCCTTCGGCGCCCCCATACTAAGAGTGTCGGGCGTAGCCCGACGTACGCGTTCCAAAGCCGGGCGCCTTCGGCGCCCTCATACTAAAAGAGTCGGGCGTAGCCCGACGTACGAGGCTCGCTGTACGCGTTCCAAAGCAGGGCGCCTACTCTCATACTAAAAGAGTCGGGCGTAGCTCGATGTACGAGGCACGCTGTACGCGTTCCAAAGCCGGGCGCCTTCGGCGCCTTCACACTAAAAGAGTCGGGCTTAGCCCGATGTACGAGGCACGCTGCACGCGTTCCAAAGGCGGGCGCCTTCGGTGCCCTCAACTAAGAGTCCGTGCCAGGCACGCGTTCCAAAGGCTGGCGCCGAAGGCGCCTCCATGCCAAAGGAGTCGGGCGTAGCCCGATATATGCGGCGCTCTGCGTGCATTTCTGTACTGAAGACGCCCTCGCAAAAGTATTTAATATAAAGTGACTTTAAATAGTTAGAAAAAAATCACTTGTATTTTTTATTTAAAAAATTATAACTCTTATAATATTTCCTGAATGATAATTTCAAATAAGAATTATATCTTGTTTCATAGTTTTTAGAGCGCGATTTGCAGTAGAGTCTGTGCGGAAAGAGAAGAGTCGTGAAATGTATTGGGCCCCATACATTCCACGACTCTTCTCTTTCCGCACAGACTCTAGTCGGGTTTTAGTTTTTGAACTTATTTTTTATTTTCGAACGAGCGAGCGAAGCGAACGAAGTTCTTACATTCGACTTGGGACACGCGGCTGGCTAGGGGCGCGTCCCGGCATTTCGATGTTTTTAAGCTGAACTATCAGAGGATAGTTTGATATTCAAGAACTTAAGTAAATTTGTTCTAATTAAAATGAAATTGGGTAAACGTGTAGTTGAGGGCATTATATTTTAGTCATTAAATTATGAGCAGGCTCGATCAAGGGGTTATTGAGCTAGAAGAGCTTAGAAGGCTAAAAAGCTATTTGTGAGGGGTCTTGCTATTCTGGTCATCTTTTTGCAAGAAAGTATGGTCGAGTTTGGTATCAAATTAAAGTGCTCGGCTTGCACTTTTATAACATCGTTTTTAAATTTACCATTTTGAAATAATTAGCAAGATAAAAATAAACATAATATAGGTATATGACATTTGACAGGAAATATTTCGGCTTACCACAGATACAGTATCAGTTAAGGGCTCCACAGACCTTGTAATATATCCACGCGATTTTTGAACCATTGCCACCTATAGTGGGACATAAAATAGTAGAAATTAAATAAAATGGAACTTTACAATTTCCATACTATAGGGACGATAACCCTTCGCGCCTACATTTTTAGTCGCTTTTTTCTACTGACGGAAATGGCTTGACAGACTATAAATTGTTGCCATGTGTAAGCATTTTACATCAAAAATGTGACAGCTACGTAGAAAGTGGCGCCCTCATTTATCACCCGACTTCCAAATCCTTCGAGCGCCGGCCACTCCAAGGGACGCGGCCATGCGGTAGAATGAGATAGCAATATCACTCGCTCCCTCTAACGCATAAATGCGTCCCTTGGAGTGGCCGACGCTGGCCCATCGTGTAATAGAGGAGCCATAAGTAAAATGAGCCAGCTTAAGGATTTAAGGTAGTTTCCCTCCAGGGCCCGATTTATTTTTCCACACTGTATATGTAGATTTATACAAAGATGGGGTCAAGCTAAATAAAACCGTTTAAAAATTGAAGAAATATGTTTTACTGTATTTTTATTACTTACATTTTACACTTCTAAATAAATTAGTGTGCTGTAATCTCATAAAATGTCTACAATCATTCTATGTGAGCGCTACTCCATATAAAAACGAACTGTCATAGGGGCCAACATTCAACGCGTGGGGTATTTACTTACTACTGCTTACACAAATGTTATTAATTTTATTTAAAATATTTCACAATACATTTATATCTAATCCTATGAAATGGCCGAATGTTACCTTATATCTACTTGTTTTTTAATTCAGTCTTTGACCATTTTCAGAGAAACATAACTTAACCAACAGTTGAGCAGCGTTTGCAACAACAACAACAACTTGAAACAACTTTTACAGTACATAATTATGGTCCTATTTTCCCGCACTAGTGCGTAAAATAGCACTTTTCGTGCGTATGTCAAAAGTTTAAAGGGCAATATGTACTTTAAATCGTTGTACGATACACGTGCGAATATTCCTCTTTTCCGCACTTGTAAATAACTAAATAACTATTACAGTACATATGGTGCTACTTTACCGCACTAGTGCGATAATTAGCACATTACGTAAATACTCTTGTGTCGAAAATTTAAAGAGCCATATGTATTGTAAAACGTTGTACGATAGGTACATGTCGTCGGGTGAGAATACGTTCGTGCCATACGCCTCTTACATGGTTTACAGGAGAGCAAAAACAAGCACAAAAATTTATTTTTCGGAAAGTTTGACACTTAGGAAATATTGAACGTATTTATCATTTAGGCACATATGTTTACTATTAAATAGTACTATAAATTTTATAGTAGTATTAATTAGGGGTTTCCTACAGAGGAACGAACATTTTATTCTTTTTGCGCTACGACGCACGGTTTAGGAGATACAGCCCTATAAAGATTTAAAAAAAAAGAAATCGTACCATAAACCATAAAGCAAATACTGCCTATGTGCCTAGGTGCGATAGTGTGTTACCACTTTAATGGCTGAATGCCACGATGGTGTGTCACAAATATCTGTGAAATGGAAATTAAAAAAAAACTACTTCCCGGCCTAGGCCTTCAATTTTGTATGAAATTCCTTTACAGTTCTCTGGAGTTGCTCCGCCGCTCCAACGTGATACTTCGAAGCCTGATATAACGCCCGGAGCGACGACATTTCATTGCATGTTTGAGAAAATGAGATTAACACATTCATAGCCAGCAACTCGCTAGGGGGGTTCGCTGTTCATACGCGGTTTTCGCTACATACGGTTTTTCACGTGTTATCGGCTACGCTCGGCTCGCTCGTAGCGCGTAGCTAGCGCTGGCACTGAGTGTATTAATATCAGTTCAATAAAGACGACTAATTATCGTCGTTCGGCTAATTTTTTGTCCGTTGCTACGTACCTATACCGCACGTGCCACTACCTGCAAAAGAAGGGTCGTATAATTCTAATTGGCACCTAAGCGCGGGCTAGTCCAACGCTCAAAAAACCAGTGTAGGTGCACTCTCCGATAGCGCACCTTTGTTACGCATCTCTATGACACATTTTAGACTGGTTCTGTAGCCTTCGACTCGCCGGCACTCAGTAGCCGTAGAGGGACCATACATAGGCTCGCAAACTATCCATTAGTTCATTTTGAATCTTATTCCAATTACCATAGAGTCGTAATTCAATAACCGGTTAAAGCGACCCAAACCTCTTTTATGCAGGTAAGTAGCACGTGCGGTTTTACTTATCAATAGACAAATGATTAGCCGTTCTGGACCAGCTACAAATCGAACGACTATACTCTATGGTTCATGTCTTCCGGTATCTTACATGCTACAAATTTGCAACAGCCACAAAAAATGATAATTTGCGGAATAGGGAATCTTACGCAAAACTCTGCGTAGGGTGCGCACCCTACCCGCACTAGCAGAAACGGTAAACAAACCACCTTGATGCATCAATGTCATATTTATTCGTAACAATTTGTGAAAATATGTCATAAAACTGTGCATATAAGTCTCTATGGTTTACGGTTTGTGCTAGTGCTGCCTCTGGCGGCAGAACATTGCAGTATTACTACTCCCTATTCCTTTTAAAGCTTTATACGTAAAGCATTATTTCCCCATGGACCCCCCGAGATTTATTTTATGAACCCTTCATCTTCGTGAACGGTTTGACTCATTCTTTCTTGTTGATGGAGTGAAGTGTCCCGCCCGCCGTCGTGCTGTGCGCGTGAGTTGACGAGGAACAAAGCTTGGCTGGTTATTTTGGGCAGTTGACGATATAGTCCCGCAAACAGCGGGATCATCCAGCAAGCGCGACTGATTGAGCGGGACAACGTCGGTTGAAGGGCCATCGGCCGTTTGGGACCAGTAGCGGCGGCGGTCTGCCCCCAGAGGCGTTTGGGACCAGTTGCGCCGGCGGTCTGCCCCTGAAGCGTTTGGGACCAGTTGTGGCGGCGGTCAACCCCTGAGGCGTTTGAGTCGACGCGCGCACTGATGCGTCTGTAAGGTAATATTTATGATTGCAGCATTTTCAAAAACGAACTATATCACTTAGAACTTTTTCTAGCAATAATGAGGTATTGTCATCACATCATAACTGTTATCGATATGTAAGGTGCCGCAAATCTATAGAAAATACTAACATTTTTAAAAATAAAAGCCTATTTTCTTTATTATATTAACCATTTTTATGTCAGTTACGAAAAATTGCATGACCCATCTTGGATTCCTAAACGGACATTATTTTTTAAATCTGCGTGCCTAACAAATTCGAAAACGAAATTTTTACGAAAATTTATTTTTACGAAAAAGTGCGATCCGCCACCCTGGATTCCAAAACGGGTATTATTTTTGAAATCTGCACCCGAAAACATTTACAAAAATGGTTCGAATTTTAAAAATTTGGATATGGACCACCCAGGATATGACTATCGTGACAACTGTTTTGTTAAAGGTCTTTGCCTCCATCTAGGATTCTAAAAGTCAAAAAGGTTTATCCAGCTTGCATTACGGTCGAAACCAGTATCGAGTAGAGTAGGTTAAATGAAATACTAATTCTACTAAATAAACGGAGCCCATGTTTTTTTCCAGCCTGTATATTACAAGCGTTTGCTAACTCCTAAGATACGCAAAAGGAGGGTTATGATTTTGACCGGTATGTATGTATGTATGTTCATCTGTTCCCTCATAACTTCTAAAGTACTCATTATAATTTGACAAACGAAGTGTCATTCGAATCGTCTTAATCGTCCGCTGGTTATAGGCTATATGACGTCACAAAAAATGAACACGGCGCCCTCTAGAGGTCATAAAGTCACGAACCAAAAAAATTAAAATTAGTAATGATGACGTGTTGTATATCATTTGGAAGAGTTCAATTAGTACATTTCAAATATATTCATATTGTTAGCTTTTTCACCCGGCCTTGCTTGCATGCACCCGATAAAACATAAATTTATCGATTAGGTAATTCGAACTACGAATCTACAAGCGCTCTGGATTTTATCTATCCGCGTGTTACGCGACTACGGCGATACAAGAAGGTTTTTACAAAAGAAATTTGTTTGGCCGCTATACATGATGTTTTTTTAATGACCTGCAATATTTTATAACGCGAATAGGTATAGAAGTCCAGATCAGCCAAAATGTATGAAACAGCCAATTTTTTTACGAGATCGGGTTTGGTCCCATAGTAAAAGTTGCTTAGTATACTCACCGCGTAAAATATTGCACGGCAAAAAAAAACGCCTTCGCAGTGGCGAAGCATACTGAAACGTACGCATACCTGTGTGACGCACTGGCACGAGGCACGCTGTACGCGTTCCAAAGCCGGGCGCCTTCGGTGCCCTCATAATAAAAGAGTCGGGCGTAACCCGACGTATGCGTTCCAAAGCCGGGCCCCTTCGGCGCCCTCGTACTAAAAGAGTGTAGCCCGACTTACGCGTTCCAAAGCCGGGCCCCTTCGGCGCCCTCGTACTAAAAGAGTCGGGCGTAGCCCGACGTACGAGGCACGCTGTACGCATTCCAAAGCCGGGCGCCTTCGGAGCCCTCATACTAAAAGAGTCGGGCGTAGCCCGACGTACGAGGCACGCTGTACGCGTTCCAAAGCCGGGCGCCCTCATACTAAAAGAGTCGGGCGTAACCCGACGTACGAGGCACGCTGTACGCGTTCCAAAGCCGGGCGCCTTCGGTGCCCTCATACTAAAAGAGTCGGGCGTAGCCCGACGTGCGCGTTCCAAAGCCGGGCGCCTCAGGCGCCCTCATACTAAAAGAGTCGGGCGTAGCCCGACGTACGAGGCTCGCTGTACGCGTTCCAAAGCCGGGCGCCTGCCCTCATACTAAAAGAATCGGGCGTAGCCCGACGTATACGAGGCACGCTGTACGCGTTCCAAAGCCGGGCGCCTGCCCTCATACTAAAAGTCGGGCGTAGCCCGACGTACGAGGCACGCTGCACAGACGTAGATTTAACGGATTTAGGCGGCCAAAAGTCGATTTTGCAAAAATCAACCTATTGATAAAAAAATATCACGTGGGGGTAGCCTATAGACCCAGGTATATTGTGGTACCCTCCCCACTCCTTATCGTCAAACCTGAGCCGCACAACAGGCAGTCGAACTTTGACTATCGCTCAGAGCGCACGTTTCTGTTCTCGACGCTCCTAAAAGTTACATGTTTTCCAAAGTGTATATATTTTTTTTCTGGTATTTTTATAAAGTTTTATTGATGGAATCCAGTTATTCAGGGAAGAATTTATATATTTAAATCATTTGATATTATATTTTTGACGTTTATCATATATTTTGAGCCAGTTAAATATGACCTTTCACAAAATGTTGTTTTTTTCATAGATTTGGTTTTTCAAACGTCTTTTTGTTGTACTTCAGGGTGCGTCCCTGTAGTGTATTGTATATATTTGAATAGAATGCTTATTCCTCTTTATGTTGTTTACAAAATTAGCCACAACTAACCGCAACTTCCGGACTTAGACGCTTTCCAAGAAAATTCCTTTTCGTTTAAATTGATTAAAAAAACATATTATTTTTACAGGTTGGTAAACCTAGTGCTTCGGGGAGAAAAGTTCTCACTCGAAAATATATTTTAGAGTAAATACAAGAGCAAAATTTACCTGATTTTAATTTTTTTTTTTATTTTTTTTTTTTTTTTTTAATTGATAAAATATAATTATCTTTAATATAAAATCACGTATTATAATGTTTTATCCCATTTTGAACTAATATAAACCCTAAAATAATATTGGCCGCCTAAATCGGTCAAATCTACGTCTGTGCGCTGTACGCGTTCCAAAGCCGGGCGCCTTCGGCGCCCTCATACTAAAAGAGTCTGGCGTAGCCCGTCGTACGAGGCACGCTGTACGTGTTCCAAAGCCGGGCGCCGAATGCGCCTCCATGCCAAAGGAATCGGGCGTAGCCCGATATATGCGGCGCTCTGCGTGCATTTCTGTACTGAAGACGCCCTCGCAAAAGTATTTAATATAGAGTGACTTTAAATAGTTAGTAATAGTTAGGGAGGCGAATAGGGGAATTTTCGGCAATACTCGAGCGTGGCAGTTTAAGATATGAGAGATACCTTAGACCTAATAGAACAACCTTGTAAAGTATTTAGCTCTATATGTAGTGACGCGCGCCTAGGATAGACGATCAGATTAGTAAAAAAAAATGGATAGTCTGAAATACTCGAGCGCCTCAGATTAAGATATTGGGGGTTGATTTTAGTGTTTAAAGACTAAATTTAACTAATCTGACGATAAGTCCTTGACGCCGCCGAGTTATAGGGGCGCGAACTTGTAAAAAAAAAACGTTAATCCGGCATTCTCGAGCGCGATTTTTTTATTTTTTATTTTGAAGAATATAATCTAAAACTTACTAAAAATACAAAATCTGCCGGTTTTCGCATGACCGGAAGTGTGGAGGAGCCATTTCGTCTTCCTAAGAACGCGTTGCGGCATATAAGTCGCGAACGATACATTTTACAAAAAAAAAGTTTAAATAAACAAAAAAGGTAATTTTATTTTACACAAAAAAGGTCTCTTTACATTTTTGTCCAAAGTTAAAACTTTTTGACTTGAAGCATCATAAAAACTCAACCAAAAAACCTTTTTCGGCCAGATTAAGAGAACCCACCAACATTTTTGTCAGATTAAAAAAATATGCTTTCAGGATACCGAGATAAACCTCCCCTATGAAAATCTGACGCGCTCGAGTATTTAAAAAAAACTTTATTTTTTTGCATTTTCAAAAATTCATCGTAACTTATCGTCACGCCGAAATCGTCAGTTTTTTTATAGGAAGCTTCCTTGGGGCCTACTTAACACCCCTTCCGAAAATCTGACGCGCTCGAGTAAATTTTTTTTTTTTGCATTTTTGACTACTTTATATGCCTACCCCCACCACGCAAACCGGCAGATTAGTATACCGTTGCTATCAGAGGCACTCGGGGCATACGTAGTATGAATATCTGACGCGCTCGAGAATGCCCAAGTAACTGTTTTTTTTAACATTTTTGAAAAACCGTACACGCCAAACCCACCGCTAAAATGGTTTTTGCCATACGAGCTTTTCTTTTCGAAATTATTTTATCTTTCGATTTTGATAGGTCTCGACGGCGCCGTTGAATTACGCCATTTAGCTACCTCGCCTCCCTAACTATAACGAAATCCTGACTCCAAAATTAATTAAATAAAAAATAAGTTCAAAAACTAAAATCTGACTACTGCAAATCGCGCTCTAAAAAGTATGAAACAAGATTCAGAGGATAGCCGTGGTCGTATGCCACTTTACCTTAAAGTTTATAATCGTGGCATACGACCACGGCGATCCTTTGAATATCTCTGAAAATATATTTAAAAAAAATAGTAAATTATATTACGTTGTATTTTTTATTTTAAAAATTATAACTCTTATAATATTTCCTGAATGATAATTTCAGATAAGAATTATATCTTGTTTCATACTTTTTAGAGCGCGATTTGCAGTAGTCGGGTTTTAGTTTTTGAACTTATTTTTTATTTAATTACTTTTGGGGTCATGCATGATTTTTACAATTGCGTCAATCGCTCAGTGTATTAATAGGAGATTCTTTGACGAAGTGATAATATTAATTACAGGCTTTATGGTGTACTTACTTATTTAAAAAAATACTGTAGTCTTAATGCGCGTGCGCTAAAATCCGTTATAATTGTTTAATAAATAATAAAAAAAGGGTCCCCTGGATTTTTTTTTAGATTGGGTGTAACAATATAGTGGAAAATCGCCAAATTTAATTGTTGTTGTATTGTAATTATTTATTTTAAACATTTTTATTATTCTTGACGATGCACCACTAAAAAAGTGGTGCAGTATTATTTTACTTACAGTGTAAAATATTTAGGTATGCCCCTTGAATAAAAAATCACGGCTGGTATTTAACTGATCACCAGATAGTAAAATTTAACTTCAAAACAATCTTATTTAACAAACAAAAATAATAAATGATCAGCAAAATTAGAACTCCATTTTAATGTGAAATGATTACCAAATTTTTTTACATTTTACTATCCTTTTAAAGAAAATGACAGTAAACTAATAATTGTTAACACAAAAATAGGCAATAACCACCAAACTTTTACCACATTTTAATTAAAAATGTCAAGCAAACATTTAACTCCGTCCGACTCAGCATTGCTCCGACTCAGCATTGCTCCGACTCAGCATTGCTCCGACCAATTATTAGGGTTGACACAATTTGACGTCCCTTTGCGTGCACAACCACAGATAAGATCATCATCATATCAGCTAGAGGACGTCAACTGCTGGACATTGGCCTCCCCCAAAGAGTGCCACAATGACCGGTCTTGCGCCACCCGCATCCAGAGGACTCCCGCGACCTTTACCATGTTATCAGTCCACCTTATGGGGGGTCTCTACCCACGCTGCGGCTTCCAGTACGTGATCGCCACTCGAGAACCTTTCCGCCCCAATGGCCATCGGTTCTACGTGCAATGTGTCCCGCCCAGCGCCCACTTGACTGCCTCTTAACACATTCAATACCACTAAGTGCTACGGGTTACGCTCGTAGCGCGTAGCCACGGTTTCGTCGTATGTAGCGCGTAGTCGCTACGAACAGTGTACCCGACAGTCGGGTTCTTGGTGTTGAATGTGTTAAGTTTAGCGATTCGGAGGGCTAGATCGGTTACTTTGGTTCTGCTGCGGATGGCCTCATTTCTGATGCGATCACGCAGAGACTCCCAGCATAGCCCTCTCCATTGCCCTTTGGGTGACTTTGAGCCTTCTTATGAGGCACCAGGAAGCGGCCACGTTTCTGTTCCATATGTCATCACTGGCAACACACACTGGTCGAAGACTTTCGTCTTGAGACACTGCGGAATATTGGACAAAAAGGTGTGCCGTAGCTTCCCAACCGAGTCGCATTCGTCGATTAACCTCTTTCTCGAAGTTGGACCTACGTAACTGGACAGTCTGTCCTAGGTATATCATCTACAGATAAGATAATGGCTTGAATTTTGACAACCCTAAATAGCCGAAAGGGATAGTGCCATATATGTATTCGAAAGGGACAGCGTGATTCGACCCTGAACCGCTGTCAAGCTTCTGTTTTGTAGGAAGTTTCCTTTCTGTACGGTAGCACTATTATTTATTCTGTGTGTATTGTGTACTTATTTATCTATGATAAAAGTTAAAAATAAATGTTAGTATTTGTCCTTCATACCTAAGGCTTCTGGGATTGAAGAGGTTGACCTAGTAGTCGGGGTCCGGTTGATCGCTTAGCTCTGCTCGCCGGCGGTGCGCGACTCGAGTCGCTCGAGCATCTCCTCGAGCGCGTGCGTCGTGAACGACGAGAGGAACTCGAGCGCGTGCAGATCGACGTTCTTGTGCTTTTTGGTCTCGAGCAGGCGGAGCGCGTGCTCGGGGCACACGGCCGACTTGCGCCCTGTAAGCCCGGTCACCTGCCAAATAATAAGTTCATAATCAATATAGGTACCTATATTATATACACGTATAATAACGATGAATTTAATTCAAATTCGCCAAACACCACTGCACTTATTTAATGTACAATCAGCATCAAATATATTATAGCTGCAAAAGTGGTGAAATAGTTCTTTACACCATAGGTATATTTAGTATGGTGTGACGAACTATTTGGCCACTTTGGCTGCTACACTATAATGGATTCATTCTAGATTTCAATGTATGGGCAACACGGCAAAATTTGTAATTAAGGTTTATTGCTGCTGTGTTATATCTTTAGGTGAGTACATTATAAAACACTACTCATACGCCCCCCCTCCCCCCACCTTCGGCGTCACCCCCTCCCCCCTTGAAAAATGTCACATTTTACAGATTTTCTCAATTTTCAGAAAAACGATACAAGCTAAGATAAAATGGTCACAGACTAAATTATTTATTCATAAATTTCCTACAAATAAGTAATTACATTTATTTTGATACGAGTTATAGTTTTCAAGCTATGGTGCGTCAAAGTTTACTAAAAATCTGCCATTGACAAAAATGTAACATTTTATACTCGGGAAACAAACTCGTATCAAAATGAATGTAAGTACTTATTTGTATAAATAATACCAATGAGTTTTTTGGAACTTAAGTACGATATTATATTTACCAGTCGCTTTTGGTGAAGGAAAACATCGTTAGGAAACCGGACTAATCCTAATAATGCCTAGTTTCCCCTTTGGGTTGGAAGGTAAGATGGCAGTCACTTTCGCGAAAATTAGTGCCTACGCCAATTCTTGGTATTAGTTGCCAAGCAGAACCCAGGTTCCCATGAGCCGTGGTTAAAAATGCCGGAATAACGCGAGGAAAATGGTTAATATATTGTTCCCCGAGTATAAAAGGCTTTTGACACCGTCTCTATCCCTATCCTTATTCAAAAACTTGAAAAGACTAGAGGGGGTTAGGGGAACTGCTTTGTCCTTATTTAAAAGTTACCTATCGGACAGGAAGCAACGAGTTAAGCTAGGTGTGCATGTTAGCAACGATGAGCATGTATCGTATGGAGTTCCGCAGGGTAGCGTCTTAGGACCAACACTGTTCTTGGCCTACATAAACGATCTTTGTGACATGGCAATAACTAATGCTAAAGTATTCTCATACGCTGACGATACAGCCATAGTCTTCTCCGGTAAAACCTGGATGGAAGCAAAAACAAGTGCTGAAAAGGGTCTAGCTCAGATTTCTAGATGGTTAAAACTAAATCTGTTAACGCTTAACACAGATAAAACAAAATACATGTGTTTCAGCATCACGAATTTCACACAACCCAACTTTGATGTAAATCTCAAAATCCACACTTGTGACAGTACGAATCTCAAAAATTGTAGCTGCCCAATCATTGAAAAAGTATCAACAATTAAATACCTAGGAGTCACCTTAGACGAGCACCTAAATTGGTACACTCACATTGACCAGCTAATCAATAGGGTCCGTAAGCTGCACTGGATTTTCAGGACACTAAGGCATATTGTACCAGGTAGATCACAAACAACCCCGTCAAAACAACGGAATATACTAACAGAGATTTACACATCCCTGGTACAGTCTGTCTTGGTTTACTGTATACCTGTCTGGGGTGGGGCGGCTAAAACGCGATTCATTAGTCTGGAAAGAGCTCAGCGTGCACTCTTAAAAACAATGTATTTTAAAAAAATCCGTTACCCTACAGAATCATTATACCAACTAAGCGACGTATTATCAATAAGAAAACTATATATTTTACAAATTACTTTAAAAAAACATAAAACCCTTTCCTACAGTGCCGACTATTTCTCTAGAAGGACAATAAAAAACGTTGCTAATATAACTAAAACTAAAACCAAGTTTGCACGCTCACAATACAATTTGAAGTCTAGTCACATTTACAACAAAGTAAATAGGTGCCTAAATATTTACCCAAAACTTTACTACGATTGCAAATCAACAATTACAAAATGGTTAAAATCAAAAAGCTACAATGAAATAGAAGACTTACAAAACTAACCAGATACTATAACTTACTAGAGATTCACACATCAACTTTATAAACTAAGTAAATACATACAATCCATACATACATATACAGCCACAAACACACACACACACACGCGCACGCACGCACACACACACACGCGCACGCGTGCGCGCACACACACGCGCACACACACACACACACACTTACTGGCTCCTTTATTCCTTTATTTATTACTGCATGTCTGACAACCCAGATATTTACCTAGTTCTATAAACAATTGTTATATATGATCTTAATTGTATCCATATGTTATACTATTAGACTTACTTAAACTAATACTTGAAATTTTCGTGTAACAATCTGTTAATTAAGGAAGAGCGGTGTTGCCCAACACAGGCAAATTTTGCTTACCGGGCAGCACTATCCCCTACTTTATAAACACGTGTATATTTTACGAAAATAAATAATTTTAAATTTAATTTTTTTTTATTTTTTAATAAAATGTTACATTTTTGTCAATGGCAGATTTTTAGTAAATAGCGGCAGCCATAAGGCCCCAATTTCATATAAAAACCGCAAATCGATGTACAGGTTAGCCATTTGGCACACGTATACTAGAGGTCAAAACAACATTTTTGACCCGCAGTTCCTAAAAAAATTTCCCTTAGGAGGGGAGTGCCGATTCATTGCTTTTTTGTATGGGAAAAAACGAAATTTTTTTTAGAAAACTATCGTGTGTGGTATTATATGAAAGGGCTTTTTGAGGCGATTCTAAAAATATACCACATCATTACATTTCAGCCATTTTTTTTAAATTAAAACAATAATAATTTTCAAAACATACCTAGTTTGGGCTCCTCCAGATACGATATGGCCGTTTTTTTTTTGTACAATATACCACAAATGATACGTGATATCCTCATATCTAACCCTAAAAAACCAATTTCATTTAGTTTTTTTTTTTAATTTTTCAATTTTACTAAGTGATAAAGTCCTACTTCAGTACCTATTTTACGAGACTTAAGGTGGTTCGACTAGGTTACTCAAAGCTTCCCTCCCTCGCTAGATAGCGCCACTTTCGCAAAATTTTGAGATAATATTTTTTTATGGAATGGTCTTGGTATTTGTATACTTAAAAGTACGAATAGCGCACTCTTTAAGGAAATATTGAACTATTAAAATAAACATTGAATACTTCATTGTGCAAAAACCACCCTTTAAGGTCGACGGAGTGTTGCTGTCACGCTTTTTCTTACTATTACTCACATATGCAAACAGTGTTTCCGTGATCCTTGTAGTAGACAATTTCACACAACGTAAGTATGCTGCAATGGCGTTGCGGTATGTTCGTGGAAATACGTGCAAGAGGATTGGGGTTCAAGACTGGTGCGTGTAGTAGTATAATTTCTTTTTGTTTATTTTTGTCCTTTTTGTGTTATCTTACCTTTAAACGAGCAATTATTATATATATATATATATATATATATATATATATATATATATATATATATATATATATATATTTGTTTATATATTTGGGTGATATCGGAAACGGCTCTAACGTTTTCTATGAAATTTGCTATAAGGGGTTTGATCTCTTAGCTAGGTCTGATCTGTGAGAAAACGCGCATTTTTGAGTTTTTATATGTTTTCTGAGCTTTGGTCGGTCTCTAGATATTCAATCTCTTCTTCCTCGCGTGGGGTCCGCTTGGCAACTAATCCCAGAATTGGCGTGGGCACTAGTTTTTACGAAAGCGACTGCCCTGAGAGTAAACAAGGCCTTTTTGGGATTAGTCCGGTTTCCTCACATTGTTTTACTTCACCGAGAAGCGACTGGTAAATAGGTATCAAATTATATTTCGTACAAAAGTTTAAATTATATTTGGTACGAGCCGGGGTTAGAACCCACGACCTCCACATTGCAAGTCGCACGCTCTTTCCGCTAGGCCACCAGCGCCTCCCCCAGATATTCAGTAATATTATGTATTATCTAAATTACTTTATCAACGTTTTCTAAAAAAATATTCAATACCTGATTTTCACAGATTATGATCTTTTTGGGTTCTTCCAACTCAGAATCAGTAGCTTATTCTTGTTGAATCCTGATGCTAATATAAAAACTATATCCCAAATATTTGTATAGAAGTTGTAGTTTCCGCTACGTCACGCAGGCTGGGAAACATTTTCGATACTAAAACCTGACGTGATGGAACCGACGTTTTAGGATATCTTTTTATGCTAGGATGGAGAATACTGACGATTCTTGGTAGAATGAGCTCAAGGAAGTCCAGGTTTGTAAGTGTCATGTATCAGTTTTTTTTTAAGCGCTAATAGTTAGTTCTACAAGTAAAGCAATTCCTTACTCCCCAGCCTCTAATAAAGTAAGTAGTAGGTAATTGTAAAATAAAATGAATACAGTTTTTTTTTTAATTCAAGTACAGATCATTTTTCCATATTTGTTATCCGTAGTAGTCCCTGTACCTGAAAGAAATATAATATCATGAATTTTGATAGGAAAAAATCTCTGATGTAATAGGAAGAAAGATGATGCAACAACATGGATTCTAATAAAGTTATAGCAGCGCTTTTGATAGAGTGGACCACAGTATTCTCATGCATAAGCTTCTCGACCAGTTTAACGTCACAGGCGAGATGTGGAGATGGTTTGGTTCGTATCTGTCTGGTAGACGGCTAAGAGTAGTGAAAGATGGATACTTTTCAAACACGTACGTGGCGACATCGGGGGTTCCTCAAGGCTCACATCTTGGCCCTGTTCTATTTATTTGTTTTATAAACGACTTAGTTTCGTCTGTCAAGCATAGCAAATGCCTGTTATATGCTGATGATATGAAGCTTTACAAAGTGGTAACATCAGTAACTGACTCGTTGTTATTACAAGATGATTTGAATAGCGTAAAGACCTGGTGTCTGGAGAATAATATGACTCTAACGCTGCCTCTTTATTAAATTCACGCGAAAAAAACTTCCTACCGACTCAAAATATTGTCTCAACGACGTTGTGCTTCGTGAGGTTTCCAATGTTAAGGATCTTGGAGTATGCCTGGATTCTAAATTAAACTTTATAAATCATATTGATTCAGTTATTAGTGAAAGCAATAAAATGCTTGGGTTTATAAAGCGTATAGGCAAAAAATTCAAACGATCTGACACATTTCAAACTCTTTTCAATGCTCTAGTACGTTCTCGTCTTGAATACTGTTGTCAAGTTTGGAATCCAGGCTACGCAATTCACATCAATCGGTTGGAAAAAGTCCAACGTTCTTTTACTCGATTCTTAGTGTTTAAGACAAAGACCGAGGGAGTTCGTAAAAACCTAACATATGAAGAGAGACTCCAACGGTTTAAAATGTCTTCTTTACAGCTCAGGCGGTCTTTCCTTGACATGGCTTTGTTACACAAGTTGTTAAACGGTAAAATCGTGGAACCTTACCTGCTGGGCGGTTTAAACTTTACAGTACCAAAAGCTAGCACACTACGGTCTTGTCGTCGCACTATTTTTCGCCCCAGTTCTACCAGGACTAAACTGAGCAGGTCACTTCCGGTCCATAGAATGTAAGTAACATGGAACAATCTGTCTCTCGAACAAAACTTTGAAATAGACATATTTAGTGATTCTGTACAAAATTTAAAGCGCAGAATGCTAACAAACTTTTAACAAGTAATGTTTATAGTAGTTAATAGTCTTTCATGCATGTCTTAATTACTTAGCCTATTAATGTATACTTATAGTTTGTAAAGTAGTGTAAAAGCCTCGAACTGTTTGAATGTTGTTGCACACCTGTTATTGGTGCATAAATATTATACGTGTCTACTGTACTTATGTAACTTAACTTGCTTTGTTTATGTACTGTTGGTGTGTCTTATAAAATAAAAATAAAAAATAAATAGTAATAATTGTGTTTTTCATTCATAGACAAAATTCTATTATTTTCAACCACAGGAAATTTATACATTAATTTTTTATTGCAGTGAGGATGTCCTGATTGTAAAAATCAAAGAGATTAGGTAGAGTATAATTTCTAATTATCTTTGTAAAAATTAAACGAATACGCTTACCTAATCAATCGATTTGTGAAAATAAGAAATATTAAATAAAAATAAAACAATACGAAATATAGGTGTAAAAAAATACAAAAAGTTATGTCCCAGCGTACAATGACTGGGGATCGAACCGGGAACCTTCCGTTTGTAAGCATAAAAGCGAGTGTTTGCAACGCGCCATAATAGTTCTTAGCTAAGCTGACGAACTTTGGGTACTTATTCTCGCTTCGGTCAATTAAGTAGCTGTCAATGTCAAGTATCACTGTCAACAAAAATGGACCAAACATGACGGCACTGAAAATACGCGCTGTAGTCAGCCTGGCAACATCGGAAATGGAATGGCAACGTCGCAATGTATCTATCTGTACACGACATTTGTGACACACACATACGTAAAATGATCAAAAATTAACTATGATTTTTGCATGATTTCTGTATGACACAAAGTTTTTTTATTAAATTAGCGCAAACGAATACTAGAAAGTAGATAATTGCGAAATAAAATATGTAGTAATAATGTGTAGTTACTTAATGATCACTAATTGAATTTTGTATCAAAATCGAACCACCTTAATGCAAAAAGAATAGATAGATTAGAGGGGTCCTGTCATAGTAAATTTTGTAGTTACAGTAAATTTACTGCCATCTATCGACACACGACTGAAAAACTCAAAATGAAAACGTACAAAATTATCAAAAAAATGTATATATATGGATATATGATTTTATTGTTTTTATATCATTTTGACCCATGTTCATTCACTGATATCTGTGTTAAAATTGTTAAATACGAAACGGTGTCGTCACGCCATCTAGCCGAGCATAGGCTAAAGGTGTGTGCGCCATCTATCCGAGAATGACTTTTTCTTGATTTCCGAGGCACGTTTTTTCCTTAGACTTTATTCATCTTATACGAAGTTACATATGTCTTTGCTTAATGGAAGTGTACTGCAGATACGGTGCATATTAATCATAAAATGATACGTAATATCCATATATCTAACGGGAAATACCCTTTTAACCCTTTTACTGCGCCTTTTCATTAGTTGGTATAGTTTGTTTAGATTTTCATACAAAACTTAAAATTTGTCTTTGACCATTTTATCTTAGCCAGTATCGTTTTCCTGAAAATTGAGAAAATCTGTAAAATGGGACCCTTTTCAAGGGGGAGGGGATGACGCCGAACTGCCGTAGTGTTTTATAATGTACTCACCTAAAGATATAACACAGCAGCAATAAACCTTAATTACAAAATTTTGCCGCAAAAATTCTAGAATGAATATATTACTATATTTGACGCTGACTAAGTGTTATTTATACGTCATACTCGTAATTTCATAGAAGTATGAATTTTAAAATAACCGCTCGTGCTAATATTGATACACGAGCAATTTTCAATTGATTAGAGCCTTGCAAAAAAGAGTAGAAATTAAAAAGTGGCAACATTGTAGTGTCGTCCCTTTTTACATAAGAGAACGGTACGACACTACAGTGTTGCCACTTTTTAATTTCTACTCTTTTTTGCCAGGCTGTACTTTGCCTCACATGTGAATAAAATGTAACTTTGCTATCAGTTTTTGAAGTGCAAAGTAAGCCTTTCCGAGCTGGTGTGGTGAAAAATAATATGAATGTCTGACCTTGGAGAGGAACAGGGTGGAGCGGCAGTACTCGCACTCGTCCTGGTCGCTGGTGTTCCACGCGCGGAAGTAGGACGTGTTGAGGGGCGCTGACGACTGGGGGCGCTCTTGCACCTGTACAATTGTCAAAAAAATAAACCTCCAGCTGCCCAAGGTCCTAATACCTACTATACCCCCTTTGTTTTAGCATTAGAAGAGAAAAGACTATACGATTCCACCAAAAACATTTCATGTAAAGTGTTGCCAAGACTAGGCACATAAAGCATTTACACTAAAAAGTTATCAGATCCCGTAATAAGTACCAAAACTTTAACTTTCTCTCTTCTACCTAAGCCTTTTCCCATTATCTGGGGTCGGCTCTCCTTGTCCTCTTTCTCCACACAGGACGATTTTGTGCAGTTCCGGCGTCAATATCTGTGTTTTTCAGGTCATTTTGGACCGTTGTCAGTCAAGTAGCAGGGCGTCTTCCACGGCCCCGTTTCGTCATTGATAGATCCAATGCCACTCGCACCATGTGATCAGAAGGCCGTCTGAGTAACTTTAACTATCTCTCTAACTGTACTAAGCCAACATCTTGGTTAAACAGTACGGCTTGGCCGTTTCGTTGCTGTCAGCCTGTCATATAGACAATCCCGTAATTACACTTTCAGAATTTGAATGACCTGTGTTACTACTTTGTGCAATAATTCCACTGAGGGAGTGTTTATGTGACTGCAACGACACGGCCAAGCCGTACTGTTTTACCAAGATGTTGGCTTTAAAAGCTTATAAAGTAAGGACTTACAGAGTAAAAGTCTTGGTACCTATTATGGTATCTGATAAACAGTGATAACTTTTTTGTGTAAAAGCTTTATGTGCCTAGTCTTGGCAACACTTTACTCGTACATGAAATGTTTTTGGTGGATTTTCATTCATTTTTGTAGAGTTGATATACCAGCTAGAAATTACCTACATGTCACTACACCATGTAAAACAAAGTCCCCCGCGTCTGTCTGTTTGCATTGTTTGCAACTTTGCATATGTGTGTTCGCGATAAACTCAAAAACTAATACTGAATGATTTTCATGCAGTTTTCAGCTATCGATAGAGTGATTCTTGAGAAAAGTTTAAGTGTATAATTTGTTAACCCGAGCCGGAACGTTAATAGAACCTACGATAACACAGGGTCATATGACTGTTGTTTAGTTTTAACATTTAGGTTTTTATAGTAGTTACTTATTGCTAGCGCCATCTATGTAGGGTCTATATAAATTATAAGTCAGGCATTTTATGTACAAACTATAAATTGTAAGTTTCTAGAAATTTTAAAGCATTGGTAACATAATCGGGATTGTTTTTAATGACCCAAGCGTTTACGAAGGTCTCCAACTCTAATCCAGCTTCAGTTTTTGGAAAATTTACATGAATAAATTAAACAACTGATCTTAGTCTGCTCACAAACATATGTTACACACATATGTAGGTTCCAAAATGACTGTCATATATGGACAGACAGACAGACGACCGGACGGACAGACAGACAGAACAAAACTGTAAGGTTTCCCTTTTTGCCATTTTGGCTACTGAAGGTCGAACTAATGCCCCGAGCGTATGACAGGTGCGCGCTACCCGCAACGTCTCCAAGTAGTCCAAGTATCTTCATTGCGGACGGTTTGGCCGGCCGCAGCGTTGGTCGAGCTCCGCGAAGATATTAAAGTTAGAAGCGACTAAGACTTAAGCACGGAGCACACCTGGTAGGGGGCCGAGGAGCCGTGAGGGACTGTAGGGGGAACATGACCGTGTTACCTTGAGCCCCTTCTGCTCGAGTGCGCGCCGGTGCTCCAGCTCGGCGTTGAGCAGCGTGGTCAGCACGGAGCACACCTGGTAGGGGGCCGAGGAGCCGTGAGGGACTGTAGGGGGAACATGACCGTGTTACCTTGAGCCCCTTCTGCTCGACGGCGCGCCGGTGCTCCAGCTCGGCGTTGAGCAGCGTGGTCAGCACGGAGCACACCTGGTAGGGGGCCGAGGAGCCGTGAGGGACTGTAGGGGGAACATGACCGTGTTACCTTGAGCCCCTTCTGCTCGACGGCGCGCCGGTGCTCCAGCTCGGCGTTGAGCAGCGTGGTCAGCACGGAGCACACCTGGTAGGGGGCCGAGGAGCCGTGAGGGACTGTAGGGGGAACATGACCGTGTTACCTTGAGCCCCTTCTGCTCGACGGCGCGCCGGTGCTCCAGCTCGGCGTTGAGCAGTGTGGTCGGCACGGAGCACACCTGGTAGGGGGCCGAGGAGCCGTGAGGGACTGTAGGGGGAACATGACCGTGTTACCTTGAGCCCCTTCTGCTCGAGGGCGCGCCGGTGCTCCAGCTCGGCGTTGAGCAGTGTGGTCAGCACGGAGCACACCTGGTAGGGGGCCGAGGAGCCGTGAGGGACTGTAGGGGGAACATGACCGTGTTACCTTGAGCCCCTTCTGCTCGACGGCGCGCCGGTGCTCCAGCTCGGCGTTGAGCAGCGTGGTCAGCACGGAGCACACCTGGTAGGGGGCCGAGGAGCCGTGAGGGACTGTAGGGGGAACATGACCGTGTTACCTTGAGCCCCTTCTGCTCGACGGCGCGCCGGTGCTCCAGCTCGGCGTTGAGCAGTGTGGTCGGCACGGAGCACACCTGGTAGGGGGCCGAGGAGCCGTGAGGGACTGTAGGGGGAACATGACCGTGTTACCTTGAGCCCCTTCTGCTCGAGGGCGCGCCGGTGCTCCAGCTCGGCGTTGAGCAGTGTGGTCAGCACGGAGCACACCTGGTAGGGGGCCGAGGAATCGGCGCTGCCGTTGAGGAGGAGCTGCTCCAGTGAAAACATGGTCGGTTCGCAGCTATTACGCAGCTCCTGTTGGCATAATGCATTATTTATTTGAGTTTATTATATTTTTTTTTTATTGGACTCTTGGAGAACCTTTATATCTTCTAATCTTAAATATTAAGGTTAGTATACAAATACAAAATACAAATGTTTATTTCTTAGAATATGGTAGTACAATAAATAATAAATAAATAATAAATAAATAATAAATAAATATTGGGGACATCTTACACAGATCAAACCTAGCCCCAAACAAAGCAAGGCTTGTACTATGGGCACTAGGCGACGATATACATACTTGTATAGATAAATACATACTTATATACATAGAAAACAACCATGACTCAGGAACAAATATTAGTGTTCATCACACAAATAAATGCCCTTACTGGGATTCGAACCCAGGACCATCGGCTTAGCAGACAGGGTCACTATCCACTAGACCAGACCGGTCGACAATGATGGTCAAATTACAATAAGTGCGTCATATTCTGCCTCTATCGGCGTAGAAATATTACAATTAAGTTGCTATACCTATGTGATTATTGCTAACATGCATATATATATATATTATAGTATTTACATGTCCAATTTTTATAAATCTTATAATTACCTAAGAACATATTGGCACAATAGCAGTTAAGTCAGGTTTCATTTACAATACATTTAATTTATATTACAATAATAATTAGTACAATAAAATAATTAGCTTATTAATAATTAAGGAAATCATTAATTGAATAGAAACACATGTCAAGTAACCAGTCAAACATTTTTTCCTGAAATTTATGTATATCTAGTGATTTTATGTCATTTGGAATCTTATTATTATACAATTTAATTGCCATGATATATACATTTTTACTAAATATTTTATTTTATTTTATTCGGGATGCTTACTGCCTAATATACATAGGTTAATAGACTTATCTACTATATACAAATTACAAGCTTCCACATATATAATGCTACATAACATAAATATAAAGGTCTCAAATGAGCAGAATATTACACTATATAGGAATATTCCTGATAAACTATGAACGCAAACTTAAGTCGGGTAACGTTAACTATCTATTGACAATAATATTTTTAACATTATTAATCTTGCTGTGAAACAAATCTACATCGGGCATATCATTAAGTTCATTAAATAACCTAATTGTGCGAGGGAAGAAACATTTTTTTACGAATGTTATTGCGAGAAAGAGGGATGCGAAGCAAGGGTCTTCTGCGCAGTTGCGAGACAGGTATATATAATTGTACTTTGCTCACAAAATCCGGAGAATCGACTATACCTTGGGCAATTTTCATTAATAAACTTACGTCATTTGCCGATCGTCTCTTAAATAAAGGGACAAGATGGATTTTTTTGCATGACATAGAATAGTTGTCCATAGATAGCTTAAATTTAAAGGAGAGGAATCTAACAAACTTCTTCTGAATTTATTCAATATTTTCTGCATACACCTTATAGAACGGGTTCCATATTTGAGAAGCATATTCGAGTTGAGATCTTACATAGGCACAGTATATGATTTTTTATTGTTTTCATATCTTTAAAGTCACCAACAGAACGAATCATGTTATTATATATTAATATGTTGTCTAGGAACATATAGTTTGTTAGGATACCTTCCATTCGTTTTATTATGAACGGCATCATGTAAAGGAAATAGATCCGGGTGTTTTCTGACAAATTTAGCAATCTCATATATATACAAGCAAGGCAGGGGAAGAATTTTTAGCTCCTTAAATATTGTATGTAATATATTCTCTGACACAGGGGAGTTTTCTCCAAATTTAATGTATTATTAACAGAGATCGGACAAATTGGCGTCGTTGCTCGCAATAATGTGGACATGAGGACATGACTCCAAAATTGATTAAATAATTTATCATTTAATTAATTTCCTACTACCTGAGGTTTAATTTTGATTAATCATCACTAATCAATAAATAACTCTATTTATGAAAATAGAGTCGGACTAAGAAAAGTCTGCAGCGGATTCGATAGCCCACGCAGTGCAAGTGTCATTTATACGATACGTCATAATTTCATAGAAGTTTGACGTTTAAAATAACACGTGCACTGCGTGGGCTATCAAATCCGCTGCAGACTTTTCATGGACTGACTCTAATCAGTATGTTTTCCAAATTTTCTGTAGCTCTCATTTTTTTATATCAAAAATATATTTAAGTGCTATTTATTGACTAGAGAACAAAATTAAATCTCAGGTAAAAACTTAATTAAAATAATTAAATGATTAATTATTTAATCAAATTTGGAGTCATGTTCCACATTATTGCGAGCAATGACGCCAATTACGTCCGATCTCTGATTATTAACCATGTACGAGTATACTATAAATATTGGTTATATTGTAGTCGTTTTATTTTTAAGATTATTATAGTGTAATATTTAGGCAGGTACCTACTGAATGTTGTTCATTTTTAACCGACTTCAATTTCGTAGAAGGAGGAGGTTCTGTATTCGGTTGTGGCTTTTTTTTTCTGTGTACGTTCACCGATTACTCCGACATCCGTAGTCCGATTTGAGTAATTCTTTTTTTGTTTGAAAGGAGGTGCCTCCCAGTTGGTCCCATATTAATTTGGTTCTGTTCTGATGATGGGATCCATGAGGAGTTGACGGAACTCCTCAATTTTTAAAGGCACATGCATGGTGATTTGGGTGTTTTCTTAAGCAACTCGAGCATTTTCTCCTGATGACCACCAATTTGATGAAGTAGACCTGATGATGATGATTGTTTTGATGATAATTATGATGATTTTTAACCCTTATCTTGGCATTGTAACACCCATGATACATGGAACTTAAAAAAACTAGCAGGTTCACTTTATTACCTAACAAAATTATCCTGCCATCATATGTCGAACTACCCTCCTTTCTTATAGAAAAAAATAATGGACAAAAGTGTCATTGTAAATTAATTAGTAATAATCAACATGGCGCCACGGAAACAACAGATTTCGGTTCGCAGTGGAAGTTTTGCATTTATTTCTCAGATTAGTATATATTTTTCCATAATCTACATTTTGATGCATTTGCTATCTGTTAGTGCATAAATATTTACAATGCATTCGAATTTAAAAACATTTAATACACAGAACCTCACATGAAACTGTTATGTATTATATTTGATACATTGCAAAGAACTCAGAAATGTACATATCGAAAGGATTGTATTACATTTAATACATTGCCAAGTTGTCGTAAAAATAGTTTAACATGTTTTTTTATTTTTTTTTATATTTGTGGGGTTACAAAACATGTTTCAAGTATTTAATATTAGTTGTCGTATTATTTTGTTATTGAACTTTGATTTTTTTTAAAGTACTCATCATCATCATCATCTCAGCCATAAGACGTCCACTGCTGAACATAGGCCTCCCCCTTGGACCTCCAATCGTACCGGTTGGAAGCGACCCGCATCCAGCGTCCTCCGGCGGCCTTAACAAGGTCGTCTGTCCATCTTGTGGGTGGACGCCCCACGCTGCGCTTGCCAGTCCGTGGTCTCCACTCGAGCACTTTTCGACCCCATCGGCCATCTTCTCTGCGTGCAATGTGGCCTGCCCATTGCCACTTCAGCTTGCTAATCCGGTGGGCTATGTCGGTGACTTGAGTTCGTCTACGGATCTCCTCATTTCTGATTCGATCACGCAGAGAAACTCCGAGCATAGCCTTCTCCATAGCTCGTTGAGCGACTTCGAGTTTTGAGATGAGGCCGATAGTGAAAGACCGCATTTCGGAGCCGTAAGTCATCCCTGGTAACACACATTGATTAAAGACTTTCGTCTTGAGGCACTGAGGTATGTCGGACGAAAAGAGATTACGTAGTTTCCCGAACGCTGCCCAACCGAGTTGGATTCGGCGGTTGACCTCTTTCTCGAAGTTGGACCTACCTAATTGGACTACTTGTCCTAGGTAGATGTACGAGTCAACAACTTCGAGTACCGAGTTCCCAACAGAGACTGGGATGGGTACAACATTGGCATTTGACATAAGTTCCGTCTTGTCCATGTTCATTTTCAAGCCCACCCGTTGTGAAACTCGGTTGAGGTCATCGAGCATCATGCTGAGTTCCTCCATCGACTTTGCCATGACTACGATATCGTTGGCAAACCGAAGGTGAGTGATGTATTCGCCGTTGATGTTGATGCCAAGTCCTTGCCATTCCAGGAGCTTGAAGGCGTCTTCCATTACGGCAGTAAACAGTTTCGGAGAGATAACGTCTCCTTGCCTTACGCCTCTTTGCAATGGAATCGCCTTCGTGCTCTGCTCCTGTACTCGGACCGACATGGTGGCGTTACTATACAAACACTTCAACACATCGATGTACCGATAGTCAATATGGCATCGCTGAAGAGACTCAAGCACCGCCCATGTTTCCACCGAATCGAAGGCTTTCTCATAGTCCACAAACGCAAAGCATAATGGCAAGAGTATACTCATCGGTCTTCTGTATAACTTGCCGCAGCGTATGGATGTGGCATTTTATTCACATGTGAGGCAAAGTAATCAAATGCAAATTTTGAGTTGTTTTCTTATGTTTGCTGGTAGAATTGACTTTTAAATGATGATTTTGGATGATAAATATTTAATAACATTCATTTGGATTTGATTTGGTTTGATTTTGTTTGATATTTTTCATTTAATATTTGCTTTCGGTTGGTGTGGTGAAAAATTTTGTGTTTCACTCGGGGGCAAATTTCGTTTAACCCTCGTGCTTTGAAACCCTCCCAGCGCTCAAGATTCCATTTTTTGAACCAAGGTTCAATTTTGGAATCTTTCGCTTGCTCGGGTATCAATATTAGCACGAGCGGTTAAACAACAACTTTGCCCCCTTGTAAAACAAATAGCTATTTACAGGTGTAATAGTCATCTGATGCTTTAGATGGCGTTTAATTAGCAATAAATGATAATTTCTGTTGCATTACATGTTTTATTTTTATTAAAATCCACAATTTTCTTCTAAATAGTAGGTAACTATTTTGTCAAGGGATTGGCATTGTATCAAATATGATACATGTGATTTTCCGAAACTGGAAAATCCTGGATTTTTTCCCTTATTTTTTAATAGTCTAGTATGCTCAATAGGTGACGAAAAACTAAAAAAATGTTTATATTTAAGATATTTTGAGCCTTGCCAAGATAAGGGTTAACAAGTTTTTATTAGGTCGACCTGTATGTAACTATGTAATGGAATCTAAGGTAACTAATTTAACCATCTTCCAAGGATCTTAGCGTCATGAAAATTGGCAGCTGTATGTAGTTCTGATAACAATACAATAATATGGTACTGTCGAACTGATCTGATGATGGAGACAGGAGGTGGCCATAGGAACTCTGTGATGAAACAACGCAACCTAATTGTGTTAGGGGTTTTTAGAATTGTCTCGATGAGTATTAGTTGTCTTTCGTAAGAAAAGTACAGTCAGCGATAAAAGCTTGTACCAAAAATGAAATTTTTGCCAAAAACTTATTTGAATGTAGTATATTCAGCGACTCCGGCACCTGTGATCCGATTTCAGTAATTATTTTTTTGTTTGGAAGAAGTTACTCCAAGGTGTTTCCTTATTATTTTTGGTTCTGGTCTGATGATGGAATCCATGAGGAATTGAGGGAACTCCTCAATTTTAAGGGCACGTGTAAATTGATGTCGGTGATTTCTAAAGTAACTCGAGCATTTGCTTCCAAAAACCACCAATTTGATGTAGTGCAACTGTAGCCTTACCATGAGTTTGACACTACCCCCGATCAATAACCTTACCACGAGTTTGACATTGACATATTCGCTAACGTCTTTGTAACTTACTTTTTATGCATCTCGCTCGCACTAATATGTTAGTACGAGCGAGATGCATAGAAAGTAAGTTACACACACGCTAGCGAATATATCAATGTCAAACTCGTGGTAAGCTGGTAAGGCTACTATCGGTGGTTAGGGTTAGGAGTTAAAGGGTCGGGGATTAAGGGGTCGGGGAATGGCGGTTGAAGGGTTGCTGATTCAGGGTCGAGGGGTTCTTGGATCAGGGGTTGATGCGTTGTGAGGTTGAGTGATCGGGGGGTTGAGGAATTGGGTCAGTGGCGGGGCGGAGGATGGATTTAGTGTAGTGACAGCCCCTGACAGGAATTATAATTTCCCAGACGGACTCGAGAAAATTCCTAATTACATATTTATTAAAGTAATAGGTACACGAATTTAGTGTTAAACATGATCTTGTTTTTCATTCAATTCATGCGTCGCGCTCTTAACAATGCGAGAAACTAAAAATGGAAAAATAAAAGTATGAAATAAAATATTATCCTTTTTTAAGTCTATGCGTTACCAACTGATATCTTTGAAGTCGGCGCCAAGCCAAGTAGTAACAATACCAGTCAAAAATAATCAGCTTTATGGCTATAAATCCCATTAGAACTGTACTAATAACTATTATAAATGTGTAAGTAATTCTGTCTGCCTCTTTGTCGCCTTTTCATGGCTAAACAACTGAACCGCTTTAGGTGAAATTTGGCAAGAAGGTAAATTCCTTGAATTGTTTTATATTTTGCAATGTAGTTCTCTGGATAAGGGACGGGAAATAACTCAGTCCCAATCCCACACTTGCGTGCTATAGACTATTCGAGCATTAGTAAGAAATGCTCTTTAAAAAATACGACGGCAATAAAATGCATTGGATTTACACTAATGTGCCGACAAACATTGTACGGACTACGCCAAAAAGGTTTGGTTTGGTTTGGGTTGAGATTTGGTTTGGGTTGAAGGTGTGTTCTTAGGTACAGTCGACGTCAATGATTATGTTTACACTTTTGCACCTTACTCCTTTGTGATAAGGCGAAAAGTGTAAACATATTTTTAACGTCGACTGTACCTAAAGAAAGTACGTTCATTGTCGTCGTGTAAGGCAATCCAACGTAGGTACATCCTTATCGAATCGCACCAAAATCATGATATGCTTCAAAATTTGGCTTGGCACCGACTTCAAACATATCAGTTGGTAACGCATAGACTTAAAAAAGGATAATATTTTATTTCATCCTTTTTGAAGTCGGTTTTCTTTTTTTTTTGTAATAAGTTTTTATGCTATGTATTTTTCATGTCACTGTAAATGTTGTATCGTAAATGATTAATTGAGAACAATTTACAAAATATGGTTGTGATAAACACACAACAGACATATTCCCCAGGCTACTGCAGCAGTCTTGACAGCTTGAGTCCGAGTTCCCTGATGTTGGGACCATGGTCATTGGCTCAATAACAGTACCTAAATTAGCAACGAATAAAAAAGACTCACCTGAAATAGTTTGTACACATCCGTCAGCCAAGCGTTTGAAGCAAAGTAGACACTCTCTGATATCCCAAATCCAGTTGTAATTGAGCATGAATGGGCCTCCGGGAACACCAGGACATATTCCCCGGGCCGCTGCAGCAGCCTTGACAGCTTCACACCGTGCTCGCTGAGGATGTTGGGTGGGACCATGGTGATCTCGGAGGCGAGCCAGATGGATTTGTTTTGGCAGTAGGCGGGGCACAGGGTTTCGACTGCTCGTCTAAAATTAGCGCTTTCGTCGCGAGGGATGCCGTACCTGGAATAAGGGCATATATTATTATTGAATTATGGGCCTTTATGTGTGTCATATCGACCTCTGCAGTGATCTGTTGTGGCGGCCCTTTTACTGTAGTCCATTTTTTAGCATTAAGAACATAAGCGATTTTGACGTGTCTTTTTATTGAAAAACACTTTTGAAAAATAAGTCACGGCAAATATGTAATAATTATAAACCACATACAATCATTTAAGTAGGTACATTATTTTGCTTTCATAAGTAATTTTTGAGATTGTATTTAGTATTGCTCTGACATTCTCTGACATTTTATTTTACTGTATTTCATTTTACTTTTAATTTTATGTTTGACGATCTTTTTGTGAAATTCTTAGTATTTGATCTGTATAATAATATTAATAATCCAATATTACTACGGAAATATATTAACATCAATAAATTGCTCTGATAATTAGCTTAAGATAATATATGGGTACTTATGTAATTTATCATTTCATAACATAAGTGCTTGTTGTTGTTGCTACTTGCTAGTGCTAGGCCTACATGAATAAAGTATTATTTCAATTATTTGACTTTACTTGACTAAATTTTATTATGATTATTTGATTGTGTTATATTTATACTTCATGCTTACCTAATTATTTTAATGTAGTATTATTATCATTTTCTTTATTTATTTTTCTTCATATGTTAGGTTCTTTATAACATGAATATAAAAGTAAAATACAAAAACACATAAAAAACAATAAAAAATACATATAAACACATTATAAAAAACCTAACCTAGGGTGCCGCCAGCAGCGGGGCAGGGCCCAAGCTACCGGTGGTCAGGGCCGCAGAGAGAGGAACCAGCGGGCTATCCGCGCCGTGTCCACGATCACCGCCTTCTGCATCTGACCCTTGATCCAACCATCTAGCGAGAGTCTCTCAAGATGTTGGTCGAGACTCTTCGCTATTAGACCGTTTACTGAAACGACTATCGGGACAATGATCGTCGAATCAACATCCCACATGGCGGTTATCTCGTGAGCCAAGTCTAGGTACTTACTGGACTTGTCCTTCTCGGCTTCCACGAGATTCTCATCATGGGGGATGGTGATGTCAACGAGCACGGCCCGACGTTGCTGTCGATCTATTATCACGATGTCAGGCTTATTGGCTACAATGTGGCTACAATAGTCCTGTCAGTGATGATCTGATGATAGATCGATCCCAATACAGCGAGGCACGACCATTCTCGAGAACAGGCGGCAGGCAAGTACTTGTCATTTATTATTAGGTATTATTGTTTACAATCTGACGATCTTTTTGTGAGTTCATGTTATTTGGAAACATTGTGACATTGTAATTTTCAATAAGAAATAAATTAATCGATCTATTATATAAAGGGTGTTTGGTACATCGTTTGTCAAATTAAAACGGCAGATAGGTTGAGTCATTTGCTATCTTCTCATGCCTAGAAATTTATAATTTTGCGCAATTTTTTTTTCAGCACTTTTTTCGTAAATTTCAAATTTTTACTTGTGCAGTAGGTAGTAAAAAAAACCATGGCCAATTTTTTTTTAATGTTTTCCGAGCTAAGCTCGGTCTCCCAGATATTATTATAATATTTTTCAAACTGGAAGAGTAGGATGACAGGTGTCATTTCCATATAATTATAAGTTATAAAAATAGTCCAGTTTGAAAAATATTATAATAATATCTGGGAGACCGAGCTTAGCTCGGAAAACATTAAATAAAATCAGAAAAATGCTCGTTTTCCCAAAGATAAAACCAAGCTAGATCGATTTTTCCCGAAAACCCCCATATAGCAAATTTAATTGAAATCGTTAGAGCCGTTTCCGAGATCCCCGAAATATATACAGGGTGGAAAGGCACGACGATCCTTCCCGGAAGTATTAGGTCGTTTAAGTGATACAGAGACTATTGGTAATGGTAAGAATCGTTAATTGAGTAAAAAATAAAAATTTCAAAAATACTACTTTTTAACTGTGGTGATAACCCTATAGCATGTGCACATGACGGCTAGATTAAGGATCTCCGTCGGGAAAGCTCGGGACTTTACACTTTTTTCCGATCGTTGACAGTATCGCAATGATGTATTAATGACGCATAAATGTCAAATAAATCAAATGCATGCAAAAATATTACAAACAATTTTATTACTTTCTTAGATAATTACTTTTTTCCAATATTTAATACTATCTTCTTTTCACATACGGTGTTCAAATGTACCTCCGTGTATTACAACGCCGCCGCAGCCCGTACCCGAGTATGTCGATGCACATGCGATATAGTGTATGCTCTTCGTCATTTATCCTCCGCAGAAAGCACCAATTAGCCTTTGTCTCATTTCGTCCGCAGTTTCACATTCCGTTTGGTTTGGTACACCATATCTTTTACACAGCCCCACAAATTTAAATAGCCACGAGCATCTAACATTTTTATTAATGACATCTAATATGACATTCAATAAGTATAGTTCAATGAAAATTTAATTTCAAACATCAGACGTCTTGTCTATTTCCTACCACGCATCAAGAAGGTTTGTTAGTTTGGTATTGAAGAAGTATTTATTCTTGATTTATTCTTAGTATTTCATTTTTGCAAGTTCATTTGGTGCAACTAACACAACCTACATGTAATTTTTTATTATTTTAAATAGTTTCCAATTATTCGAAAATAATTTTGTGAAACGTGTTAAGAAACTAAAACCTTTTTATCAGTCAAGGAAACCAGAGATATTTATAAGACGATTGCGTACTTTTGAGTGGTTGTCAATGTCACCATTTGAACTGTCGTTGTAAACAATGTTGTGGTTAGTATTATTAATATTAAGGAATAACATAACTATTTCATTCAAGTATTGAACAAGTGGAACCACTAAGAAAGCGAAAATCCTGCAATGATTCTTACCGTGCTGTAAGCAGACCTAAAAATGGTTAGATGGCAACAAATTAGCATAATTTCCTGTCGAATACTGATTGTTTACAAGTAAGTTCATTGACCCTGTCACCTGTTAGGGTTAGAACAAAGTAGTTTTTTGCGTGGATGTTTAAAAGGTCATAATTTAGAAACGGTTGCCCATATTAACATAGTTTCTATGGAGAAAATATAGAGCTTAGGCTAAACTATCTCCCATTTTCGGAAAGGATCGTCGTGCCTTTCCACCCTGTATATGTATAAGAATTGCTCGTTTAAAGGTATTAGATTCTTATACCTACCTTTAAACGAGCAATTCTTGTATATATATATTTAAATATTTCATCTCGGAAACGGCTCTAACGATTTTGATGAAATTTGCTGTAAGTATGGGGGTTTTCGGGGGCGGAAAATCGATCTAGCTAGGTCTTATCTCTGGGAAGTGTTTATGAGTTTTTATGTTTTCCGAACAAAGCTCGGTCTCCCAGATATAGTGTTGTGTTGGGATACCCTGACTTGGTGCATCGTAATTACATAGTACTACTTTATACATATAAATGAAGAATCTAAACTCAATATGACAGAGTTATTTTATTGCAGAGTTCATATGGCCATCTACGGCTCCCATCATCAGATCAGCTCAATGTTATTACATTGTCATCGATCTCTTATAATGTATGCCAAATTTTAGCTCAATCTGAGACCATTAAGTAGCAAGTTTCATAGTTACCTACATACGAACATCGAGAGTTAAGGCGCGGTGTGTAGTAAAATGCGCTTTTTTGTCACCATATTTACAGACTTTTACAAGGATTTCATGCATTATTTTCTAGTATGTATAACTTCAGTCCTTGAACTACGTTATTGCTTGTCAGGAACACGACGGCTCATTATTTTCTCGATAGAATCTTAAGTTGAAAACATGCCTAACACTGTCTTTATTTCCTTATGTTAGAAGTACTACGACGAAAATGTATATGAAACTTACTTCAGTCGATAGCTTTTAAGTAAATCTTCATTATTGCTTGTCCTTTTATCGATACGTTAATTCTTTCATTTATCATTTTATGAATTCAACATTTTGCCTACTAAATTACACCCTACGCGGCAATACCTTGCGCCCATTCCTCACGCCAGTACGCCCGTGACCACTGTCAGCGTCGGACCTTTGCTAGTTTAGCGGACGGTTCATAAAAAGGGTAATCACAGTATAAATATGCAAATATGTTATACACACATTGTTTTTCAACATACTTACGAAGAAAAGCAAAATAATTCTTAAATACGGTGACATTTCAGACATTCGTCCGTCATATTGTCATTTTATAACAAGTTGAGCAGCAAAGGCACACACCCATCTAACCAATCCGGAATTCAGTCACGATTGATAAATTGTGTAAACATATTTTAAAAGGCTATTAAATTAATCAATTAATTTAATAATTTTTAAACATAGATATACAGGATTCAAATAGTAGGAGATCCCACATATATGGTCGACCTTCACCAATCTGTCTGACGGATGAGACTATGAAAATATGAAAGAAAATATGTTCCAGAACATAAATAAATAGGGTTGCCTAAAGAAATACGGTCAAGGCTATTTTTAATAAAAAAAAAATAAAAAAAAATTTTCGGCAAATTTCACCGATTTGTCTGACGAACGAAATAAGTTTCAATGGAAAGTATACAACTTGTACAACATAAATCAACTAGGTTGCCTATCTTTTTCCGGTCACTATTATGTGGTTGCCGCGTGTTTAAAGAGGTGATTTTATATCGATAATTGCACTCATCTGTCTGACGCTTGAATTATACATCAAAATGATGGTAATTGTATTACAAGTACAAAGGTATAGGGTTGCCTGCGAAAATCCGGTCACAAATAAGGGTTGCCAGGCTTTTAAATAAAATAAGAAGGGAAGACTTTTAGCGATAACTCATAAACAGCTTAACTGATCAAGTTTGTTTTAATTTTATTTGATTGAGTTTTTTAAGCACTATTTTCATGATTTTTTTCATATTTTTTGGTTCTTTCTAGACGATTATTTCCGAAATGATTCACTTTATCAAGAAATGTTGTTTAAAGACCCCTATTTCTTTTGAAAGGCCTATCCAACGACACCCCACACTATAAGGTTGAAACGATAAAAAAATTGTCACACACATTTTGTTTCTTTCAAAGCGATTATTTCCGAAAATATTCACTTTATCAAAAAAAGTTCTTCTAAAACCCCTATTCATTTGGAAAGACCTTTCCAACCACACCACACACCATAGGGTTGACACGAAAAAAAAACCTCACGTACATTTTGTTTTTCCTAAAATATTGACTTTATCAAAAAATGTTTACTAAAAAAACCGTATTTATTTTAAAAGACCTATCCAACGACATGTCACACTATAGTGTTGAAGCGAAAAAAAAATTCATGCCCACTTTTCATATAAGGGAGCCAGTGCCACCCTATTAAATATTTTTTCTAGTTTTTATTTTACGACTTTGTCAGCGTAACTGATTTATATATTCTTGCTTATTCTAAACTAAAAATTTGATTTATGATGAACAATTACGAAAAAACGACGTTTTCTTAAATCGACTTTTATGTTAAAACTTTTGTTATTGTTTTGTATGCTATTCGTACAGATATTCGAGATATGAGCAAAAATATGAAAAAGGTACCTTCACCCCCTTCCCCCCTACACCCTCAGCACACCCGCTAAGCTCGAGGACTTTAAGTATGGTTATCTGGACACTACAAGGTATAACTGTGCCAATTTTCAAAATTATACGAATTATTTCCCCAGTTTTTTTTTTATTTTCTTGAAGTATTAACTAACTCGAATGTCGTAGTAGAAGTGTTTTTTGCCATTACAATCTTTAAATGCTTGACTCGTCAATTCAAAATTAGAGAAATGGTAAGTAATTACAGTTAGAGTTATAATTCTTTTTTGTGAAGATAGCTAATTTTATCTACTTATTGGAGCTATGCATAACTCAATAGTCCCACAAATTATCTTAGCTTTGCTACTATTTTTCCTTATTTTCACTACCTACTTGCCCGAAATTGACTGCTAGAGTTAGACCAAGTCTGCAACGATTTTGATAGCATAGGCAGTGCAAGTGTTATTCATAATTTCATAGAAGTTTGACGTTTAAAATAACACTTGCACTGCGTGTGCAATCAAAATCGTTGCAGACTTTTCTTGGTCTAACTCTATTACATTTTTAAGGTCTATTAGTAAGTACTAGTTTTTGTCTCATAGTAATTTGGCATCATTTGACTTGATTCTCAGTTTGTCGCGGTATACACTCATATTGTTTATAATTAATAATTATTTAGACTCCCCGTCTTACCTACCATTTTTAATTTCATTAAGTACTCATCAAAATACGAATTTGCTAATAAATCTTATTCAATATTAATTCAGAATACCGATGTCGTCAGAATAAGGACGTAGACGTGCTGCGCGGGAATGGTGCGGAGCGCCGCGCGGGGCGCCCGCCTGCCCGTTCTACCACGCGTCTGCTTCACCCCCTTGAAAACGTAAAACTCGAGTATAAGAGCGCCTTAAATAAAAGCATGTGAACATTTTCTTGTATTATTACTATTATTAGTACTTAAAATCTACCTCTTTCCTGTAGAAATAACTAAAGTTAAAGGCTATAAAGCTTAATTTCCTGATTCAATCTCAATAAAGGGGCCCCCTTTTTGTATTAAACTATGTCATAAAATCATTACATACATACACACAAGCTGTTAACTAATGTCCACAGGAGGGGCCACTTTTGTTTTAAAATCTATGTATGACCATAAGTGTCATTTTAACGATTAAAAATCTTTATAGAACGTATTATTCACACAGATTACCAGGTCGCCTTGCGTCATAGTGCGTTATCCGTGCCGCTGCGCCTACTATGCCGTATATCTTGAAAACGGCTAATCGCATGAAAAAATGTTTCATACCTTACTCGTCGCAAATTTTATGCCCTACAATTCTTACCTACATGTAAACAACATTAGAGCTATAGAAAATTTGATATCCGCGAAAAACCGATTTTTATGACCTTTGACCTGGAATAATCGTCGCAAAATAATAGTCGTAGGCGAACCATGGCATATCGGACCATAACAGCGTCTTGTATAAGGTCCAGAGTCAAACCGCACGGAAAGTACAACACCAAAACGTATGCTTCACAACAAAAAGAATATTTAATGAAAAAAATATGTCGTCGTTTAAACAGGCATTAGCCAGTATAAATTGGAATGAGATAATTTCTGATAAGAATGATACAAACATTAATTTTAATTTATTTAGTACCAAATTGCAACAGCTTTTAAATAAACATATACCAAAGAAACGCTTAAAATTAATAATGCCTAACCGCGTAAAATCTTGGCTTACAAAAGGCTTACGCTTGTCGTGCCGACATAAAAGGCAACTTAAAGTCATAGTTAACAAAAGTAATAACGAAATAATCCGAAAGCATTACAAAATATATGAAAACATCCTTAAAAAATCTATTAAAGTGTCAAGGAAAATTGGTTATATAAATAAAATGAAAAAGTCCAAAAATAAAATGAAAACAATGTGGGCCGTCATAAATAGTATGACAGGGAGGCAAAAGGATCGCGCGTATAAAAATATGTCATTAAAATTAGCCGATACGATCGTAACAGCGCCAGAACAAGTAGCTCACATATTTAATGAACACTTCGCGTCGGTAGGTGAGACGGACTTTAGAGCCGGAGCGATAACGGCGCGCGCGCGCCGTGTGCATACCCCCGCCACTAACTCAATATTCATACAACCGGTGACCGAAACCGAAACCATAAAAATTATAAGGCAGCTCAAAAATAAAAATAGTTTTGGTGTCGATGAAATACCGCCCGTACTTATAAAACTGTGTGCATTAGAGTTAGCACAGCCACTGAGAAAACTGATAAACCAGTCATTTAATCAAGGAATATTCCCGGACTTACTTAAAATATCCATTATTAAACCTATATTTAAAAACGGTGACGTAACCAATCCAAACCAATATCGACCTATCGCACTCTTACCAACCGTGTCAAAAATATTCGAAAAATGTATGATAAATCGAGTCTACAAGTTTTTCGAAAAGTTCAACATCTTAGATAAAAATCAATACGGATTTAGGAAAAACCACTCAACAACACTAGCGGTTTATCAATATATACAGAGCATCTTAGGTCATATAGACAATAGAACATATAGTATAGGACTTTTACTGGATATGACAAAAGCGTATGAAAAAGTATCACACGAAATCTTACTCTGTAAATTGTACGGGATGGGTATACGCGGCACTACATATAATTGGTTCAAATCGTACCTCGGAAACCGTAAGCAATGCGTACAAGTAGACCACTTCGATGAGGACCGCGAGGAATTAAAGACCGTGACGTCAAATTTGCGTCATACTACTTGTTCAATACCCCAAGGAAGCGTTTGTGGATGCCTACTATTTCTGGCATATATCAATGACCTGCCAAAAATACTCAACACAGACACAACCTGCGTTATGTTTGCTGACGACGTCTCTCTATTGTTTAATTGCAATAACAGCTCCGAATGTACATCACAACTTCAGAACATTTTTAGTTCCGTACAGAAATGGCTCGGTGAACATAACTTGGAAATTAACTTGGAAAAGACCAAAATCATACAATTTAAGCCCACACAAAAAAAGCCATTGGAACTAGGTTTAGACACTGCCACATGTAATATAGAAGAGGTCGCGGAATTCAATTTGTTAGGTATAACCATAGATTCCGGTATGAATTGGAAGACCCACATACAAAACATAAAAACGAAAATGTCAAAATTTGTATATGCCCTAAGCATACTAAAAAAGAACACAAATTACGAGTGTGCATTATCCGCATATTACGCATACGCGTACGCATGGCTTCGGTATGCTGTAGTCCTTTGGGGTGATAGTGTCGAGGCCGAACAGCTTTTTATAATGCAGAAAAAGTGTATTCGAATTTTGGCGAATGTGCGTATACCAGATAGCTGCCGTCCGTACTTTGTTCGTTACAAACTTTTAACACTGCCCTGCATCTATATATTGCAAGCTGCTCTTTTTGTTCGCGAAAACCCTCATTTATTTGAACCAAAACAGGATAAGCAAACAACTAGAGCACAGTACAGGAACAAATTGCAGTTACCCAAAACGAACTTACAAATGTGTAAAAATGGTCCACATTACAAATGTATCCAAATAACTAATAAAATTCCTGACTCGATTAAGCAAGAACCACAAAATGCGATCTTTAAAAATAAATTAAAAAAATTATTACTAGATAAATGTTATTATTGTGTTAGTGACTTTTTTAATGATAATTTATAATTCTTATTTTATTATTATTTATTGTGACATTGAATTTTAAATTATTGCATGAAATGTTTTTATATTACTTTGACTATTGCTAAAAACTTCATGTATGGAATGTTATTTAATTTATCTTTTGTTGACTTTTACAATGTTACTATTATTAGACTTTTGTTTTTCTTATACACGCTAATTATACGGTAAATATATTATAATGAAATGTTTAATAGGTATTAGCTAGTAAGTTAAATGTTGTGTGCCCTAACAGGGTGTCATGAATTGGCCAACTTAACTGTAACATCTTATTATGTAATTTATGTTCATGACTATGCAATAAATGAAATATGAAAATAACTTCCGACGCGCACACGATATATGCGATGACATTTAAGAGAACCTTTAATACGTTATAACGAAGGTGTATACGAGTTTCCAGCTTATTATCTCTCATTCCGAGGTGAAACCCTAAATTATTAACAAATGGCTGCTATCTTTTGCTGCATAATATTCTATGCTCATGTAGAATATATTACTACTAACATACAAATCCACGCGAACGAAATCGCGGGCAACAGCTTGTCAATAAATAAACGAAAGAATGAATGAATGTTACGAAATATTAAGGCGCTTAGGCAGTCACAACACATTTGATGGTGACTGTAGTGCCCTCACCATATCTTCTCGGCGCCGCTGTGCATGTACTCGGTCCAGGGCAGGCCGTGGGGGTCACGGTGCCAGCACGAGGTGCTGAACAGCATGCTGAGGTGGAGGGTGGGCACGGTGACGCCCAGCACTGGGCCGAGGTAGCGGAGCACGTTGTTAGGGTTCCTCGCTAGCACCTGAGGAACGGAGGTAGGGAATCCGAATGCTGACTCGTATAAATGGGTGCGCGGAGTTTATAGATGAAATATTATGTTAAATAAATCCTGAATAGATTATATTTCATCTTCGTCATAGTTAGGGCCACTTGGACCATTAACTAACCCGGGGTTAACCGGTTAGACCTGGAGTTACCATGGTTACGAGTACAATTTGACACTGGGTTACCGGTTTAACCAGTTAACCCCGGGTTAGTGGAATGGTGCAAGTAGTGCCTAGGGAGTAACTTTTCAGGGCTGCTAATAAATTTTACTGGCAAGGAGAACAGGCATTAGAGATCATTGAATGTTACCGATCGATGTAACTTGTACATAAACAAGAAGAAGATTTCGCAATTATAATTATAAGAAATTTGAATTTTAATATAATATTTTAATTAAAAAAGGACGAAGTATTGCGTAGGTAGAATATAATATAATATATATAATTGTAATATTTTTCTAATGATTTTTGATTTGATAGATATTTGTGATTTTCAAAACTACGCGTTTTCGAAGTTAACCCAATATAGGTCAGGCAACGAATGCTCAAAAAAAGATTTAGAGGGAAATGCTAGGAACACAATTAGGCTTGGGTCGGTCATGAACGGAGAACTGTTAAGAATGAAATCCCATAAAGGACCGAAAGGAACTAAGGGTGGGTTGCACCAAACCGCCTGTCACCGTTAAAACGTTCGTTAAATTTTATTTTATTATTATATATATATATTTTCATAGTTCTCTGCTGAGTGATGTTGATCAGTCTGTCAAATGTGGTTGGTGCAACTGGCCTTAAATCTTATTGCACGCTCTTAATCGGTCTTTAGGTCCTTTAGTTCAGTGGGATTGGTGAGCGCTTGACATGAGTGAAACAGAAAATAGACTGAACGAAATGGTTCACAATGACGCTGGCAGCTGACACAAACAAACAGTCCTAAACCTGAAAAGTATTAAGGAAAATCAAATAAGTGTTTTTATTGTGTATGACATGAGTCTAATACGATTATTTATATTCTTCTGCTTTCATAAGTAATAGTTACTGATTTTTAAAAAGCGTTTTTCAATTAAAAGACATGTCAAGATCGCTCACCTTCTTTCTAATGCTAAAAAAAAAACAACTATAGCTGTGTACATTAGTGTTATAAAGATGACTATTATTTCGTTTACCAGCTTTGATTACAGGCTCTGTAAACGTATCGTTTTATTTCAGTGTAGGCGTAATTGTGTACGTGTGCTAATTGTCCCGAGAATTTGAACGGTGTAATGTTCTCAAACGCGGCTTCCATGTTTTATTTCCGTTCACTGGTTTAATGTGACTCTCGTCAACACACTACACAGGAACATTACGATTGGCCTGATTTTACGATAGGCCGCCGACATTAACCAACCTTGAGATTCCAGGGATGCGCGCCGTACTCGGCCTGCGGGTCCTTCGGGAACCCATAACCCTCCTCTCCTGTGTCTATGGACGCCGTGTTGGCCACTGAACAAACAAACACATATTTTACATTAACTATTTACTTATCAAACTTCTGCAATCTAACAAGCATCAGAATTAACCGCGTCGGGCATCATTTGAACTTGCGGGCGTTTTAGAAAACCGCTCCAAGCGCTCGTAACCAACTGAGCTACCGGAGCTCAACAGAAGCGAGCGAATATTTCCATTCTTTCCTTTTGTTTACACGCATTCGGGAGGCGCACACCGTCATCTATGGCAGTCTATACAGTCATTCGATGAGGGCAGACCCGAGCTGCATACATCACTGTCATCGTTAGTAGCTCGGTACACGTCAAAGGCCGTCGGGCCACTGTTACTGTTTACACTGTGTCTATGTTAAGAATGTATTATAGATGTTAAGATGAGATACCGATATGCTCGGTGCCCAACAGCACGGCGCGCCAGTACGCCTTCTCGACGTCGACGGCGCCCGGCGGCTGCTTCGACGGCTCGAAGTGTGCGTCCATGAGGGACGTCGCGATCTGAAATACAATACAATAATTCTCATATCCTTTTTGCCTAAATACAGTCACCATCAGAGCCAAAAATATCTGAACAAAGTCAATGACAACAAAGTCTATTAATACAGTGTGTAATTTCAATACGGGCAAACCTTTAACCGGTGGTTAGCAAAGCATATGACATAAGAAGACATTATTAAAGAGGAGGATATTTCCAATAAAACATTGCATACTGAACTGTATCTCCATTATGTAGCGCGCGGGCTGTGTTGCCATCTTCCCCTTCGTCGTCAGATTCCGACTTATACCTTCTTGAATATGACGATGTTTATGGTCCGCCCTTGCACTATACAGTCCTCAGCCTCATGTAGCGCGCCGGCTTTGTTGCCATCTTCCCCTTCATCGTCAGATTCTGGCTTACCTTCTTGAACGTGACGAGGTTCATGGTCCGCCCTTGCACTATACACTCCTCGGCCTCGTGTAGCGCGCGAGCTGTGTTGCCATCTTCCCCTTCATCGTCAGATTCTGGCTTACCTTCTTGAATGTGACGAGTTTCATGGTCCGCCCCTGCACTACACAGTCCTCAGACTCATGTAGCGCGCCGGCTTTGTTACCATCTTCCCCTTCATCGGCAGATTCTGGCTTACCTTCTTGAATGTGACGAGGTTCATGGTCCGCCCTTGCACTATACAGTCCTCGGCCTCGTGTAGCGCGCCGGCTGTGTTGCCATCTGCCCCTGCGTCGTCAGATTCCGACTTATACCTTCTTGAATGTGACGAGGTTTATGGTCCGCCCCTGCACTATTCAGTCCTCGGCCTCGTGTAGCGCGCCGGCTGTGTTGCCATCTGCCCCTGCGTCGTCAGATTCTGACTTACCTTCTTAAATGTGACGAGGTTCATGGTCCGCTTTTGCACTATACAGTCCTCGGCCTCATGTAGCGCGCCGGCTGTGTTGCCATCTGCCCCTGCGTCGGTAGATTCTGGCTTACCTTCTTGAATGTGACGAGGTTCATGGTCCGCTCTTGCACTATACAGTCCTCGGCCTCGTGTAGCGCGCCGGCTGTGTTGCCATCTGCCCCTGCGTCATCAGATTCTGGCTTACCTTCTTGAATGTGACAAGGTTCATGGTCCGCCCTTGCACTATACAGTCCTCAGCCTCATGTAGCGCGCCGGCTGTGTTGCCATCTTCCCCTTCGTCGTCAGATTCGGACTCGCACTCGGTGCCCAGCATGCGGTACTGACGCTGGAAGGGATTGCGGGCCCGTTCCAGCATCTTCTGGTACTTGGTAGTCCAGCATTTTTCCACCTCCGCCATTATACTTTGGCGTTCCTCTGTAAATGGAAAATGAGATAAAAAATGGTAATACAGTGAAACCTGGTTAAGTGGGACCTGGATAAGTGAGAAACCTCTATAGCTGGGACTCATGGTGCGGTCCCGACACTTTAGCACTGAATTACCTCTGTTAGTGAGATAAAACCAACCTCTATAACTGGGATTAGTTGTTGTGATTTTATAGTCACATTTACCTCTATAATTGAGACAGAGAGTGTATTTTACCTCTTTTACTGAGACTATATTTATAAGATTACATTTTCCTAATTGTTTTTTAGAATTTTATACGAATTAAATTTAATACGTATCTGAGATAAAGTCAATCTATGACCTCTCTAACTTGGACTTTATTGATCTATTTCCGTATTCTTACTAGGTAACTCTTAGTCTATCCACAAATTCCGCATTTGCTTAATTGTGTCTAAACGACTTCAAGTTTCATTTAGTTACTTTATGTAGTTAGAACTATCGAAACGAAAGCTGAAATCTTGATAAGTAACAAGAACAACAAATTTTCATTTAATAAATTTCTAAGACGCAAATTTAATTGAAAAAATCTATCCTTTGAAAAAACATTCAAAATAAATTCAAAGATATATTTAAACGGACTTAAAAAATATTTAGGGACAAGGATTATTTTTCAAAAAAATCGTCAAATCATGGGATTCGTTGTCAAGCGGACCCCAGGCTCCCATGAGCCGTGGCAAAGTGCCGGGATAACGCGAGGAAGAAGAAGAAGGATTATTTTACCTAAACATTTAAAGATAATTACAAAATACCTTATTAACCACCTCTATAACTGAGATATATCCTCTATTCTCACCTCTATTAATGGGACCCTCTGTAAATGAGACAGAAATTTATTTGTACCTGGCTAACTGAGAGCCTGGGTAAGTGGAATACCTCTTTAAGTGAGACAAATCTGCTCGTCCCTTGAAGTCTCACTTATCCAGGTTTCACTGTAGTTGAAAAATTTAAAATAGTTGCTTTAAAAATAGATTATTTATTCCTATAAGAATTTCACTTGTAATAAAAACCATACTAAAATTAAGTGATAACAGCTATATATGAGTAGGTAGGTACTTAGGTTAGGTTACGTAACATTTAAGGTGGCATCCGCTCAGACTGTATTCTAACGGGGATTTGAAAGAAATATGATTTGTTAAGATGAGTCAATTTCTCAGTTAAGTACAGTTGGCAATAAATGTGCCTTAAAAAATTAGTTTCTTGCCTAAAATATCACTTTTAATACTAAGCTTTTATCGCTGTGTACTCCTCTTTCAACCGTCAACAAATTACGACAATTCTAGCAAGCCCAAACAGCGAAATGCTATACATGGAAGTATTCTGTCCGCTCAATTATGACCCAACGCAAACTACCCCGCGATAGGCGGTACTTACAAACTGCTCGATTGGCAATCTCAGTACCACCGAGATGACAGTCAGTGACAAATGGCTAAATTGATTTATAAAAACAACGTTTTTTTGTAATTTAAAATATATTAATGTGTCGTGAAGTGGTGCAGAAGTTATTTTAGTTCATACCAAGGACAGTGGAATCACTTTTCACTTGTAGTAAACAGATAACTTCAGTAGAATTTGGAAAAAACATGACGATTTGTTTTCAATACTACCGTGCTAAGCTAAAATGTAACAACTGCATACAACTTTCATAACAACATACGACTTTTTAAATTGCGAGGATAATAGGGATGGTGTTATGCTAAATGAAGTAGACTATTTTATTAACTTGTGTTTGGATTAGGTATTTTCTATATAATTATAAATGTAGTAATAAATTCCTTCTTACAGATTTGTATTTTCCTTTTTTATTTCATGAGATGGAGCTATAAAAAAACTACCTAGTTATTTCAAATTAATAATCAAATTTGGTATTGTCATTTTACATTACTTTCCATTCAGATTCCCACAAGATGCTATTTGCAGAGAACTATGGAAAAAAGCTGTCCAATTAGAGAGACATGAAATTGAGTGGATTGCCTGGCAAGATATCTAGAATATGTTCTATTCATGAGATATAACCCGTGAGATAATCATACCCGGTCTCCTATATGTAGATACATTTTTCCTATCATGCTTTCACTGAATTAATTTAACAAATACACACATTATCTGAAAATGTTGATCATTTGAATCCACCCTCTACTGTCACATATATGTAGGTTCTCTCTCAAGCCATTTCCGTCAGTAGAAAAGAGCGGCAAACATATTAACTCACATTATAGACGGGTCTAACGCGAATTATATTCAATTACCTTGATTTACCGACGTAAATCAGTTTCGTTTCGTATAATGTGAGTTAATATGTGTTCAAAACGCGAAAGTTTAAAATATTATAAGAGCGGCAAATTTAGAAAATGTAAGCGCGTGAACGGCTGTGGTCCTATACAAAATTTTAATTTTGCACCTTTTTCTACTGACCAACTTGCTTGACCGGCTATATGCATATAAAATATTCTGAACTGAGGGGCTACCGCGAAAACCGAAATTCGCAAATTGCGGGGATCTTACTCTTTTACTCCAATGAAGGCGTAATTAGAGTGACAGAGAAAAATGCCCGCAATTGACGATTTTCGGTATTGGCGGTAGCCCTACTGAAAGCGGGGATTTATTGTGACTCCGCCTGTTCAAATATTTTTGACCCGATTCGTGTACCCATGTAAATTTTGCAGACTGTATAGCCAGTCCGATTTCTAAGATCAAGTTCGCCATACATTTACTATGGCGTACTTGATCTTAGAAAAACGAACAGACGAGCAGATTGATAATAAAATATACAAAATACTTATTATAGCGGAATACATTTATACAACAATGATATATTTAATTATGTTGAGTTAGTCTGTCATGTCATAACAACATTTTAACTAGTTATCTTTTAATCTGCATTAAATTATTATACGTGAATTATTTGACTGGTTCTTCACTGTATGGCATAAACCTATCCCTGTCCAAGTCATATTCTAATCAAATATGAACCGCGAAATCTCAGCGGCCAGTACGTACAGCAAGAAGGTTATTAGCGGATTAATGTCGCTGATTGGTAGTTATTGACATTATATGCATTTCATCTACACTTAGCTATGTACCATTAGTGTAATAAAGATGAGTCTTATTTTGTTTACCAGCTTTGATTACAGGCTCTGTAAACGCGTCGTCTTATTTGAATGTAGGCGTAATTGTGTATGTGTGCTAATTTGGCCCGAGAATTTGAACGGTAATGTTCCTAAAGGCGGTATCCATGGTTATATATGATCGCAGAGCCCAAACACCATGGTGTTGCGTAGTTTTATCACAGAGGTCTCAGCTCGACGGTACAGATAATATCGCGTAGTCACTCAACTTTCATAAATATGTGTAGTTTCAGCTCAATCAAATAATGAGAAGTGGGTCTAATTTACCTGGCTGGATTTGGTTACAGACGTAGGGGCAAACGGGACAGATGAAACAAAATAAAAGCTTGTAATGGCTCCTCTACACTATCGGCGATTATAGACGATGACTGGCGTGGACGATAGTGTAGAGGGCATACTCGGCAGGGGGTCCCTTTGGTTTCCATAAAGTTTTAAGTCATAATGTATTGTTTGTCATATTATCATTAGTCATAAAACTGAAAACGTTAAGTTTTTAGGATTTCCGTAAAGTTATCTTAGGTTAGGTTAGGTTTGTTTTATGGCAATCCTGAAAAGTGACGCGTTTCTGAACCATATAAATTTTAGCAAACGAAAATGCGGGCAAACAATACATTATGACAAAACTATTTGGGAAACTATAGAGGCCCCCCCTCTACACTGTCGACGGTGATCGTAGATAGTGTGTATCATCGGCAAGATCATCGTGTAAGCATCCACACTATCGGCTGAAGTAGCAAGCACACTGCGATTCCCTTTAATGCGTGCCCAAAAAACCGACAACTCACGGGTCGCAGGCGATGATAGACGATGACTTGCTTCTGCAGGCGATATTGTGGATGCTTGCACGATGATCTTGCCGATGATACTATCAACGATCATCGCCGATAGTGTAGAGGAGGCATAAGATGGAATGTTGGGCAACACCCACGGTCGGACAGCGTGGCGTAGGGCAGCAGGTATCGCATGTATATGGGGTCCAGCTTGCGCTCGGGATGCTGCAGCTTGGTCAGCTTCATCTCGTCGGCGACGCGACCCCAGCGCTTGCGTTGTATCACGTTGCTGAGGCCGCCGTTACGCTCGACGGCGTGGTATAGCTTGGGGAGGTTCACTTCGCTTCCGTCCAACTAAAAGAACACAGAGATTTATGCATCAAATAATATAGGGCCAAATACACAAACTACAATAACGTTATATAACGTTATATATTGAACTTCTCCATCAAAAACGAGGGACCGACATAATAGACCGCGGGTCAGGAGCATATATCATCGCCTGCCGGCTGATACTTTGTCAGATGAAAGTTTAGATGATATCATGAATTAAAAAAATAGTCAGCGTATCGCGGTCGGTAGGAAGACCGTCAGTTGATGACATGAATAGAGGGTGTACTCACGAGGGGAGACCGCGCGAACACGACGCTCTGGGTGCGCAGGTGCGCCTTGATAGCAGCCAGCTCCCTGGACACGGGCCCCCAGCGGCTGTACATCTTGGAGATGTACTGGTATATGACGGCGAAGCGGATCGTGTCGCTCATGGTGCATGTAGGTTTGAAGTTTTCAGGGGGAACTATTTTGCAGAGGCCGTATTTTGAGGCCTCGGGGGCGATTTTGTCATAGTACTTTATCGGGTCCTGTAAATAATAGATATAAGCAGTGTTGGGCATTCAAGAATAAAATCATTATTTGAATAAGAATTCGTAGGAATAAAATCATCTCGATTTTATTCCCGTCAAAAATATTCAAATAATTTTGGTCGGGAATAATTCGTATGAGAAAAAATTGAATGAGAACAACTTATTCTTAATCAAATAAATATAATCATGATTTTTATTCGAAATAATATTCCACGCATAAAAATGTAGTCCGGGTACGGTATAGGTACTACCCAACTAGCAAATCTATGTGCTATAAAAGTTGAGAGCACGTTTTTATTTTCGCTTTTTGGTGCTATAAACGGTGTAAAAACAGTCGAGTAAAAGTCCTGTAAGCGTTTACTCAACGCGAAAAGGCGCACTTATACAGACTAAAAGTGTTATAAAAATCGAGTAAGCGTTGTATAAGAAGCAAATCGATGCTGTAAGAGTTGAGTAAAAGTGGATAAAAGCACTTCTAGTGTTTTAATAGCAACGATAGTGCTTTTACTCGACTATTTGTTCTATAAACATTAGCAATTTACTATTACTCAGTAAAAGTGTTCTATAAAAGCAGCCGCACTGCTTTTTCTCAGCAAAAATGTTTCGTAAAGGTAGCCGGATTGCTTTTACTCGGCATTTTAAATGTGTAAGAGTGCAGTAAATGATTTTATTCAACTAATATGTGCTAAAAACGATCTCAGGTAAGCGATTATATTTCAATTATTTGATTAAGTTTGAGGCCTAATCGTCTTCACGTGTCTAATAAAACAAAAAGGTACTTAAGTATTTTTTACTGCTGTCATCCATGATATTTATTTTTACCGTGATTGTGTACATAAGTTTTTACTGTCTGTAAGTACACGTAATACAGTAAAACCCAGCGCGAAAAATACTTTATTGATAAAACCAAAGGCACTGGTTCATATATATTCATGGGCCGCCTATTTTCTTAAATTTCAATAAAAAAATATTAATAAAAATAAGTAAAAATTTGCTTACACGATCTAGTTTCTGTTATATCTCATTAATTCGACTATAAGTCGAGTAACTGCGTTTACTGCTACACTTATAGCACATGATGTCGCCATGTTTATGGATTTATAGTCCGATGGCCGACTGCATGAAACCCTACCTGATAAAAAAATTGAAAAATCCTACTCTGTAGGGGTAGCTGACTTTTAGCAGCTTCAACTGCTCTTGGTCGGCCGTGGCTTGACTTGGCAAATTTTGCGCAAATGGCAAAAAAGTGGTACAAATATTCATCAAAAAACAAAAGTGGTCAGCTACATCCTGTGTTGGCAGGTTCCTGTGTCCGACCGAATTTGTGGTACCAAGTGAGCTACAATTTACCTCATCGAAAAATAGAATGTCACTTGTATGGTAGGATAGCTGCCATTGACTTTTTTTTTAATGCGGACGGACTGAAAACGCTGTCAGGCTAAGGTGAGGCCGACCAAGACATATGTCAACAAATTTAATGTAGGTATTACAATCAGTTGTTTTGATTCTATTCGATGAGGTAAATTGTAGCTGTCACGTGGTACCACAAATTCGGTCGGACAGAAGAACCTGCCAACACAGGATGTAGCTGACCAGTTTTGTTTTGCTGTCCTCAAAGGCAGCTATCCTACCATGCAAGTTTCATTCTATTATACGATGGGTTTTTTTTTATGAATTTTTGTGCCACTATTTTGCCATTAGCGCAAAATTTTCCAAATTAAGCCGCGGGCGACCAAGAACAGTTGATGCTACTAAAAGTCAGCTTCCCCTACAAATAGGATTATTCTATTTTTTTGTCAGGTAGGGTTTCATGCAGTTGGCCACCGGACTATATTGAAACGTCAACATGGCTGACTTGTGCTGTTAATGTAGTTCAAAACTCTTTAAAAGTACTCTAAGCTGAATACATTTTGAATAAAACCTGTAAATACACTTCAGCTCCTATAACAGCGGTTTGAACCCCATTACCCGAATTATGATATAAGCGCGCTGTTACAGCAGCATTGTTGCCAAATGGTTATTTGATTGCTTTTAATAGGCTTTTATAGCAACAGAGAAGAGAGTTAAGTAACAGTTGTATTAAAGCGCCTTATTCAGACAATTAGCTAATCTATAGCTGTTATATGATTTTAATAGAACAATTATGGTGAATAAAAGTGATTTAGTAGCGCTAACTCAGCATTTATTAAAAGGTGGAATAAAAGTGCTAAAAGATAGTGCTATAAACGTTTATACGACATGATTATAGCACTAATTAGCGAAAATTGCTAAATAGACGAGTTAACCGCTATTATACGATATATTGGTGCTTCAACAACCGTAACTCGGCTGTTATACGATTACAGGCTGAGTAAATCAATTCTTATACGACTATTTTGCTAGTTGGGTAATTACGTATAAATAGGTAGATGTAAAAGTAGTTAGCCTCTTGCCTAATTTATACCTATTTTATGGAATAAAATCTTACAAATTGACAGTCGCATATCGCATAGTTTCAGTAACCGTATTATTTTTAATTTACTAACCAAATCATTAGGTTCAATTTAGCTGGTCTAAGGGCCTAGCCATGATGCCAATCATTTGCGCTCCGACAACGAAGCGCTTGTCTCTATCACTCTTACATATTAGTGCGATAGAGAGACAAAGATAGCGTTTCGTTGTCGTAGCGCAAACAATTGGCATGTTGGCTATGCACCCAATGTGGCTAGCCAAGATGTCAATTTTTATTTTTTATTTAATAACGAAATCTTTGGGTACAATTTAGCTGTTCTGGGGGCCTAGCCATTATGCCAATCGTTTGCGCTCCGACAACGAAGCTCTCTCTCTGTCTCTCTGTCGCACTAATATGTAAGAGTGATAGAGACAGAAAGCGCTTCGTTGTTGGAGCGCAAGCGATTGGCATGTTGGCTAGGCCCCCAGAACAGCTAAATTTACATAATGATTTGGTTATTAAAATAAATAAAAAATTGGCATCTTGGCTAGGCACCTTGGGAGCGTAGCCAACATGCCAAACGTTTGCACCACGACAACGAAACGCTATTTCTGTATCTCTATCGCACTAATATGTAAAAGTGATAGAAACAGAAAGCACTTCGTTGGGAGCGCAAGCGATTGGCATGTTGGCTAGGCCCCCAGAACAGCTTAATTTACCTAATGATTTGGTTATTAAATTAAAAACTAAAATTTGCATCTTGGCTAGGCACATTGGGAGTGTAGCCAACATGCCAAACGTTTGCGCCACGACAACAAAACGCTATTTCTGTCACTATCGCACTAATATGTAGGAGTGATAGAGACAGAAAGTGCTTTGTTGTCGGAGCACAAGCGATTGGCATCTTGGCTAGGACCCCAGAACAGCTAAATTTACCTAATGATTTGGTTATTAAATTAAAAACAAAAATTGTCATCTTGGCTAGGCACCTTGGGTGCGTAGCCAACATGCCAATCGATTGCGCTACGACAACGAAACGCTATCTCTGTCTCTCTATAGCACTAATATGTAAGAGTGATATAGACAGAAAGCGCTTCGTTGTCGGAGCGCAAGCGATTGGCATGTTGGCTAGGCCCCCAGAACAGCTTAATTTACCTAATGATTTGGTTATTAAATTAAAAACTAAAATTTGCATATTGGCTAGGCACATTGGGAGTGTAGCCAACATGCCAAACGTTTGCCCTACGACAACAAAACGCTATTTCTGTCACTATCGCACTAATATGTAAGAGTGATAGTCAGAAAGCGCTAAAAGCAGCTAAATTAAACCTAATGATTTGGTTATTAAATTAAAAACAAAAATTGGCATCTTAGCTAGGGACCCAATCGTTTGCGCTACGACACGCTATCTGTCTCTCTATCGCACTAATATGTAAGAGTGATAGAGAGAGACTATGCGCAACTCTACGGAGCATCAACGTTTGGCATATTGGCTAAGCACCCTGATCGGATGATAGAACTAGATAGTGTATAGCGGAACTCTTCAATGTGTACTATACCTAAACTAAAGTAACAAATATCAAATCAATCCGACTTTTAAATAGAAGGTTGAAAATCAACTTACAAAATATAACCAATTGTACTACAAAAATTAACTTAATTCTAAATAACATTTTAATTGAATAAAACCTTAGTTAGAATAGTCCCACTTCTAGAATAATTATTCTGTTTTTTATTCCGCATTTAAAATAAAAGTCGCATGATTTATTCACCTTAATTTTATTCTAAAATAACTAGTGTAAGAATTATTCTAATTCAAATCGATTTGAATAAGAATAAAATTTCTGTTTTTATTCTTATTCTTATTCAAGTTAATTTTTGCCCAACTCTGGATATAAGTAAGCACAAAAATATGATTTCATAATAATAAACATTAAGGGTATGTGGGGCAAGAGAAACATGGATTTTAAAGAGTGCCTCAGAAGGACGTTAATATGACAGCGAGTGACAAGAAAAATTTGAATAACACAATCAATACCTCAAACTCTTCAGCCGTAGGATAATACGTGGGTGCCTCTAAGACCGTCCTCGCCTTTTCTTCCAAATAAGCTTCTTCCCGCCCATTTCCCTCCGTGGCCAAGCTCCCAAGCTCATTCTGTAGTTCCGTCGGCAAGCAGTTAAAAAACTTATTCAGCAGCGCTGGACTATTAGTCAGATTATCTATTAAATTCTTCTGCTTCTTATATATATCGTCCTTAGGCACTAAACTAACACTAAGTACGTTCCCAACTTCTTCTTTTTTAGTATTAATTTTGACTAGTTGTGAGCTTGTAGGGCATATGTCCATGTATTGTATGCTTTCGGGGCTCTGCGCGGGGGGCTCGGGGGTGGCCTGGTTGCGGCGGCGGAGGCCAGAGGGAGGCCGAGTGGCTTCGAGTTCGTCGAACTCGTAGACGTCCGGGTTTGCTGGCGGCGGTTCGCGGGAGCTGGAAAAAAAGTATTAGTAAGTTTTTGAACACTACGGTATTCACATTTAACTCGGTAGTTTGGCGAAAATATTGTAAACCAAGTCCTAAGTATTGGAATAAATGAAAAAATCGTCAAAAATCGATGACGTAATTTATGAACAGCCCCTTAGAACTAAAACTCAATTTTTTTTTTCATCAAAGCCATACGGCCATAGGTCTTCAAAAATGATATTGAGGTTTCTAATATCATTTTTTTCTAAACTGAATAGTTTGCACGAGAGACACTTCCAAAGTGGTAAAATGTGTCCCCCCCCCCCCCCCTGTAACTTCTAAAATGAGAGAATGATAAAACTAAAAAAAATATATGATGTTCATTATCATGCAAACTTCCACCGAAAATTGGTTTGAACGAGATCTAGTAAGTAGTTTTTTTTAATAAGTCATAAATCGTAAACCGCAATTTTATTATGTTACTTGCTGCTACGGAATCCTTCATGGGTGAGTCCGACTCGCACTTGGCCGCTTTTTCTCTGATACGTGTTAAATTTATTACATGTCAAAAAGTATCGCCATTTACTCGAGAGTAGGCTAAAGGTATGGCGCCGTCATCGTTCGAAAAGATGGCAGAAGAGGTACTATAGGTACCATAGGTAGGTACAGTCACGAACTTTTATTTGGGACCCACCTAAGGTTGAATATCGTGTAGCAAACTGACGCTATTTAGAGCTAATATTTTAACGCAGTGTCATAATTCATTGACATAATGTTCACCATCGACATTTACTTACGTGTACGTTTCTAGGGGCAACCACTCAATTACGTCAATTTGTGAAATACTTAATATTTTGGAAAATGTCACTTTAAAAAGATTATAAAACCGGAGTCATAGACTAGGAATCCTCTAGACGGAATTTAGAGCAATTATTTCATGAAATCGATGCTGCCAAAAATACTGGGGCGCGGGGGACGAAGTGAGCGAGTCCCGTGCCGTGATTGGTCCGTTCAAAGACAAGGACGTCACACAAAGATACTTTGACTCGAAAATTGAGAAAACCACCGTATATTTGTGGCAGAGGGGGTAGCGCTACTATGCTCAGTCTGGAGGATGTCTTGTCTGTGACCGGAGTGATAACTTTTTGCAAAGAGGTTATCATTTCAAGGGTCAATTCGATATGACTTTTAAATGTCTTAATTTGACATTTCAAGACTATCGAACTGAAGTTTCAACCTTATTGCACATTGCATTATGAATGTTCTAACAACATTTAATGGAAATGGGTCCCAAATTAAAGCTCGTGACTGTACTATAGATACTATAGGTAAGAAGCTGAAGTGGTACTATAGGTAGGACATTGGGCCTTAGGAGGTTAAATATAGCCGCCATATTATACTTACTTCCTTAGAAGTCTTGTGTTGGTGGCCATCTCTCCTTGTGGAGGGGCGGCCTTGGTCGCTCGCTTCGGTAATATTTTCTTCTCTTTGACAGGAGCGGCTTTCGGTTTCCTAAATTAAACAAAATATACATCCGTAATCTTTAACAAACATCTTTAAGCTCTAGCCGGCGGCTAGTAGCCGCACAGAGACCTATAAAAAGGTGTGCCATTCCATTTGATTTCGAATTTTAATTTTGACACAATAAATTTAATCATAATTGCATTTTTTGGCAAGTTTTGACGTGTGGGCTATAGCTGGTTTGATAGTGTACGCCGTTGTATGCGAACCTTGCACTTGGCACAGTTGATTCTTAGCTGGCCTTGAGCAGATTCAGACCGGGAGCCATCGAGAGCCACCGCTCATTTAGTGGGGGGGGGGGGGGGGGGGGAGTTCGACGCTGCCGCGCTTCACTTAGAGCAACATTTCTCTAAAACTATACCTATTAGGGCATGTGATATATCATTTTCGGATAAATTAAGGATGAGGAATCTATTTTTAGAACAAAAACAATACGCTTTCTGACAAAAAAAAAGAATAAAGTAGAAAAGACTAAAAAAAGTATTATTGATTCTTTTATAATTACGAATTTTTTTCGAAGTGTAGTAGAAATCTGAAAACTAAAAATATAGTCGTAAAGCTACACTTATAAAGTTTAAAAAATATATAGTTTATTATACAAATCTGTTGATAAATGGGAGATAAAAAATAATATTAAGCGTGGGTCAGAGTGATTTCAATGCATGATCGTGCGTGAAGTAGGGGAGGTTTTAACGAATAATTTACATAAAATTTCGTACAAAAAGGTTATTCAAACTTTTTCGCTAGGATCAATATTTAAAAAGGGGACCTTAAAATTTATTGTCTCTCATTAATATTGTTTTTAATAAAAAGGGATTTTTATAGTTTTTCGTAAATAACTCGTAAACGGTAGCCCACAGCAAAAAAATATCTTTTACGTAAATAATCTATTTAAGACTTCTTATAGAATAAGGGTTTTTATAAGAAATCTATAAATTTTAGTAGTCATTCGCAAAAGTCTGAATAACCTGCCTTTACGACTATATTTTTTGTTTTCAGATTTCTGTTACACTATTAGAAAAAAATCGTAAATATAAAAAAAAAACTAAAATACGTTTTTTAGTAAGCTATATTCTTTTTTTTTGTTAGAAAGTGCATTGTTTTTGTTCTAAAAGTCCTCATCCTTAATTTATCCGAAAATGATATATCACATGCCCTAAAAGGTATAGTTTTAGAGAAATGTTGCTCCAAGTGAAGCGCGGCAGCGTCGAACTTCCCCCCTCACCACCACTAAATGAGCGGTGGTTCTCGATGGCTCCCTGTCTGAATCTGCTCAACACCAGCTAAAAATCAACTGTGCCAAGTTTCAGCGCATAGTCACAAAATGCAAGGTGTCGTGCACTATCAAACCAGCTTGGGGCCCGGCCTCATGTCCACGGTGCGGCGCAGGCCACCGTGTAACGGCGCGGTGCAGATCCGTGTACGGCATTATGCCGCGGCACGTTGCCGTGTACGGTGCGACGGCACGGCGCCGTGCCGCGGCACACCGGCAGACGGCGCACCGCTCGGTAGTTATTGTTTTGCTGTTGCATAGTTCTCACGTGCTAATGAATGCACAAAAATGGCTGACAATTTAGATGTCGACTTTTTAATTTCACGAGTGGAAGCTAACAATAACTACGGGGCACCGCCGTCCGCCGGTGTGGCGGCACCGTGCCGCGGCACGACGCCATGCCGCCGCGCCGTGCACGGCACCGTGCCACGGCACGGTGGCGGCGCCGCGCCGTTACACGGCGTGTAAGGGCCCGGCCTCATGTCCGCGGTGCCGTGTACCGTGAGACGGCACGGCGCCGTGCGGTGGCACGGTGCTGTGCACGGTGCCGTGTACGGTGCCGTGCACGGTGCGACGGCACGGTGGCGGCACACCGGTGGACGGCGGTGCCCCGTAGTTATTGTTAGCTTCCACTAGTGAAATTAAAAAGTCGACATGTAAATTGTCAGCCATTTTTGTGCATTAATGCTAATTATGATAATAATGTGATAAATATAATATATTGTGATAATAAGTACCGAGCGGTGCGCCGTCCGCCGGTGTGACGGTGCCGTCGTACCGTGCACGGCATCGTACACGGCACCGTGCCACGGCACCGTGCCGCGGCACAACGCCGTACACGGCACGACGCCGTCGTACAAGTAACGAACCACGTTTTTTTTTATACAGTTGCGAAAAACAACAAGTAAGGAATTCTAAACTTACTTATATTTAGATTTTTTAGGCAAAGCACTCTCATTTGCAATTGCAGCCTTCTCACAAATGTCTGGCGGTGTTAAAAATCAATTTCAAACTCTGATTCACTCATTTTATAAGAACTTAACTTTTTGAAAACTTAAGATTGGAAAACAAAGTCGTAAGTTCGATCTTTAGCAGTGAAAATTTTTGACATTATGAAGAGGTGTTTTTTTTAGCTTTTATTCGACTATTACGAACCCACTTCAATGAAAGTTTTTTTTTCCAAATGCATGTTCTATAAGACATAAACAATTGGCGGCGTGGACATGAGGCCGGGCCCTATAAGTATATACAAGTAACAGACGCTAATTACGATGAAACTTGGAAGACTTTAAAGAATTTTTACGGAAACAAAAGAATAATTGTTAATGCTATTATGAAAAGATCGCAAACTTCTAACCAAATCAAGCCACTTTAGACACAACTACGGAGTGTTTGAACAGTCCTTAGACGGATACTTTAAGGATGCTTACATCCTTAAAGTATACGTTGAATTCTGAGATCCTATGATAGTGCATTTGATTGTATGGAAACTGGATACAGACTCAAGGACTGGGAAGAATATTCCTTGAAGAGTACACCGGATGTCTTACCGAAGTGGTCGGAAATGAGGACTTTTCTTAAAACCAAATTCCGTACTTTGGAATTTATTCACCATACTACTTCGGCCGCTCTTTCAGTTTCTCGACCGGCTACGCAGAAAACCTTTCATTTAACTTCGCCAGCTCCTTTTCAAATAACAAAGGAGCTTGAATACAACACAACCAGCGACTTCAAGTAGAGCATGCATCAAGTCTCATGGTAATGATAATCACACGCTGAGTCACTGTAAGCATTTTGCAAATATGGACGTAACTAAAAGAACTGACTACGTGAAAACAAACAATTTATGTTATAACTGCCTACTCAGCGTCAGTCCGTGTTCAAGTGTCGTTTACCAACATCCTGCCAAATCTGTCACAAACGTCATCATTATCTACTAACCACCACACAAAGAACGAAAATATAAAGGCACATCTTAGTCAGATGGAAGAAAATATTGAGGATGACGTACCAAAAGAGGTAGAAGATGATATCACCGTAGCGACGTACTTTATTACTAAAAAGTCAGATGCTTTATTAGCTACAGCGCTTGTCCTAGTAAAGGGTGAGAAGGGACAAGTGCTCACACTTCGGGCTTCGATTGATCAAGGTTCAGAAGCGAACTTCATCACGGAGAGAGCCGTGCAGATAATGAAACTATACAAGAGATCTGTCAGGGGTTCAGCCAAAGGACTGCAATCAATGAAGACTTCGGTCAACAGTATGCGCTTCAGTCAAGATTTGACACTGATTTCAACCTAAACATCAATGCATTTGTCTTGTCTACTCGAGTAACCACTGAACTCCCATCAAAAACCAAGACTCACCACACTTGGCAGCACCTTCATGGACTCGATCTGGCAGACCCGCACTACCATCAACCAGGTCGAGTAGACATGCTGCTAGGCGTTAAGGTTTATGCACAAATTATAATGAATGGCTTATTCAAGGGTCCTCCAGACTCCCCATGTACAGTCAGCAGCAGAAGTCGCTATACACTCCAGGTGCTCAAAGAGAGGTAAACGTTTAAACTGTCAAAAAGTTGTTGACTGTCATGGTAGTATTTACTTGTGAGCGCTCAACGTGTCACAAATATCTTAACAGTCGCTATTCATTAATTTCTACACTTACAACAAGTCGTTGATACCTTAGCTGTCAAAAAACCACTGGTATCTAAGCGGTCAACATGTCAAATATATCTGAACAATATGGAAAAATAGACGTTTAAAGCATACAAGTATGGTCGAATATTGAATGAAAAATAGCCATGCTAATTTCAGGTTGTTATACAGGGTGATCAATCCAAATGGGTCAGTATGGAGAAGTCAGAAACTATAAGAGATAGCGAAATCTGTTCTTAGGAACCATGGCTTCGATTTTAGATTTAATAATAATGGCATTCAATTTTTTTTTTTTAATCTATCATACATAACCGGGATTCGAACCTGGTCAATATTCTTGTTGTTTGTTTGTATGGCAACTTTTAAACGATGCGTGATAGGTGGGGGGTGCTCGACCAAATATCATAGAGGGCCCCGAGACAAAACAAACTACATTAAAACAAATTCAAAATGGCCGACTTTTTTTTAATTTTTTCAAGTTGGTCCGAGCGCGCTGAGATTTGGCATGCGGCGAGCCTGGGGGCCCAAGATTACCATGTCAAAAAATTTTTTTGGATAAATCCAATATGGCGGCGGACACGGGCAAAGTCAAATTTCCAAGTAGGTTAAGCGAACCCGAAGGGCGAGTTTCAGGCCGGGAGGCCGAAGACCGACCCCGGCGGAGGGCCGAAGGCCCAGAGCCTCCACCCCGACTCCCAAAACGCGACTCCCAATAGGAAAAGTGTTGGGTCGTGTTTAAGCTCCAACTTCCCCCTTTCGTGTGACGCTTCGGGCCTTCGGCCCTACGCGGAGCTCGGCCTTCGTTTACTCGGCTTCGGCCTCGCGTTTTGGGAGTCGGGGTGGAGGCTCCGGGCCTTCGGCCCTCCGCTGGGGTCGGCCTTCGGCCTCCCGGCCTGAAGTTCGCCCTTCGGGCTCGCTTAACCTACTTGGAAATTTGACTCTGCCCGTGTCCGCCACCATTTTGGATTTTTCCAAAAATTTTTTTTTGCCATGGTAATCTTGGGCCCCCAGGCTCGCCACATGCCAAATCTCAGCGCGCTCGGACCAACTTGAAAAAATTAAAAAAAAATCGGCCATTTTGATTTTTTTTTATGTAGTTTGTTTTGTCTCGGGGCCCTCTATGATATTTGGTCGAGCATCCCCCACCTATCATGCATCGTTTAAAAGTTGCCATACAAACAAACAACAAGAATATTGACCAGGTTCGAATCCCGGTTATGTATGATAGATTAAAAAAAAAATTGAATGCCATTATTATTAAATCTAAAATCGAAGCCATGGTTCCTAAGAACAGATTTCGCTATCTCTCATAGTTTCCGACTTCTCCATACTGACCCATTTGGATTGATCACCCTGTATAACAACCTGAAATTAGCATGGCTATTTTTCATTCAATATTCGACCATACTTGTATGCTTTAAACGTCTATTTTTCCATATTGTTCAGATATATTTGACATGTTGACCGCTTAGATACCAGTGGTTTTTTGACAGCTAAGGTATCAACGACTTGTTGTAAGTGTAGAAATTAATGAATAGCGACTGTTAAGATATTTGTGACCCATTTGGATTGATCACCCTGTATATTGACATGTGGGTAGATGAGAAGATCTGCGGGTACCCCCAGTTCGGTTCCAGCTAGCAAGCCAGCACACGTACGTAACATTGTGGCGACGGGATTTAATTCGGGAATACGATAAAAGTGCTTTAAACATAGTGTTTGAATGTTTAAAAGTGTGATTTAAGTGTGATGAATAATATGTCGGTAAAATTTAGTGAATTTCATATGGACAAAGACAATTGGAAAAATTACGTGAATAGGTTCGAATATTGTTTGCTCGCGAATAGTATTCAAACGGACGAGTTAAAAAAAGCGAATTTCTTTGCAGTTTGTGGTCGTGATTTATATGATCTAGTTGAGTCGTTAATTTCACCGAAAAAGATCGCAGACATAACCTATACAACTGTAAAGATCCGCGTTAGGCGATCATTTTAATCCAAAACAAAATGAAATAGTGCAATCGTATAAGTTTCATATGAGGTGTCAATCGAGCAGTGAAAATATAAAAGAGTACGTGGCTAGTTTGCGTAAATTGGCTATAGAGTGCAATTTTACCGATTTGGATCGCACGTTGCGCGACCGGTTAGTATGTGGCATTCGTGATAAAAAGATGCAAAAACAATTGTTGCAGCAGACAACATTAACTTTTGATCAAGCGGTAAAATTGGCGTTAACGGCTGAAACGGCGGACGCCGGAGTGATAGTCATGACGACGCCAGCGACGGTAGCGACCTCTAGCGTGGCGCCTTCTGGTACAGGCGGTGACGAGCCAATGGAGGTTAATAAAATTAAAGACCGTTGGAACCGAGCAAGGATTGTTGGCGGTGTGGCAAAAGGCACGGAAATTTCTGTAGGTTCAGATATAGTCGGTGCTATGTGTGTAAAAAACAGGGCCATATTGCAGAGGTATGTTCGGATACACGGGACAAAAGTAAGTCAAAAGAATCAAGTCGGTTGAATGGATTGTATGAGGATGTTTTGTGTAATTTAGTGTCGAACAAAGTGGATCCTTTTTATGCAAACGTGGAATTAAATGGTCGACTAGTAAAGTTGGAAGTCGATTGTGGAGTGGCATTTACTATGTTGAGAGAAAGTACAGCGAGGAAAATTTGGAATGGGAACTTGCCAAGGTTGGATGCGTCAAGAGTTAGGTTAACAACCTGGACTAAGAGCCAGGTAGAGTTGTTAGGAGAAGCGGCAGTTGATGTAAGGTTTAAAAATATACATAAAAAATTAAACTTGCTGATCGCGAGAGGTAACGGGCCAGATTTGTTGGGCCGTGATTGGTTTCCAGAGTTAAATATAGATATTCAGGGAATATATAACATGAAATTGGAGGATGAAGATATAGATACTTTATTGGAAAAATATAAAGAAGTTTATCAGTCTGGTTTAGGAAAGTACACCGGCCCAGTAGTAACCATACCTTTGAAACCCGAGGCGAA